>NC_133028.1:16390138-16704166 GCF_048771995.1 Taeniopygia guttata | reverse complement strand
GTTATAGGGCTTTATTCTATTTTTAAACCTAGATTGCGTATCTTTCTTGTTTTTCTCTGCAAATTAATCTCACATTAATTGTAAAAGAGCTGGTCTGGAAGGAAGCCATGTGATTGTAAGGATTCAGTAGGGAGTGTTAGACAAAGAGTGGGTGACCTTTTAATTTTTTTTTGAATCTGCAGTTGCTGGTATCCTTCTGTGTCACAGCTTGCACTCAGAACATGGTAATATGTGATGAAGCACTTATTGCCAAAGCCATAATCTTTATGGACTATTAATTTTTTTCTCTTCAAAATAATGTAAAATTATAAAAATAATTTTACATTATTTTGAAACAGAAAACTATACCTGGTCAAAGTATCTGTTAGATCAGCACACAGGAGAGGTAGAAAAGTTGAAACAAACATCATAGAATCAACAGCTAGAAAATCCTGACTGTACTCTAGACTATTGTTGATTATTGAGTATATTAAGAGGTTCTGTGAAAAAAAAAATAAATGAAAGAGGCATATACATAGAAATTTGTAATACTGTGCTGTAGCCTGGAAGTCAATCCTTCCTTCTATTTATTCTGAATATTATATCCTCTTTGCAACTTTTCATGCAATAAAATGCTAATTAATTGGCACAAATTAAAAAACATTCAGTAACTAAGCTTTTGTTCCCAAATGGATTAGCACTCTAAATTTCACTTCCAAAACAAAGACAGAAAATGGGAACTCAAGTCTCAAAAAAAGAGTAAGCAACATTATCAGATTTTGTACTTTATTTATTTCAAACAAATATATATGCAGTGCCAAATATGAATTAATATTTTGATTTATCATTCTTCAGTTGTAAGATCAAAAAAATGTAAAGGTAGTTTTGGAACCTATTTTAATTTTCACTATACTGCTCCTTTTTTCTTAATGCTTGCATGTGTTAAAAGATTTGTATATCAAAAATAATTTGGTTTATAACCTTTTGGTTAGTTTAGTTTTTCAAATTGTAGACATCTATGTTCTTGAGTAAGCTCTGAGAAAAAAATTCTTTTGTAAACCGAGAAAAAACTGACAGTATTTTATTGACATAGATATATACACATAGCTAAGATGTTTTAAGAAAAAACATGACACAATCAGTCTCAAACCAGCTTCAAAAGAAACCTGTTGCAGGAAAAACTTTGAGCTCTTGGCTCTCTTGCATGTGGCCTCTAAAGCAGTATTTACACTGCTAATGACATCACCAGTTTTAGTACAAGGCAACGGAAGTAATAATTTCAGTTAGATAACTCAGCTTTTAAACCCAAACTTTTGAATTAAAAAACTGCTCATACAATATACTAATGATATATCATGAATAATCATCTGTAAATTCATCACGGGGGAAAACGAACAGTATGCATGCATGTCTTAGGAAAGAAGCCTGCTTGAGGTACACAAAAGGAAGGTCAGAAGGTCTGTTCTTAAGCAGATCACCCATTCCAGATCTGCTTATAACCTTACCTGGTATCAGAAAACCACAAGGCCCTGGAATCTCTAGAAGCAGGGCAAGGATGATAAAGAGGTAAAAGTAAAACATTGAGAAGCTGTTAGAGGCCACATTAAAAAAAGGAAAGAAAAAACCCTCCCACATAGATAAAAAAAACAACGGGAAGAAGAAAATATTAATGGATGATTCCTGCAGTAAAAGAATTCATAAAATTAGAGTAAGGTAAAGTGATTTTTGTCAAGCTTTTCGACTGAGATGAGACTTCATTGTAAAATGCCATTTTCACAGGGAACTATTCATTATGTAGGTAAAATGCAAGCACCCAATTCATTATCAGTTGAATGCATGGATAGTGGTAAGAGGGAATTACACATTACTCTTTTGTAAATGCATATACAGTAGCAGACCATCAACAGATATTCTGAAAACAGCCCTTTTATTCATAGGCAAAAATTTTGGTTCTAATAGGAACATAGGATCTTCCTAATTTCTATTATTCAGCAGTTCACTTTTAGGCAAAAGATAAAATTACTTATCTTTGATCAATAGACTTTAAGTGCCTTACAGGGCCATCATGTCATTGAAAAGCTGCTGATTTGCAATCTGTAATTATGAGCATCTTCATAGAACAGTGGCAGGAAAATTATTTTCTTTCAAAAGTATCCATAACACCAGATCTCCATTCTTGGAAGTGAAACAAATACACAGCTCTTACCCTGCACAAAATATAAAGGATCTTTTCTGATGGGCAAGAGGGAGTAAGACATAATTTCTGGATTGTCTGACAGAAACATAACAATAATTGTAGACAGATGTGATACAGTGTGTAAAACTGACAAAGCTGGAAAATAACTAAACAGGTTCCTCAAATCCATGCAAATATTCTTTCACTTGTATTCCTAAGACAGCATATCTGCAATACTGTTCAGTGGACACTGGTAAAGAAAATGATCAGACTGGCCAGCAAATGCCCTATCTAAAATGAGGCTAAGAGACTTAGCAACAGATGAGTGTCATATGCAATGAACACTGGCATGACCGCAGAGATGTACTGCTTTAAGAAGGATTCAGAGGGAAAAATTTCACTGGCATCACAAGTAACAAGATAGCTTCCAGTGGTATTTATATTAAAAAAAACCCAACTTTTTGACAGGAAGTCTAAAGAGAAAAGACTGAATAGATTGAATATGCATTCAAGAACAATTTTGGATAAGACAAACTCTGACAAAGTCCCACTGCTTTGCATTTTTAAGAACAAAATGACAAAGGGATAAAGTTCACTTTTGAAGATACATTAAAAGATGAATAAGTCAAAACAGCTTCAGGATTACCTAGGCACTGAGAAGACTAAAGATCATATTCATCTGATGCCTCAGAAATCACAATGAGTTTAGTAATGGCTTACAAATATAAGAACACATATATATTTTTTTAATTGGCGTTTCAATGTTTTTAAATCAGGACCATGAAAAATAAAGACACATGGAAGCCTTTTGTGTTTTCAAGATATTTAAGAATGGATGAATCAGGGGAATAGGGGAAGATTTAACAGCAAACAAACCAAGTTCTCGCTTGATGTAAGTAAAAGGGTACTTTTCTAAAAAGCAGTAGTACAGTTCAGAAAAAGAACCTAGGAAGTAATAGACAATAATATAAGTTGTGATATAAATGCCAGCAACACTGGTACCAACATGAAGTGAAATGCCCTGAGACATTGCCCGTTTTGCAACATTTGAGATCAAGACCTCTATAGTGGTTATCACATTCCTTATCTACCTTTATCTTGGTTAGTTTTTGGTCTGGTTTGGTTCGTGCTTTCTTCTGAAATATCAGAGACATATTATACATTTAATAGCAGACTGCAAGGATTACTGATGTATTTAGTTTTTATGGTGAACAGCTTGCAGGAAAAATGCTGAGGGAAGTGTACATGTTTAAACTCTATTCATGACTGAGGCAGTACAAGGCAGTACACGTGTACATCCTGTACTTTGATGTACTATGTACATCATGAGGAATACTGTACTACAAGCCCAAAGACTTTTTTCTCTACTTATTTTAAAAGAGATAGGAATTAAAATCTTTAAAATAAATACATTTCCTTAATGGAACCAATGGCTATATCCTTAAGCATGAGTAATAATAATGACAAGGCTGAGTCATTAAGATACTGTAATAAATGTATTTTGAGTACAAAAGACTCTTAATTCACAGCTCAGCTATTTGTAAAAATTAAACATTGACACTTTGAAGAGAACAAAACCAACAGTACCTTGGCAAGTAAATTTCTTAGAAGGAGTTGTGAGAAGAAGTTTATCTGCCATTTCTCCAGGACCAGCACAACGTGCAATACCAGGTTCTTTGTATTCTGATTTTACCCAGTCAGATAGCCACTGCATATTACAATCACAATAAAGAGGATTTGCGCCAATAGCCCTATGGAAAAAAGACAAATGAAAAAGGGAATCAAGTTTTAAATGTCTGCTTTTTAAAAAAGCCAGAAAACGGGTGGCAAAAACTGTTCAAGACAGAAACCTGCTCCCCCATGACAAAAATGCCTGGTACAGCACTAAGTGTTTGAATTTGGGTTCTAGATCAAGAAGTATTAGTTTTAGTAGAAACACAGTCCAGAAATGTAGATATTCTTAACAAAACTATGTGTGAATTTTGGTGAGCTAATACCAACTAGCTCTATTTTACTGTTGGTTTGTAATGGTGAAGATTGGCTGCACCAGCAGAGTGAAACTAATACTGGGCAATTTAACAAGATAACAAGAATAAAGTATTTCTTCTGAAGCAGTCAAGAAAATTCCACAGAATTCTGCCCTGATATTTTTCCTTTTCAATTTATGTCTCTCAAGCTAGTACAAACCATCTGTTTCTAAGCTTCCAAATTGGATTTAATTATTTCCTCTTTGGAGCTGTCTCACTGAAGTCACAAATCTGTGCAGAATTCTTTAAGAGTTTTCTGCTGCATAAGTAAATAAAACCAAATTATCCTAGCTTTGTGGTAGTTACATAAGAACTGCTTCATTATGAAAGCAAATCCATTTCTTTAAATGATGATCCTTGTGATTTTTTTTATTAAAAAAATTAACTAGAGATTTTCAGAATTATATTCTGTAACAGATTTTTAAGTGTTTATTTTCTCTGCTAGAAACTGGAAGCACTCTTAAAACTCTGAAAACAATGAGATATTGTGTAGTTAATTTGGAGGATTGAAGCCTTGTGCTTTTCTGTAAAGATGAACTCATGTTCCTTTCAAGAAATACAGTAATCACGTAACTTTTAGCAAATAATCTCAACATGTGCAAACACTATCAGATGGCTGTATTAGAACATCCTCCTCCAGATGCTTCAATACTTTCCACAGCTTTGAATCAGTGGGTCTTCAAGAGATACAAGAAAGTCTTTAGGAAGCAAAGGCAGTAGGAACTATCAGAGCTGAAACACTCTCTTCTGCCCCACTGAGCAGAAAGCCCTCTCATATTAACTTTTTAATATATTCAAGATGTACTCAAGAAAATATACATATTTGTTCACTCAGGCTTAAGTCAGAGCAGGAAAAAAAGGAACTTCCCATGCAAGACAAAACACCTAGAATTTGTCCATTCTGTATTTGCAAAAGTGGATGTCAGCCCGAACTAACACAATTGTTCTGCTAAAATCAAAACATTAACAAGGATAACTGGTATCCATAAAGAAAAAAGCCAATCAAATCTTTCCAAGTTTTACTGATATTTCATGCAGATAAATTGGTTTAATAGTAGAATTTGAGTGAATTATCAATGACTGAAAGCTTAATCAGTATGAAATTTCTGAGAGCTAAATGTAAATGTCCAATACTGAATGAGAAAAAGATAATTAAGTTTTTAACAACTTCTGCTACTCAGAAACTTAAGACCCCAGATATATCTAAAGGCACTAGTCAACATACTCCTCAAAGTCTTAATTACCATAAACATGACAAGGTTTGCAGAGTTGCTCTAATTTAGGTTCCCAATGAAAATTAAAAACTGGAAAACTACTGCCTCAAATTATGTTCTGAAATCAGGTGTGATGTCTTTAGTTTCAACTTAAAAAGACACTGAGAGAATAATAGAATAGTTTTCATCTATTCTCACCCCCTGCACAAAGCAGGGCTACCTTTGGCAGTCATGGCTGCTCAGGGCTGTTTCCAACCGAGCTCTGAAAATCTCCAGGGATGGAGATTCTCCGGCTTATTTGGGCAACTTGGCTGAATCATCCTCACAGTGAAGAATTTTTCATTATGTTCAATCGAATTTCCCTTGTTGCAGGTTTTGATGCTTTACTCTCATTCTTCACTGTGCACCTCTGAGTCTCCACCACTGCTGTAATCACTAGAGACTTGAAGAGTTTTAGGTCTCTCCTTGGCAGCCCTTTCTTCAGGCTGGATAAGCCCAGTTCCTGTAGCTTCTCCTAACAGCTCATACAATCTAGCCACCTCCCAGTCCTGCTTGCCCCTACACTCGATTTGCTGTAGTTCACAAACTTCTGTGTTTTAAGGGAGAAACTGGACATACAGTCCAGATGTGGCCCTAGGAGGGCCAAGCAGAAAGGAGTGATCAGTATTCTCAGTCCCAAATTTAGCCCAAAGTGTCTTTAGCCTTCATTGCCATAAGGACACAGGGCAGACAAGTTCAAATTGCAGCCCAAGCAGCAGGTCCAGGATTTTTCTGCTGAGCTGCTGCCAGCTCTCTGACCAGTGGCCATCCTCTACACAAGCACAAGCTTCTTCCAGAGAACTTCTTCACATTATGTCTTTGTTTGGCTCTATGAAATTGGCTAAGCGTAATAAAAAAAAACCCAAAAAACACTACAGTATACCAGCTGAATACTCACAGGTGTGATAATGCTGAAAGATCATTAAAGGCTCCTTCAGGAACAACAGAAATATCATTGCCATGTAAAGACCTTAAAGAGAAAAGAAACACAATAATATCAATGCATAAAAAAAACATCAGATTAAATTGGCAAATTTCATCTTCTTTCAACAGTTTTCATCTTTTCACATATTTTTTTCTTCTAGTTCCTCAGTGTTTCCAACTGTTTGTGGTCTCTTTTTTTTAATAAGCTCTAACTGGCAGCCTACTTGGCATTTGATTTTTTTCACCCTGGGTCTTCATAAGAAATTCAAGTAATGTAATTATTTTAAAATTGAAAAATAAGCACAGTTATACAAAGTAATGATTTGATTTAGAGATAGCAGAAGAGTTTCTGATTTTTTCAGAATCTCCCTGAAATTTGCATTAATGATGTTCATATGATCTGTTTAATCTTTCGTGGATTCATAGAACATACAAACATTGACTGTTAATAAAAGTATTAAAATTTTTGTCAAAATTTGATAGTAGAGATATAAAATGAAAGACTTCATTAAGCATCACTACCGGTACTGATATTTCTTTCGTAAAAAACCTGCTGGTTTCACCAACCACATGAAGTTCAACAGGGGCAGGTGCTGGATTCTGCATCTGGCAGGGGGCAATCCTGGATGTAGGTTCAAACTAAGGAATGAGATGCTGGAAAGCAGTGCCAGGAAAAGCACCTGGGCATCCTAGTCAGTGGGAAGTTGAACATGAGCCAGCAGTGCCCTGGCAGCCAGGAGAGCCATTCCTGTCCTAGGGGCATCAGGCACAGCATGGCCAGCTGGGCAAGGGAGGGCATTGTCCTGCTCTGAGCTGAGGCAGCCTCATCTTGAAAATTGCAGTTTTGGGTGCCACAGTATAAGAAAGATGGAAAGCTAATACAGTGTCCAGAGAAGACCAATGGTGGTGTGAAGGGCCTTCAGAGGAAGCTGTATGAACAGTGGCTGAGGTCACTTGGTCTGTTCAGCCTGGAGGAGACTGAGGGGAGACCTCATTGCAGTCTGTAACTTCCTCATGAGAGGAAGAGAAGGGGCAAGCACAGATCTCTTCTCTCTGGTGACCAGTGGCAGTACCCAAGGAAATGAAGCTGAGTTAGGAGATGCTGAGATTGGATAATAGGAAAAGATTCTTTACCCAAACACCAGAGGTTGGTTGGGCACTGGAACAGGCTCCCCAGGGATCACAGCACCATGTCTGGTGGAGCTCAAGAAGCATTTGGGCAATGCTCTCAGGCACATGGTGTGACTCTTGGGGATGATGCTTTGCAGGGCCAGGAGTTGGACCTAATGATCCTTGTGGGTCCCTTTCAACAGAGCTCATTCTGTAGTTCTGTGAAAAGTATCTCTCATTTTCTATAAATTAAGTCATTTACATGAATATCTAACACGTATAGAATTACAGTTCTTGAAATTATCCATATTGTTATTGAATAACCGAAGTTATGAAAGCACACTTAAATAATGCTAAGCTTTAGGTATTTAGTCCAACCAAGTATTTAAATGGTTTTAAATGACACACATGGAGGCAAAAATTGCATGTTCTACTGTGGACTTTTGAAAATAATTTTTTACAGGCTGTCTTCATAATGACTAACTGAAACTGTAAATGACACTGACTGTTCTTTATTTTCCTGTGTCCATTTTTGTGCCCTGTCAACTATGTTTTTCCTAGTGGTAAAATGGAAAGTTTCCTTGCAACCAAAAAGTAAAGTTACTGATTTTCAATACTTAATCATGACATCATGGCTTTCGAAATACTCCTACATTAAATAAAAAAGACAAAGAAATTTACTGTTGGAACAAAAATATTCAAAATTCAACTGCAAACACCCCTGAAGTATACTGAAGGAATGTATGCATATGGCATTTTTGCTAGACTTTAATGCTTACAACAGGGAAGAATATAATACAAAAAAAAAGAAATAGAGCTAACATTAAAAATCAGAAAAGTAAAAAGTGCATGTCTTAGATTTTTAAGGCTACATAATTATCACTTCTGAAATGTTTGATAGGTTTTATAATCTGCCAGCTTCCTATGGTTCTGCTATCTTCTGTACACAAATAAAATTATGGAAAATAGCAATGATTAAAAAATGATACTTACAGCAACCTAAGTGATTTCAACCCATCAAAAGTCCGTGCAGGAATACATCTTAGGCGGTTGTAACTAAGAATTCTGAAAATACACAAAAATGCTGTTAGCAAGTGAATCAGTTATTCAGTAAACTATGCAGAGCATGACCAAAATCAGCTTTTGCACATGTAGCTCGTTAGGAAACAAGTTATTTTACAGCCTCCAAACCAAGCAAGTTTTAATATCAACTAAACACCCTTTCTTTCCAAGACAAAAAACCCCACTGTAATGCTTCCAAAGAGTCACTGTTAAACTTACAAGGTGAGCAGCTGAGTCATGTTGCTGAAGCTCTGATTAGAAAGAGTGCTGATTCTGTTGTTACTTAAATCTCTAAAAAATAAATTCAGAAATTCAGACCTTAAAATGACTGCCCTAGTCCCAAAACACTGTAAGTTAAACAGACACATTTTCATTAGTAGAAGTAGTATTATCATTGATATAGCTATTTAAAGCAGCACCTCTTTTTATTTTCACATGCCATATACAAGCCCAGCAAGCATGATGAATAAAAAGCATTTCCATTTCACGACAGATGAAAAAGCAGCGCAATGCATTCTAATACAATAGCAATGTTCATCATGCTACCAAGTTAATAATGTAATCCTTCATGAACTCAAGCACAAAAATGAAAGTAATGTTTTAAAATGGAAGTCATTCTAGTCATGTCCCTAATGACACCTAAGTAAATATCATTTAATACTCTACTTAACACTTACATGATGAAGACATCAAAGCCCAGAGCTATTATTATAAAGAACTTAGATTTGCAGGAAAAGCCCTAATGTCTTCTTTGTTCAAAATTCTAATGAATAAAATCTTAAACACAATTATGACAGAAGCTGTACTGGTATGCTGGTAGCTTCAAAGATGCTGCATTATATGTGAATACTGTCTGTTCTTTATTCTCATATTCTGCTTTACTTCATATTTTATGTTGACTATTTCAGTATTTTTTCATGTATTTTGTGGTGAAATAGTGCCCTTGTTTTTTGAGGGAACCTTGATGTATTAAGAGCACTGTTGAATAGCTATGCAATACACGTATTTCCCAACTTGAAATTTTCATGAAAGCATTAAAGATAACTGACTCATAATGAACATATTATGCAATTATAACAGAGAAATACTTTCAAAAGAGAAAGAAAAATATAAAAATAAACAACTTTCTTTGTTAATCTGGAACTCAGGAGACTTCTCTTTTTGACCACAGGATTATGCACAGTGGTTTCTTTTTCCAAACACAGCTGAGGAACATTCTCAACTACATAACAGCAGTATGAGTAAATGCACAGAAGACTTTAAAATAA
Source organism: Taeniopygia guttata (assembly GCF_048771995.1). Lineage (NCBI taxonomy): Eukaryota > Metazoa > Chordata > Aves > Passeriformes > Estrildidae > Taeniopygia > Taeniopygia guttata. Next base: position 16,694,367 of record NC_133028.1, on the reverse strand, counting down.
TGTACCTTGCAGGTCTCATAAATGGAGACTGTTAATACTCATTTGCATTCTATCTAACATTCATCAATTCTTAACTTCCCTAAACTATTCACAAAGATTTCCTACAAAATCTACACAGGATAGATTTGAAAATATTGCAAGGGTTTTTTTTTTTTTTTTCCCTGGTATTATTTGAAAAATTCAAAAAGTTTTGAAAGTATGGGTTTTAAATATTTGTGACTGTGACTTTTTTTGTCTAGCATGAGGTAAATAAAGAAAATCAAGTTCTTGTTTTTGAATTGTGCTAAACCCAGTGAAACATCAAATTTAAGGGATTCTGTTACTCCCCTCCACTCTTCATTCTGATTATAATGAACCCACAAAGTACTTTCAGAATGTAACACAGCTCAGCCTCAACTGGCATAAATTTTTATAGTCCTAACAAAAACCATAGAATTACAGCTGGGATTACAGGCATTTACATCTACAGTCTTCCTGGTTTTCCTCACTGTACACTTAAAAGGTACAGAAATCTTATTCAAACCATCCATGAGGCAGAGGTAATAAACTTTAGAGCAACTACTGTTTTGCCTAAAATCACATAGTGAGTCAGCAATAGAGTTGGCAGCAAGGCATTTTAGACAAGCTCTCTCCTTAGGTCATGAAAACCATATACTGTGGGAGAAAAAATTACCCTGACTTTAAAAGACCTTATGTATCTTTTGAGGTCAAATATGGTTTTTGCTTTGTTATTTTGTGATGTAATCACTGGCATAAAATACACATGCTGATAAAAGGTATGTATATTATATGTAGGATGTGATAAGTAGAATAAAATATCCTCAGTTATAAAATATGTTTGGGTATTTTCTGAAAGATATGATACATTTTACAGGCTTTTTCTTAAAAGAAATTCAGGTATAATTGAGTAGGGCATTTTGTTTAGCTTTTAATTCTAGAAGAGAACATTGCTTTAAGACTACTTACATGAGTGTCAAATGCTTGTAGTTGGAAAGCTCTTTTGGAACAAGGGTAAACTGATTTCCATCCAAATAACTAAACCAGAAAAATGAAACAAAGAGCATTATGGATTTAATTAAAATAGGAGCATCTTCATCCAGTAATCTCAGAATCCAACAGGATAGTTAATAGCAAATGAATGTACACCCTTCCATTTTATGAGAAAACTTGCTTACAAATTTTGCTTTTTAGAGATACAACTGAGGATTTGTAGCATAAGATTCAAATGCTACTGTATCATATATAATGCATATTATGAAGTAACAAAATAAAAAACATCTCTTGTATTATAGTTTCTATTATTTCAAAATGACTCTACAAAATGAGGTCTTTATCATCTCCATTTCCCACACATCTACAGAGGAAAGGTAAATCTCACTTCCGCAAATCACATTAATTGTGGATTTTTAGCTATCATAAAAAGAAACAGACTCTGGCATTGCACAGATAGTCCTTTACACTACAAACAGCAAGGTTTGGTTTTAGCTCTAACAGCAAATTGTTTGTCATGCCTGATCACTTGGTTCAGGTCACCTTTCTTATTTTATCCCTGTAAATTTCATGATACATCAGTATACCATGCTACATTCCTATTCCTGTGAAGAATGTTAGTGACTGAAGACAGTAATCAATTACCCTTCACTAGAAAAGTTAGATTTTTCCCCCCTCTCAGAAGGTTCACAGCTGCTGTATTATATATTGCTCACTCTTCTTCCATGCTCATAATTCTCAATAAGAGACCTTCTCATCCTTAGAGTTAATGGGTTCGGAGCTATCAAACTGTACTGGCATTGGCGTTACAGAGAGAGGAAGGTAACAAGCCTTGCCTAAAAAGCTTCCAGGGTGCAGCCAGACATAACAAACTACTAGTGGAGAGGTTCTCCATGTAACCAGGGCAAGTAGTTTAGAGATTATAGGAAGTGCTGGATTTACCTGATGCTTTGAAATGAAGTCGATAGTGGCAAGAAGATTAAAGGTCATTGGTTTCTCAGCCGGGGAAAATGTTGGTGGTATTACTTATGTTTCTTGGAAACCAAGTGGAAACTACACCTTCATTATCCTTATACAAAGAAGATATTTTTGCCATCCAAATACTTGCAACATGCTTGAGCTAAGAGCAGTCTTTGATAGAGACATTTTTAGTTTTATTTTGAGCTTAATTTCTTTACGTATACTGTAGTATCTTTGGAAACTTCAGTTTTGACTAAGTGGATAAGCTGAAACACTGTTAAACTTCACAAAAAACCTACCTGCATCTAATCAAAAGGCTGTCTTTCTTTCTTCCTTCCTTTTTTTTTCTTTGGACTTTCTAGGGCTGCTTGCCAAATCCCAAATTTTTCACAACAAGCTTTATATTTACACTATAGTAAGGCTAGTGAATAGAGCGTGGGCTTATGTAATTAATTATTAAAATTAATGTAATTAATTATTTAAAAACCCCCAAGTTTTAAATTTTTTAAAGAAGTATTCTGAGGAAATTCTTTTATGAACGGATACATTAGGTTATATTATTAAGCTTCATTAGAACTGAAGTACCATAAGTATCCACTTGCCTCATAAAAATTCCTTCTTGTTCAAATGAAGCAACTATTAAGATATTTTATAAAATACATGAAGAGTACATCTTAGAAGAGCTATGCATGCTAATAAGCAAGAAGAATCAATCAATGTGTAACTGTTAGCAGGAACCACCTCCATTATTCTTCTGAAAAATATGCTAAATTACATGCTTAGACACTAAAGCATACAAAATTGTGCACAAATGAATTTTCAGTCACAGAGTTCTGTTTGCAATTCCAAAAGTATCTCTCTTTAGCTGCTTTGTTTTACATTGCATTGATGACCTTATATTGCCAAATTGTATTTATACCAGACTGTATTCAAGAAAGTCATCTTCTCTTTGTGGAAACAAAAAAAGTCACCAAACTCAAAATGTAATGAAGTTATAGGTTTATATACCTGTGTGCTAATTTGAGATCTTAATAATTTCAATTTATCAGTGACTAAAGACTTTCAGATGCTATTAAGCACCACACTAATGGTGGACATCTCAGAATCTTCTATATAATACCAAATCGTAAAAGAGTAGAAGTTTTTAGTTACTTATGAAACATAGTTATGATGTTTTCTTGAAAAGCACTACATTAACCAGTCCTTATGAAACATTATTAAATACCTGCCATATGTAACAGCACTTTTTCCCTGTAAATAATTTCTATTTATTTCAATATTGTGACCTATTTGATCAAGAATCAAAACCAACTAATATCTCAATTTTCAGGTTCATATTTTCCGTTTCTCAGTGCATAAAAGTTTTCTCGTATGATCTTAAGGGTAGCCTGTTCAGTTAATATCCTCAAACAATACCTGAGGTAGCAAGCTCTTTTTTTGTATCTATCTTACTGTCCCCCTGCATATTCAAATAGTATCTTTCATAAAATGCAATCTTCACAATTTTTCTCATAGAAGAAATGTTTCAATAGATTGATAAAATAGCCCAGATTTTATAAAACTGCCTATGTGAAAAAGATTACATTATATGAAAACAAATATTTTTGCAATATCACAAAACTATCATAATCTGTGCATCACAGAATATCCTGAGTTGGAAGGATCACAGAATCACTGCAAGGGACCCCTGGAGATCATCCAGTCCAAACACCATGACAAGGCAGGGTTACCTAGAGCAGGTCACACAGGAACCCATCCAGGTGGATTTTGAATGTCTGCAGAGAAGACTCCACAACCTCCCTGGGCAGTTTTTTCCAGTGCTCTGACACCCTCAATACAAAGAAGTTCTTCCTCATGTTGAGGTGCAGCTCCTTGTGGCTTAGTTTATGGCCATTAGTCCTTGACTGGTTGCTGGGCACTGTTCTGTTGACACCAGCCTTTGAAATATTTGCATGTATTGATGGGATCCCCTCTCAGTGTTCTCCAGACTAACCAGCTCCCACAGCCTCTCCTCACCTGAGGAGAGATTCTCAGACCCTAATCACCTTTTGTGCCTCCACTGGACCCTCTCTAGTAACTCCTTGTCTTTTTTGAACTGTGGAGACCAGAAGTGAACACAATACGCTGGAAGTGGCCTCCCAAGGTGCTAATGCACCTCAGGATGGAGTCCAACTCCTGGCCCTGCTCAGGACAGCCCCTAGAGTAACACCATGTGTCTGAGAGCATTTTCCAAACACTTCTTGGACTCCGGTAGGCTTGGTGCTGTTACCAGTTCCCTGGGGGGCCTGCTCCAGTGTCTGACCACCCTCTGAAGAAGAACCTTTCTCCACCATAATTTTACTTCACACTGAAGTGAAAGGGACTGGCTCGTAGTTACCACGGTCAATCCTCTTGTCCTTCTCAAAAACTGTGACATTTGCCAGCTTCCAGTTGACTGGGACCTCTCTAGATTACCAAGAACAGACAAATCATTGATGCCTTGGAATGGCATCAGCCATCTCTTTGAGTATTTTTGAATTAATTTCATCAGGCCCTATAGACTTAGAGAAAGCCAGAAGAAGCAGCAAATCCTATGCAAGTTTGGGGTTGGCTGGGTGTTAATCATTCTCACAGTCATGGTCCTCCAGCTCAGGGCATTGGGACCCTCAGAGCCAATCACTGGTACTGAAGATCTAAGTGAAGAAAGCATTAAACATCTCTGCTCTGTCTATGTCCCTGCTTGTGAGGTGACCATACTCATTGAAAAATGTGTTCTGGGCTGCCTTTTGCTATTAAGATATTCAAAAAAGCTCTTTTTATTGTCCCCTGCAGTACCGGCCAGCTTCAGCTCTAACTGGGCCAATTTTCTTCCTACAGTGACAAGCAGCACCTCTGTATTCCTTCCATGTCACTCACTGGATGTGTTGCACTATGACACAAAGTAACTTATGACTCACTCAAGATGTAAAAGAAGGAAAAGAGGAAGTTTTGGTTTTGACCTTGCAATATATAGAATTTTAAAAGTGACAGTGGATTGGAGGATGGAATTTCTACCTCTCCAACCACACTGCTTAAACTAATAGTTCATTAATTTTCTCTTCTTACAAAGACGAATGTAAAGCAATCATTATTTACATGAATACTGTGTGAGAACTCTAGTAGAAATATGTAAACATTAGAAGGCATAGAAAACTTTTAAAAGAACAGGGCGACATGGATGTACATTTTTTATTTTTGCCTTAGCGCCAGAAGATCCTTGCTTAGACAAGCTGGCATTCTGCCTCACCTGCTTCTGACATTTTCTAATTGCTTCCTCTTTAGCTCTTAAGAGGTGGTACTTAAAAAGCGACCAGCACTGATGCACCTCATTACTTTCCAAAGCATTTCCCATGGACATCTTACTAGTTCCCTGAGCAGCCTGAAGTCTGCTCTCCTCATATCCAGAGTTGAAGTTTTACTGGCACTTTTCCTCCTCAACAGTGAGAGGAGAGATTTTAAACTCAACTGCTTTATGACCACTGTGGCCAAGACAGACACCAGATGCCACTTTACTCACAAGACTAATTTATTAGACATGCAACAAATCCACAAGAGCAGATTTCCTAGTTTACTACATTAGTACCATAAAGGCACTGTCCGGGTATTTTTAACTCCTCAACAAAGATGAAGGCCATTGATTTAGAGGATTAAGGAGCGTGATTTAGACATAAAAAGATTTAAAGTTATAAAAAATATGTTCGTTATGAAAACACATTCATATTATTGTTTTATTTTCGCTTTTTCATGTAATTGAACTTCATTCCTTTCTAACCAGCGACCAGAGATTAATCAGATTCACCGCTGCCCTTAATTTAACCCATTGTAACATGATATCCACACACTTATACAATGGTTCAGTGCTGGGGGTATAAAATGTGAGAGTGATTACAATTTTATACACATACCTTTTTAAAGATTTTCAGTAACAGATAGTTTTTAAGAGTGGTTTGGAACTTACAAAGTATTGCTAATTCAAACAACCTCTGGTTTCTCAAGATAATGTGAAAGTCTTTATAAACCAGTAGATTAACAAATTTCAACTCATCTACTAAATTCAATTCTTCATTTTCTTTTCCCCTCATTCTTGACACTGACAATAAAAATCTGACATTAATTTTCATGAAAGGGAAAAAAAGCATGCCACTTACAGTTCAGTCACATCTTTTGGGATGCCTTTAGGCAAAGCTTTTAGACCTTTGTTGCTGCAGCGAACTACTGTGTCCAGACAAGTACATTCTGCAGGGCAGCGGGCCAGGGGAGAACAGCTATTGTCATCATTTCCTGGTTAATAAAAACAAACAGGTCCTAAGATTGCTAATAAATGTCTCTTCAGTATTAGCAATAATAGCCCACCTGGATTTTCTTCAAGTCCGACTGTTATTTCAGCATTATAATATCTCAAGGTAGGGAAAAAATTACATCATCTATGTAAATCGTCATTCCAAAAATTTACATTTCAGGTGATGCTTTACTTAGTACTATGGTGTTTTACTAGGTAAGAATGCTATTATATGGATGGAAAAAATCATTAAAGAAAGAATAAATCCTTTAAAAAGTATTAAAACCAGTCTCTTTAAAAAAAGATATTTGAAAAGCCTTGAAAATTGACAAACCAGTAATGCAGTAAATGGAAGTATGTGTGAAATATGTGTGAGTATGCAAGATAGCAGCATTTTTTTAAATTAAGAGTTAATGAAGCCATAACATGTCATGTTATTTGATCAAGTAACCTGAAAATGTGCTTGATTCAAGCATAAGTGTTTGAAAATATTCTCATCTGTACGACAGCATATAATCAATTTTTTTATACTATTTCTAAATTATTAATTACAGTAGTAAAGATAGGCAAGGAAAACTTTTGAAGGCATATATACAACAGCCCGTGCTTGCTGATCATCTAAAATTGGGTGGAAAAATTTTAAACTGACCTAGTAACAGCATGAAGGGCTTTAAGTGCAATACTTTGGGATCTATGGGATTCATGCAGCTATCTATAGGTAAACTGAAATTATAAAAGGTTCAAATATTAATTTCCTTACCATCATCACATGTAAAATCCTGAATTGCCACATCCTGGATCGGAATCTCCTTGAGGAAGTAGGGTTTTTGGCAACGAGGGTTCCCTGTCACAATGCGTTTCTTCCTTAGCCAGTCTCCAAGCCATGCAAGGTGGCAGTTGCAGTTGAAGGGATTGGCCAAGAGGTTTCTGAGAATCACAGGAAAGTTTATCTTGCATAACACCATCCTTTCATCCTAAGGATTCTACTTCTATTTTCAAAAAAACATACCTCAAACACTGTTCTTCAAAAAATACTGTGTGTAAACCATGGGTGAAAGGTTTAATTTAGGCTCTGTGTGGTGAATCTTGATACAACTTGTTTAGAAATAATTTAAAACTGTCTAAGACCTGACTTCATGTCAAGCCACTCCGTACCAATAATGCAATAATTCCATATAGAGATGGATGCTGGTTACTTTACATTATTAGCTTTAATCTGACAACAGGCATTCCATTAATTTATCATCTCAAGATTTCCATCTTTTATTTGCTCCAGAGAATAAATTTCCTATCTGAAGTGACAGCTAAGCTGATTACATGCCAGTTACAAAAATGAATTTACTTCTAAAAGCCTCAGTACTTTTGGCATCTCCTTATTTCAGCACAAACATATCGACAATTCCATTATTTATAAACATGTCATCCTTAATACGCAAAATTAGCAACTGGATGCAAAGTGTCACTTTTCTTGTAAAAGGGGCATTAAGTATTTTCCTGAATGATGCTACCTACACCCAGCACTTCTTCATGAAACTGAGTGGAAGCTTTGCTTACTCTTTTAAATTCCCTTAAATAATTTTTTAAATAAAAAAAAGGATGCTTCTTTTTATAGAAAATGAGACTGAAGCTTCCTTATAAAACACATACTGATTAAGATTCTCAACAGGCCAAGGAAATTTAAGCTAGTAATTGGGTAGCACAGGGCAGAAGGACAGACAGCAAGGTAATCTAACCAGCTGTGATTGTACGCAGCCTACCCAAAATCTGGATTTCTACTCTGGTTTAGATAAATGGGCTTCCATGAGGGGTGTGAGCAGGATGTTTTTCCTGCATTCTTAGACACTTCTGGAAACCATTCTAATGCTGTATCAAAGAGCACCATGAAAACATATACTTCATGTGCCCAAGATCATCCAGAAAACAGAATTTCTCAAAACTTACTCTATGAAATGCTTTTGTCCCTGAACGTTATTAAGTGCTGCGAAATCACACATCAAAGCTTTAAGGGAAATGCCCCCCAAAGGCCAGCGATGTAAATACGGTAAAAGACCAACGTGGCTTACAGTGTAGAGAGCGAATGCAGCGTGTCGAAGGAGCCGGGTGCCACGGTGGTGATCTGGTTGTCATACAGTGAGAGCAGGCGGACAGAGCTCAGCCCTGTGAAGCTGTCATTTCCCACACAGCTCACCCTGTTGCTCCTCAGCATCCTGAGAAAAAGGATCAGTGTTTTTCAGCTTAGCCTGGGCAGGGACCAGGGCTGAAGCAGCTGCTGTAGTGAGGGCCAAGAACTATGACTACAAAGGGGCTGCTGCCAGCAAAGGGACCACCAGTGCAGTGACGCCTGTGCTGCTTGTCACCTCGCTGAAGAGACTGAGTGCAGTGTGTGTGGAACAGGCTGGAAGACAAGGGTGGGTGGGTGGATCGGTTTCACAGAGGCAAGGGGTGTTTCACAGAATCACAGGATGGGTAAGGTTGGAGGTCATCTGGTACAACCCTGCTCAAGCAGGGTTCCCTAAATTTTTCCCTAAAGAGTTGGTCAGGATTGTGTCCAGATACCTTCTGTGTACCTCCAGATGAGACCTCACAACCTCTTTGCATAACTTGTTCTAGTTTTCCCTATATGTTCAGGTTGTTTTTTTTTTCTTTTTCTTTCAATACCAGAATGAGTAACTATGAATTTTTAATTGACAAGAAATGAAATTGATTGAAATTCCCCAAATCAAAAAAACACAGTAGCCCTCTCTTCATGTTTCCAAGGATGAAGACTCCAGAACTGCTATGATGACTGCAGAACTCCAGGGGCTTGTACCAGCTTACCTTCTCTTGAGGTCCCTTTCATGTCATTTTTCTTAGGACAGATTCTAGAAACCACTTCTACTGCATTCAAAAGCATTTCATTCAAATGAAATCAGCATTCCTCCTCAGCATGACTCTAAGACAGCGCAGATTTCAGAATCCTAAGCTATTCTAAAATCTCTCAAGTTCTATAAAACTTAATAGCTTTGAAGTCTGTCGTTCTCCTCTCTGTCCACTAAAAGATGGCAATTTCCCCCCTAGCTCTTGTTTAGGACTTTAAACAATTTTAGCAGCTTTAACTGCAAGGTTAGAAAATGTAGACGTGATTTATTTTAAATACCTGATGTCTATGGACAGCTGAAACCCCAAAGACTATTTAATCTTGGCTCTGGTCTGCAGATCAGTAGGACAGACTCTCTGAAGAAGGCCAAGATGCTGTAGATTGTATAAACATCTTTTTTGAGTGGAAAGAACTAAACTGCTCCATGGAAAGAATGAAATTAGTTCAAGCAATAGTGCTTTTAATCTTTCTTCACTGTTGAAATGACAAAAAAATTACTCAGGAGAGAATCTTTTCCCACATTTCAATACACACCAGAACAATTTCTTCCTCCAGCAAAATTCCCAGTAATGGTTGAGCTGAAATGAATCAGACTCCGTTACGTAAAATGTGTAATTCCCATGCAAAATTCTGTTACTTTGATGATCATTCCCATTTCCATTTCTGAAGTTGGATGTTTGCCTGTTCTCAATGGCTTCATTGCTTTAGAGGACCCAGTATACCCATAATTAATAGCTAATCAATTAGTATAATGTATAGCTTCTAGTAAAATAGGACTAAAAACCAAAATATGCTTGAATAATCCATAGCTAATTCTCCAAAATAACTTTTTAGGACAGATACACTTTTATTCTCAAAAATTCCTGTGAGAAAAGAAGAATAAAAACACATGAATAAATATACTTACAGTGTTTTGAGACTTTCTAGTCCCTTGAACATTTTGTGTTGAACACTCTCCAAGCGATTGCTTGTGAGCAATAGTTCATTCACACCAGAGGCCCCATCAAATGCTCCTTCTTCTATATCTGTAATCTTGTTATTGCTCAGGTTTCTATTACACATTAACACAAACAGACAAGAACTGAGGGAATTTTCTTTTATACGTGTCCTAAATTAACTGTTAAATGCTACAGGCTGATTAAATTCCAAGAAAGACTTAGAATCTTAGTTTTCCACTAAGCTTGGAAAAAAACTCCAAAATGATCAAATGCAATCTTGATGCAGTAGTCAAGTCGTTGTATAAAAGAACAAAATATAAATACATCATTGAATTTCAAACCAGTAAAAAAAAAAAAAAAATTCAATGCCCTTCTAATTAAGGAAGCAAAGATTTTTAAAGTAATCTTTGGAAAATGTTTTTTTAATAGTGGCAATTACCCAAACTATGCTGCTGCCACATATCAACATATTTTCCTAATTTTGAATCTTGTCAGTAACTAATTTTTTTTTGGGTCTCAAGCCTTTGTAGAATTTTTAGATGAATTAATAACAAAATTATACTGTATGAGTACAGAATATCTAACCTCTGATTTATTTTATCTTGATAGACAAATATAAGAAAACAGTATAAACAGCAACATATGTAAAGGAAATGTGTGAATATAAACAGTACATGAAATGTTAATAATTTATGACATTAGTTACAGAGGAGGGTTTATAAACAAGATAATTGCATGTATCTGCAATTTGCTTGCAAAGTGGATCAAAATGTCGGGAAAATGACCTAAAATACTGCCAAAATACTTCGTGTTTACGATTTTAGTTGAAATATGGAAATTACATCCCAAATGTGCAGTATTTGTACTATATTTACACAAAAGCATACACATGCAACAGCACACATTTCCTTAAATATTTTTCATATTAGTGCCCTTTTGTTTTGTCTCATATAATTATTTACACATATTACAGAAGTACATAGCTACACATTAAACAGAGTTATAATACACTAGTGATTTTTAAAAAGGTCTTAAAAACTCTCTGAGACAAAGTGAATAGAAGTAAAGATAAAGACTATTTGATGGAATTAATGGTGTTGGGAACAAGATAATTGCATTATTTGATGCAATTTCTAGAACGGTGTTTAAATAATTCAAAACAAGAAAGATAATTTGTAGGGAAAAAAAACAGGAAGTTGTGGCTTAATCTTCAGTGCTGACTACTCTCTCTAGCCTAGCTGAAATGTAAACTACACCTTGCCTGTGATGAAGTATATAAACATGTCATCAGTTAGGTGGGATAGGATTTTTAATATCACCAGGACCAAGCATCTAATCCAGTAGTGCAAAGTCCATTACAAAAATGTATCCGTAAGTCTTTTAAATTTCTGCATGGGATTGCAGGGGATGGAAACACCTCCACTTCCCTGAGTGACCTGTTCCACTGCTTGACAGCCATGGAGAAAGCAAACTAAACCTCCTCTGCTGCGATTTGATATAATTTCCTCTCATCTTGTCACTTCTCACCTGGGAAAAAAGGACAAGTCCCACCTCATCCTCCTTTCAGATCAGTGTAAAAAGCTATAAGGTCCCTCCTTAACTTCCATTTCTCCAGGCTAAACAACCCATTACCTCAGCTGCTCCTCACCACACTTGGGCTCCATACCCTCCAGCAGCTTTGTTACTCTTCTCTGGACACTTTTCTGCACCTCAATATCTCTTTGGTAGAGAGGAATCCAAAACTGAACAAACTACTCAAGATGTGCCCTTGCCAATGACAGCACTGAGGGACAATCACTGCCCTGGTCCTGCTGGCCACACTATTGCTGATACAGGCCAGGTGCCATTTGTCTTCTTGGCCACCTCGGCAAAAACTGGTTCATGTTCACCTAGCTGTTGACCAGCATCCCCAGGTCCTTTTCTGCTGGGCAGTTTTCCAGCCAGTCTTCCCCAAGTCTGAGCACTGCCTGGGGATGTTATGACAGTGTAGGACTCAGCACTTGGACTTGCTGAGCCTCATACCCTTGGCCTTGGCCCATCTATCCAGACAGTCCAGATCCCTCTGCAGAGCCTACCTACCCTCCAGCAGACCAACACTCCCACCCAATATGGTGCCATTTACAAACTTGTGGAGAGTGAATTTAATCCTCTCATCCAGACAATCGACACACTCATTAAACACAACCAATACTGAGCCTTAGGGAACACCACTTGTGACTGTCTGCCGACTTGATTTATCTTCATTCACCACCCTCTGGCCCAACCATCCAGCCATTCTTTTCCCCAGTGAAGTATATGTTCGTCCAATCCATGAACAGCCAGTTTATCCAGGAGAATGCTGTGGGAAATCGTGCCAAAGGCTTAACTAAATTCTAAGTAGACAACATCCACAATTACTGCTTTCATTTAGTTTCACAGTGGAGCTGTTCAGTCTGCAAGGTGCCATTGAGGACTGGAAGCAAGAAACTCATTATTTTTAATCTCAGATGGCTTGTCCATGTCAAGCCCTCAGTTTCTAAAACCTTTTTTTGTTCTTGCTGTAACATGGATACTACTTCACCCACTTCACATAGGTATTTTAAAGATTAATGTTGCATAGCTGATCAATGTTGCAGTGCATACACATGCTTTATTACCGATGAAGCATCAAATCAATGAAACATTTAGGCCTCAATTTTTCAATGTCATCTGTGCAGAAAGATCTTTGCACCTATTTTGAACCTCCAGAAGAAATACAAGCTTCACAAAAATATAGAATTCATTCATATTGGTGTCTCTGCAACATCAATACTTCACTTTCTTCCAGTGATGCTTAAGCAGTCACTGTATTATTCTCTCAATGGAAGAATGTTGTAACTACTGATAACTATATTAGGAAGTTATGGAGCGGTATTATTAAAATAGCTAACTCTTCATTAACTTTTTTTTCATTTTTACCATTTCAATTAACCAGATTTTAAAGCCTTTAGGAGTTCCAACAGGTTCTACACCAAGACTGATTAATATTCATCCCTTTTTTTCCCCTTTTGTCTTGAACACTTCCTCAAGTTAAAAGAAATATTGTTAAATATGAAGATCTGATATATGTATAAATGTCTGTATGCTTGTGCATGTATGACACATCAAGAAGTTTATTTATTTCATAGAATCCTGCAATCATAGAATGTCTTGGTTTGGAAAAGACCTTAAATATTATCTAGTTCTAACTCCTCTGATGTAGGCAGGGACAACTTTCACTATATATTGGTGAAGACATTAAATACAGATCCTTAAGGGACACCATTTGTCATTGACGTCTTTGGGACTCTGAGCCACTGACCATTACCCTCTGGATGCTGCTGTCCAAACAATTTCTTATCCATCAAGTCTACCCATCAAATCCATCTCTCTCCAGTTTAGAGAGAAGGATGCTGCGGGATCCCATGTCAAAGGCTTTACAGAAATCCTGATAAATGATATCTACTGCCCTTCCCTTGTCCACTGATGCTTCATATTGATACTTGTTGTTTCCAAAGTGCACTGTAAACATTAGTCACTAGGTGACTACTAATCTCTTTTTACTTGCATTTTTCTTCACTTAAAATTTATGTTTGGTTTAATCCTGAAATGATTGAGCACAGAGTCACAAAGTCTAACTAAATTATCTACCTTCAAATGTGTCTTTTACATAAGCTAAAGAAAAGCTTTTCATAGTCTTATTTTTAGCAACAATTGCAATTGGTAAGATTATAAAGTATTTTCAGAACATTAACTGTTAACGTGGACTTACATGGATGACCTATCAAACCACTGTTTCTCAGTCACTTAAATTTTGATATTCCCCTCACCTAATGACCATTTAATGAAGCACAGAATCAACGGCATGTCTTTAATGTGCTGAAAGAGGCAAAATTGTCTGGTAAGAGAATACAGGAAGTTACAAAAGATTACTGGAATCTTTTCTAAGCAGCTTATACTGTGATCTCCCTGCTGTGGCTGCATAAGAGACCAGCTGGCTGGATGCTGCTGTGAAGGTGCTGGGGCTGTACACCATGGGAAGTGGCTGCTGGCAGTGCCAAGCCCCATACAGGAGAGCTGCCAACTCTGACCTACCTCAAGGATTAATGTAAACCCATTCTTGATTTTTGATTGGAATAAACTGAATCTTTTGTAGATTAGAACTAAGAAAGGTGGAGAGTCACAGCAAGGAGCTAATACACTATCTGAATAGACAAGGTCATTGAATTTGGACTTACATTTTACGCAGCTGAGGAAGTTTCTTAAAGATTCCAGTAGCTTCCAGGACTGAAAATTCATTGTTATTTAGTCGCCTAAAAAAAAATTGCATCAATTTCAGAAAAAAAAAAAAATATTCAGGGATTGATACAGAATGTTGCACAATATGTGAACTTTTCAGTCTGGTTTCCCTGAACATCTGATATTTAACTGGTAGCTGCAGAACAATTCCTTATATAGTGACATTTCTAATTTGGATAATTCCTGTGAATGAACATTCTCATTAGTTAAACTTAGGTATACAAAGACATTTTCAAAACCTGATTACAAAATTTTACACAGCTAAATCTGAAAAGGAATGATGATGTTTTTAATTTTTCAAACAAAAACGTAACTAAGGGAGGATTCCATAGCAACTTATAAATAAAAGTCTTTGGAAGGACATATAAACCACTGAAGATTAGTCTTCTGTTCTTTAAAGGATATCAGGTGGAGTCTGCCAGACATCTGGAGGTACTCACAGAACACTATTTACAAGAATGAAAGAATTACTCTTCTTTTGAATAGGGAATGAAACCCACCGCATAGGTCTTCCCATGAATTTGAAAACACTTCCCTCACTGTTATTTATCTTAATACCACTACAGCTGGCACACATACATTGCTTAAGGCAGCATCAAATGCTGACTTGTAACTCTGTAATAATGTATGCAATGAGTGACAAATACTAGCTGGGCATTTCTCCTTCCTGCACAGGTATCAAGGCTTACAGTACAGTATACCTTTAAAAGCATCTAGGTTAGGGGACCATCTACATTTCAAAAAATACCTGCATTGACCCAGTACTCCTTATTTCCTCTCTTAGAAATAAAATAGAAATTATGAGTCTTAATCCTTTATATGCTCTAATGGAGCCATATTATTAAGGGAGTCTGTCCAGCATTTATATGGAAATCTTAAATAGGAAGGAGACAATACGACTGACAAGATCACTGTGAAATGAAATTCAGCACAATTCTAAACCCAGAATTCTTTTCAGAATTGCCTTATTGCAAGACAAGTTAAAAAAAAAAAAACAAACTACAAAATTAAAGAAAGCTGTTTGTTCATCCTTCCCTCCTGTTCATTCTCATTGATAGCCAGAAGGGAAATTAAGGTTGTAAATCTGAAGGTATGGTTGTAGAACAGTTTCAACACGGAACCAAACTGAAAGAAGACAGAAGTTTTTTGTATATACACAAAACATTTGTATAACACACCAAACTACAAGGAGCATGAATATCAGAATATGCTATCACCTCCAAATATCAGACCTAATGTGATTTTTAGGGGGACCATATAAAATACTCTTGCACACTGTAAATTAATAAAGTTATTTCTTCACTCTAAACAGACTTTTCTTTACCCTATCTATCAACAAAAGAACCACTGCTCATTCTATAAATGCTGACATCTTCAAATACTTTTCAAGTGCTATACCATCTAGAATGACTTGATGATGAAAACATGAAGTGATTTTAATAATACTTACTTGCTTTACTGCAAACATGTCTAACCCCACTGAAAAATGCAAATAATTTGATCATTTATCCTTTGCAACAATCTTTTACCTATTAGAAATAATTTACATTGTCTCTCCCTCAAGTTTCTTTCACACAAATGCCTTCAACCCTTCCAGTCTTCTTTTCTACAATTCTTGTTCTCCTTGAATTTTTTCTGAGCAATTGTATCCATCTTGAAAAATGAAGTCTTGAACACAGTATGCCAGCTGATCCTTTACTATTGCTATGCACAATACAATAACTATTTCCTATAATTTACATTCTACATTCCTATACATATATCCTGAAATGAAATTTCCATTAGTGCCCAATAGCATTCCTTCATCTTTAATATGTATAATAACCACATCCTTTTTTCTTTACATATTTGCTGTTTATGCCTCAATCTTGTACTTCTGGTGCTATAGTTCTGTCTGATTTCATATATAGAATTTTAATTTAATTTTATTTAAATTGTATTTATTTTATTTCAATTAGTCCACACACAATGGAATCAATATTATTATAGATAACTGGAAAGTTTACAGATGTGATGGGATCTCCATTCTGCATCTTAACATTATTTTTTGAGCCCAGTGCTCTTCACTGATAAAGACAGCAACTATAGTTATTACCCATCAATCACTAGATCAAGAAAATGATCTTAAAATTACTTTTACCTGGTTTATTCAAATAAAGTACTGAACACCATTCTCAAAATCAAAAGTAAACCGAAGCACTTGATCATAATGTTTACGTATTCTGTTTGTCTGGATTATTTGATGCTTTTTCCTGTTTTAGTAACACAATGGCTAAGATATTGCATGTTTTTGAACAATAGCTGAACCTTCCTGGAAGCCTATATACTGCAGTGATATTCATGCTTTCTAAAACTACCTTCTTAGGTGATCATCTACTGTAAAATCATTATAAAAATTCAACATATAAGACTGAAATTATTTCTTATTTAGCATTTCTCCTGGGGACTTCATTTTGAGTGATTTCTGAAATGCTTCCTGCATTTTCCTACATATTAGAAAGCTAACTGAAAAATATTGTATTTTTGGGGTGCAATTACAGACTTGTACTTTATATCAAATACTTTACTGTCAGATTAGACAGATCATTCAATGTTTCTCTGGAAGACAGTGAGCAAGTGACAAATTGGGAGGTTAGAGGAGCAGTTAGCAGCATTTTTTTTTGGTTTGGTTATAATTTTTTTTTAATTTGCAATTAAGTACCTGTCTTGAACTATATAAATATTTTCAGATAAAAAAAAAAAAACCAAAAAACCAAAACCAAAACAACCAGCTACTTGGAGGAAACAGGGTATTCTCCCTGTGGTATTATTGCTGTTGTACTTTACACAATAGATACTTTTTTTTAGAGACTCATAGAACATGCTGAGTTGGAGGAGACCCACAGGGATCCCTGGGTTCATTTCCTGGCCCTGTCACTGGTCACCACAGAGAAGAGATCAGTGCCTGCCCTCCTCTTTCCCTCACAAGGAAGTTGTAACTGCAATGAGGTCTCTACTCAGTCTCCTCTTCTCCAGAGTGAACAGACCAAGGGAGCTCAGCTCTCCTCATGTGGCTTCTCCTCAAGGCCCTTCACCATCTTTGTTGCCCACCTTTGGACAACTTTCAACTTTTTTCCTTAGTTCTGATCTTAATTTCCAAGCTCAGATTCAACTCCAAACACCACCCCGCAGAAATTAGTCTAGCTCTCCTCATCACCTAAAGAAGTATCAATGTAGTTTGACTCTAACAACTGCTTTTATATCACATTTTGTGGATTAAAAAAAAAAAAAAAAAAAAAAAAAAAGGCTAAAAAAGGCTAACTAGCTGCTATTCTCATACATGCCAGTAAATACGCAAACTGGAAATCAAGCAATGGTCCTAGAGCTAGACTGGAAGTGCCAGGACAAACAACAAAGACAGTGCATCAAAGACCAGGAACAACAGGAGAAAAGAGGAAGAGCTGTAACTTTTGTATGAGTGGGGCAAATACAAAAAGAATGTATTTGGCTAGAGCAAATTGATTTTTTGCAGAAGAAAAAAAAATGTGGAAGTAATTTGTCTACCATCTCTAGAATATTTGCAAGACTGTTAAAATTTGTATTATATCAAATGACTTGAAGAACCATCTGTACAGCCTACAAGGAGAAGGCTGAATAATGATTTTGTTACAGTTAAGCACCATCTTACTTGGACAGAGTGCTGGAAAGAAAAGGGCCCTTTAATAGCAAAAAAATATGAAGGATGCAATGATGGAAACTGAAGAGAGGTAGAGTACATCTCAAAGTAAAAGTTCCCATTAAAAAAATTAACAGAAGTGAAAGAAAATAACTTCTGTAACAGTCTCAGGAGAATGGTGGATTTTTTAATCCACTAACAGCTTGAAAGAAGACTGGCTATTTTCTGAAAGAAGTGCTGTAACTAAATACTTAATAAAAAAAATTCATCAACTGAAATTTGAGTGTTTAGAATATAGACTAGATGAGGCTTGATTATTTAACAGTAGGAACCATAATTATAGAAAGAAAACACCTGACAGTATCTTAAAAAACAATTAAAGTGGTAAATTAAGATTATTATTTCTTCAGAGAAGAGACAATGAAACATGATTCCTCCTAAATATTAAAGAAATGCATGCTTAATCATTTCAACAGCTCCATTCCTCTTCTCTTGGTTCAGTAATTTCATTTATGCAACCCCTACTTTATGATCTCCTCCCACACTTTAACCCATTACTTATTCCATCAGATTTTATTCTTAAATTAAACAATTGTGTCTCAAAATATCAGATAACATAAAACATATTTCTCCAATGAAATCAATTTCCCGTCACAAAAGACTGTATCAATTTTTTTTTTCTTGGATTGTAATTTTCAGATTTGCAATAAGAGCATGCTGTGGTTTAAACTCAGCATTCAACGCAGCTACTTGCTCTTTCATCCACCATCAGGATCGGGGAGAGAACCAGAAGGGTAAAAGCTGGAAAACTCATGGGTAGAGATAAAGATAGTTCAATAGGGAAATAAAAAGCCATGCACACAAGCAAAGAAAAACAAATTAATTCATTATTCTCCATGGTCCTGCAGGTGTTCAGCCATCCTCAGGAGAGCAGGCTTCCTTTGATTGTGTCTTGAGAAGACAAACGCCATCACTCCAAATGCCCCACTCTTCCTCCTTCTTCCTCCCCGTTATACACTGAGCACAATGTCACATGGGCTGGAATATCCTTGGTCAGTTTGGGTCACCTGTCCTGGCTTTGTCTCCTCCCAGCCGCCCATGCACCCCCAACTTCTTTGCCTGCACTGCAGTACAAAAAGTAGAAAAGGCCCTGGCTCTGTGTAAATCCTGCTCAGCAATAACAAAAATATCGCTATATTATCAACCCTCTGTTCAGCACAATTCCAAATCATAAGCCCATACTATCCACTGTGAAGGGAATTAACTCTATCCCAGAAAAAATCAGCACAGAAAACAGTAATACTAAGTTCAACTCCTCCCAGCTTAGAGACAGAAAAAAGTCTCCATTTGTGTTTCAAAAATATTTCAGTTTTAAATCCCTTTTCCTGTCCAGATATTCAAATACTTAACAATAGTCTCATTATTTCATGTCTAATTGCCATAGTGTTGCTTTGATGCCATCTGTGGACTGCTCTTTTAAGAGGCATGCCATCCTGGTGCTCATCTCACCCCTTCAGGTGACAACTTGATCACAAAATGTCTCCACATCTCTATACTTCTTTACTATATCAAATCAAACTCTGGGTTTTGTCCCTCAGCATTCTGCCTTTTTCTTTAAACTCAATCTCCTAGGAAAACCAAATTTCCTTCCACCTTTGCCCTGCAACGACAGTCACTTTCATCTACCTTTCTGCCAATCCTTCAACCATCTCTGCCTTCCGTTTTATACTATTCTTTGCACATGGAAAAACCTTGTAAAGATGTCTTAATTATATCTTTCACTTTTGATTTTAAGTAATCACTTAAAGATTACTTCGGTTGTAATGCCTACAAATAATTCCCATACGGCACTTATTATTCTCAGTTATTCTCTCCCCACCTCTATTCATTGTATTATTGCCTCATCTTTTCAACTCTTTCCTGTTTGTCTGCCTTATCTCCCTCTGGTCTCCTGCCCAACAAATATAATGTATGCTTTGCATAAAAAGAATCATCTCTGTTTATTTTAAACATTTAGGTAGCACTTTTTAAGACAGACCTCTCTAGTTACTAGATGCCCTACTTTATTCTGCAGTTAAAAGCAAAATAAACCCCACTATCTTTCGAAAAAACCAAGTGGATTGCTCAGGTCCTGAAGAAACAGACACATAGAATAGTTATCTTATTTCTTTATAATGGATTTTTAAGGCTACATGGTATTGAATGCATTATTTTTATGAATATGTAATCCTTTGAAGTGCACCACAGAGGTTAATTTCAATTTTTGATATTCAAAAAAATAAAGCTGTGGTTTCATATTTAACAATTTTAGTTTTTCTCGGTATGTAAATATTCCTTTATTATGGGTTCAACTTACAACTCTGCTGTGTACTGGGGAATGTGATCAGGAATTTTGTTGAGTTTCTGATTGGAGCAGTCCACTGTGGTCCCTTCACAGCGACATTTCTCAGGGCAAGCCAGATCTGCAAAGCAGTCTCCACTTAATTTGGATCTGTAATCTTCAGTGCCTGTAGAAGATTCAAGTCAAAACACAGATACTAAGTCAATAAAGTATAACATTTTCTTCTTGTCAGAGGGTTGAAAAGATGTCTGCAATGCAGATAACGGGTGGGCAACTTGGGAAATGCATGATAAACTTTGTGATACTGAACAGACACAAGGGCTTCAAGAGAGGGTTAAATATAGGGACTTAAGATATGCTGGAAAAAGAAATTGAGACCAACTTCACATAGCAGGATAACATTAACTTGAGCTTTTCACAGCTGTACTTTCTGCTGATTATGTTGTCAGCCAATCTAGCCTTGTTTATTGCTAATCAAACAAATGCCACTGTTTGTTTTAGAATTTGTTTTCTTTCTCTGTATCAAGAATAAATAGTTCCTGAATGCCACCTTTTCTCTTTCTCTGGTTACAAATTTGTAATGTTGACTGGACTTTATTAACCTCTGTGATTTTTTTTATAGTCCCGATACTCCACATCATCTCAACAAATAAGTTGAAAGCCCTCTTTTCAGCTTTAATTTAAAAAATGTGTGATCCTGACTTAAGCCTCAGCAGCTTGCCATGCTGTAGAAAGCTGCGTGACGTTCCATGGTGCTTGACAGAACCATGTTTTACTCATACCTCACAACCACATGGTTAGATCAAGCACAACAGAAAATCTCGCTACATTATCAAAACTGCATCCATTAGGCCAAGGATAAGAGCAAGGGAAAAGAGGAAGGAGTAGGTATAAATTACAGAAGCATTTGAAGTTTAATACTTGCTTACATGACATGGCATTCTTATTATTGAATGTCCAGTGCCACAGTAACAGTATCACTGTCACAGATTAAATAAAAATACAATATATATAAAAAAAGAAAAAAAGGGAAAAAAAAAGAACCACATTGAAAGTTTCCTCCACCATTTCCCAGAGTCAAAGAAAACATCCTAAACATATCAGGAAAAAACATCTGGTAAGGAACTGAGGGTGGGTGATAAGGAAAACAAAGAGAAGCCAAAAGGACCTGTGGGTTCTTCTTGGACAAAGGTGAAAAGACTGAGACTAGTAGAAGGTGCATCAGGGCTGGGAGGTACACTGTGATTTAGTTCAGACACTGAACTTTACTTACAGCCAAAATGGTGAACTCCTGAAAAAGTAAAGATAGCCAAAAAGGAAAGAAAGACAGAGTAATGCCAATTAAGACAAAAACATGAACGAAGCTCTCATGTTCTCTACTTAACTTTAATTTGATTAGAAGACGGTGCTAGGGCCATTGTCTTCAGCAGAAAGAAAGAATAATTCATTTTGAGTAGCATTTAAAAATGAAGATAAGATTGGGATTTATTAGAGATTTCATCTAGGATGATGATTATGCCTCACATGAATTATTCTTCACTATTTTGAATGTGTTCTTTAAAAGCTTCTCCCTGAACATATATAGAAGTTGCAGAATATTCTGAGTTAAGGATCATTGAGCCAAATACACATGCTATGCCACTTAAATCCTTAGTAAACCAAACAAATCAAGGAGAAACAGATTGCTCAGTGGAGGGGAAAAAACCCAACAATCATCAGATACTATGTTATCTACCACTGTAAATGTTTTAGTAATCCAAATGATGAAACTGCTATGGAGTAATTGAGGTAGCAGATAAATTATATTTTTTCAAATAAATGATTTAATACTTGCAAACCTTTAGTCTTCCAAATTACTATAATGAATTTTTACTAGGACTTCATACTGTCTGCGGAGCAACATCTCCAAATGGTGTATTTAAAACAAATACTAAAAATATTTAGGTGTTTAAAGAAATGCTAAGATTATTTTATAGTATCCACTTAAGTATAAAGAAGTGGTTTTTAGCACTATTTAATACCCAGTAAACAAGTCTAAAAATAAGTTTTGTTTTTTTTTCCTCCTGCATCCAGAGTACATCATTGTAAACAGTTTAAACAATTAAATATTCAGGGAAAATGGCTTCAACAACTAAAATATTTTTAGGTAGTATCTCCCTGATAACCTGATAGAAAGAGAAACAACAGAAGCTGTATTTCAAGAAGCATGTATATAGCTCATTTTTAAAAATGTAATTAATTTTCTTCCCCCCCCCACCCTACCCTGCCCCAGGAATAGCATTTTTTAAAGGGTACGTAAATAAGCCTAAACTGTGTGAGTGGCTATATAATAACCAGGCTATGAAAACATTTGCTGGCAAGAGAACACTTCTAACTCACAAGCAAAAGTTGTGCTGGCAAGGTTGAGTAGAAGTCACTCTATGGCAGGAATACAGCTGTTCTACACTCTAAGGAATTGAGTGGCACTACAGGTTTGTGAAGTTGAATCCCCCTGTTTTATGCTGCTTTAAAACACATTTTTGTGGATGCTAGTGCTGACAAATTGCTGCCTGACTTTGTATTTAATTTTGTCTTTTCTTCATATTCAAAACAACGTATTAGTATAAGGGCCTGAAGAACTTCACATGACCTTTGCAAATTTAAGTGTTACCTCACAGAGCATTTGGAGAAGAGCTAAATATACCAGCTGAAGAGACAACAACTAAGATGACTGCAGAATGATGATATACCTTTAGTACTTGAAAGAAGGAGTGCACTGGTGTCCTAATCAATTACTGTAGATATTTTTCTACATATAAAACCGTGGCAGAATCCTGATTGCAAATTACATATTGTAACTCATCAATAGATGCATTATTCCCATTTGTTATTTATAATGTTATGAATATAACGTGAGTGAATAATTTTTTTTCTATTAAGAAAACAGTGCACAAACTGGTAAGTCAGGTAAAAGAAAGAAAGATCCATATTTCAAAGAGCTAGGGCCAACACTGGTAAATCTTTTGTAAAAATATCATAGACTTATTTTAGGTTAAAGCCATGTGCAAATTGCTATTGCACCCCAACTCTAAAGTCGTATTTTCTTTAATGGAAAGTATTTCTGGTCCACTGCATGCATGTGACCACGGAATTAATTATTACTTATTCTAATTAAGAATTTCAGCTTTCTTTTCCAAGCATTCCACTGTGATTTCCTAAACAAAAGGAGGGTGAGCAAGCAGCAGATGCAGCCAGCGTAGAGAAGGAAAGCAAGGCAAGAAAACGTTCATTTGCAGAATGTTTAGTCTTTAAAGTTGTGCTAGCTCTTTGATGGCAGCATGGATTCCTGTGTTTAAAAGCAGCTCACGAGCCACATTTTAAAAACAGTAGCAGCAGAAAGGCAAGGTACAAGGTAAGTAAAAGTATAAGTTAAAATATGAACTAGCAGGTGCAACCTTCTAAATAATATAAGTATAGGTATAACTTTGGTAGGTTGTGTGCAAGTCTGTGAGACAGAAAAAGGTAAACTGAGCTGCATGCTAAGCTCTTATTATTCAAAAACCAGAATTACTAGTATTCTATAAAGGAAAACTATGTATAGCTACAGGTAATGACTAATGTTAATACACATGCATCAGTTTCCTAAAAGCTATGACAAACTTTGCTTTTGGGGTGAAGGGGAGAGAATATCTGCAGTTAGTCAATCTTACTGCAGAGCCAAACCTACCTGGAATGAAATACTGTTCTTTAGCTAAATAAAGAGAGAAAAAAAAAATAGAAGATGCACCTGAATGTCATCAAGCAAAGAATGAGTTTTATTAGATTAAGTATGGACTGCAGTTAACTACAGATAATTTAGTGAAAAAAATGTGCATTCACAACGAGAGCTGATAAACAACAAAGTGTGAATAGTCATAAATGTATCCGGAACACGGATAGCAAAACAGTTTTCATCTGGTATTTCCACTTGAGACTGAATAAACTGTAGAATGTGAAATGCACCTGGAACAGCTGGATACCATATGGCAAAAGTTAGGATTTAAAGAAATGTAAGTAGGAAATGGAATAAGATTAGAAAAAGAAAACAGTAACTTTCAGTATGAAGCAAGCTCCCTGTATAAAAGGAATATGTTATGTTTCCATATTTAGCTTAGAAATTTTTAGATCTTTCACATAATCCAGAGCCCTGTGGAAATTTTAAAAAATGATTTATGGTGGTGATAGTTGTAGTGAATAAGTTCAGCATTTCATTCTGAAGTTTTATATATCAAATTTACGTTGTTAGGTTTAATGCTACTCTGAAATAGTGCCAAATATGTTAACTACAGTAATGTTCCGTGATCCAACAGTCTATGACTTCCCAGATTTCCCTCTATTCAGTCAACGATCTAACAAAAAATTCTATGATGTTTAATAATTCTGTAGAGAGACAGCTGCTTTCATTAGAACTTCTATAACAACTATTTTTTTTTTTTTTTTGCCAATAAAGGAAAAATAGCAGCTGAACTAAGAAAATTACCTGAGCAGCGGAATTTCTTGCTTTTGATCTGGCCGATCCTTTTGTTTGCCAGACGGCGGGGGCTGGTGCAACGGGCACCACTGGTCTCAATGGGGTTTGTATGAAGGTAATCCGCCAGCCACTTCAGATGGCAGTCACAGATAAATGGGTTCTGAGCCAAATGCCTTTCATGAAGCAAAAAAACCAATAATATCACACATTATTTCCCTTTGGTCTCAGCAGTACCCAGTGCTTTTACTGCATTGTAGAATATGAAGTCATACTTGAGAAAACCATAAACAAGAACATACGTACAAAGTCTGAATCGCACGTAGGGGTGAGAAGGTGCCTTTTGCAATGGTCTGAAGCTTGTTGTCATACAAAGAAAGAAGATTCAAGTTGTGCAGATCTTGAAATGCATCAACTCGCAGACAATTGATCTTGTTGGCATTCAATAATCTGTTTAACGAAAGATAATTATAAAATTGAAAGGAATCATTTTGTGTCGCAGCTTCAGCATTTTTAACAATTCTTTGTGCACCTTTGCAACCAGAACAAAAGATGTAGTAACAAATTATAATTGACAGTGACATAAGGAATTTCAATGAAGTATCTTATTTAGGTTATACATCTTCTTATATATTTGAAACTTGGAGTTGAAATGTTTGCATTTATTTAGCTAAAATCACATTTCTTGTATGTGCTAGTAGAATGTCTGTGTGGTATTTGTATACTGTGCAAAGAAACAAGCCTAAAAAATCAAGTATATTCAAGGAAAACTAGTTTCTTTGCCAAATAAATAAACAAACAAAAAAGGAACTGAACACTGTGTTCATTAGCTGGAAGAGATGTGCAGTGGCACTTTTAATTATATGTTACTAATCAGCATGCTGCCACATTAACAGAGTTGTAGTAAAAACTGGTGGCATGGAATATATCCAAATCTCTCTTGGATCCTTTCTCCTCTGCATCTTCAAAGGAAACCTTTTCTTCCCTGTACCTCCCAGACTTTTAGTGTTAAAACAAACAAGCCAATCTAAACCAAGTCCTTTTGAAGAGAAAAAAAAAAAAAAAAAAAAGCCATCCCATTAGATGCCTTTTTATAACCAAATACTTTTTACTTCTTTTAATTTTGAGCCAAAAATGGAATGAAATAGTGGACTTGAAACCTAATGATCTGACAAAAATTTTTGTCACACAAGCAGAAATTTACTTGACCTAAATGTACTATCTGTAATGTATATTAAGATAGGGACATTTTTTTAATACAGACTTGAGAGTTAGGAAAGGTCTTTTACCTTTTTTTTTTAACCAGATCTGAAATATATTTTATAACTAAAACATCTTTAAAGGAAAACAGGAAAGCATAGCTTTCCACACTATACCATTTTTGTCACTAAAGTAAATCGAAATGCAAACCTCTAGGTGGTGCTAGAAGTTTCATTCTCTTTGTGTATATTTACCGTTTTGCCATCTTCAATTAGTTGACATTTTGCCAACCACTTCATGGTGAAGTCTGGACATTAGATAATTCTAAACATGTGTGAAGATATTTTAAATTTTTTAACAAGACACTAACTCAACAAGTCAGTTATTGTGGGATAAGTTCTTTCAAAATCACCACTGTTGTTTTACGGTCTATTTAACACATTTATTTTACACGGTACACCTACTGCACAGCCTCTTCTGCTAAATATTGACAATCTTTGATAAACTTACCACCATGACATTCTTTATTCCAGTATAAAATCTAAACAGCAATGGTTGAAAAGGTTACATGTGGTAATTTCCAAAGTGTTAAACGAATTAGCAGCTCAAGCTCAAAGATTCAAAGAATTACATAGGGTGTCAATAAACATTAGAAGTCATCAGTGTGATCCAATACTGTTCTTTCATGGGTGCAACTAGAAATGCAATTGCATAGCATTTCCACTATACATTTTCTCCTTTTAAAACACACAAATATTACTTCTATGGTTCCCCCACAACTATATACATCCCATTTGCCATTTACAGTGTATCATATGTTTATGAGTTTTATCCTTAGAAATTCCACATGGGAGAATAACTTCATTTGAATCATTTTAGGCTGAAACATTAACTGATATGATCACATTTGTGGATGAATGGCAAGTTGGCCTACAAGAGTCTTGACTCTTTTGGTTTTAGCATAATTTGGTTTTACTGTACTTTGATCTTACATATGGTATTTCCTGCCAGTTCTTCTTCTGGCATAAATCTCTCATCATGTTTACCCTTTTGAATGATCCTAAAATAGACTAAATAAAAAAATACTCACAGCAGTTGCAGAGAAAAGAGTCCTTCAAATAGGCCCTTTGGAAGTTCTGTGATTTTATTGCCATAGAGGACTCTGTACCAGGAGATAAAGCAGACAAAACTACCATTATGAAAGGCATATGCTATGGGATTTTGACTTCAAAAATAGAGGAATTCCCATTTTCCTGAAAGGAATTTAGTAACAACACTTGATACTTGCAATATCCTTGTTGTCCTGTAAGGCAGAAGGATCACACACTTTCCCAAAAGGTGTGTAACCCAAAGAGCTCTCTGCAGGATCAGCACCTCACTGATTACAGACTTACCAAGGGACCCTGCAATGTGGATTTGCTGTTTGCAAGAACAACTAACCAGGGAATAAAAGACATAATTGGTTTTGCCATGAAGTTAATTTTTTAATAAAAAACACCACCCATTATTAGTGTCCAACTGTAAAAGAATATTCAATTACCATTATCATTCTGAAATGATTATTACAACTTTCAGAATTGATGGAATTTATAGCGAAATTTTGCACAGAGCCAAAAGGGCAAAATAATTTCACTATAAGAGTAAGAGACATTTGCTTCTGTTTACAGGTCAAACAGATACCTACAGTGAATTGAGTGAACGTAAGCCCTGGAAAGCATCTGGAGCTGCTTCAGAGATCTGGTTATTGCTCAGGTCACTGAAACAAATAAAATTTGATTCAATTAATTCAAGTGATTTTCAAAATAATGAACTTTAAGATAATATGTAATTAGAATTAAGCATGGATGGGGGAGAGAAACTGAAATATTTACATGATACACTGCCAAAGAGTTGTAATATAAAACCACTGAAATTTCCAATACACTGAAACAAAATGCGTAGTTAAAAATAGTTCAAAATGCTTGGAGAAAAAGGACAAAATGTTTACTTTTCCTGATTGCTTAAGTACATTTTTTAATAATCCTCTTCCCGCTACAACCCCAGCGCTATACAGCCTCAAAAATAATCCAAAATTATCCTCATTCTTCTCTTTTTTACTAGAATTTTCACTACAGTAACATACTGCTTCTATGCAGAAGCACATTAGACAATTTCAATATTTGGTAAAAACCCAATTATTGTTAATATGACAAAGATGCTATATGATCTCAATCATCAGGCTGCCTTCTAGCAGTCAAACATTCTTAAGCGCTCACACATTAACTGCAGTTCCCCTGTACCATCTTGATTTGTTTTTTTATATTGAGAGAGACATATACATATATGTAAATAAATGCGAGTTATTTGGTACGTACATTCTTCGAAGCTTTTTATAGGGGGAGAAAGCTCCAGGAGGTATGACCTTGATTGAATTTTGTTCTAACCGTCTGCAAAAGAATAACAGCAACATAAAAATACAACCCCCGAGCTAAACAAGAATTAAAGCCATAAGAAACTAGAAGGGATAGACTTAAACAAAGAAGATAACTTTTTCTTTCTTTTTCAGTATAATTTTTATTTATTTCATTAACAAAAAAAA
Source organism: Taeniopygia guttata (assembly GCF_048771995.1). NCBI lineage: Eukaryota > Metazoa > Chordata > Aves > Passeriformes > Estrildidae > Taeniopygia > Taeniopygia guttata. The sequence goes on along the minus strand of NC_133028.1, from coordinate 16,665,769 downwards.
AAAAAAACAAACTCAACAAAAAAACCCTCAAAGCCCCCACCAAGCAACCAGACAAACCTTTAAACCTGTAGAGAGTAATATTCTAAATGAAAACCAAATCCTTATTTAATATTTTAAAAAAAACCCTTATTTTCAGAACATAAAAGCTTTTTCTAAAATTTAATTCAGAATTATCATCAAGAATTTCAATCTGGAATTAGTCTCAATTTACTCCCAAAGTATTATTCACATATAGCAGTTTGCATAATTTTTATTCAGAAATGCATAAAGATTTCTATGAAATAATTGAAATATGCAAACCATGGGAATGGGGAGAGGAATGCTGCTACAGACCAAATAAGGCAACTGCCATGTTTGTAAAGAGGCAACCAATTTCTCCAGATGCTGTACACAAAATATTTTCTTTAATATATAATACTAGATTGGCACAGCCGCACTTCTAACTTCTTTAAACAAGTATTTTAATTTTAACTTGTAGTTAATGTTACTGGCCACACTTGCTTTGTACGTATAGTGACTGTAATTGAAAATTCCCATGCTATAAAGTGTGAATTTACTGATGGAAACCATTTCCCAAGAAGTTTTTGAACTTGTAGAGGTTTTCATATGGGAAATCAATGCAGTTATAGACCAATGGCCCAGGTGCCAACGAGTCAAACCAGAGTCAGTGATGAGCACACCTAAAACAGAAGCTGCTTCTTCACACACCCCAGCATATCATGGGTATGGCAGTGCAAACTTCTGCCATGTGGACAAAAGAAACTATAATAGCAAAAAGTACTACAGGAAAAGCCATGATTATTCAAACTACATAGCACGCTTATCAAATAAGCTATTGCCTGCTTTCATGCACAATCAACTCTATGATTTATATACATAAAGACAATGCCAAAGTCTTTTTACTAAAATTCATCAAAAATCTTTAAGTTTACTGCATTATTCTAACTTACAAGGACCTTGCCTCAGATTTTAAGGTGAAAGGGCCTTTTTAAATCTATATGCAGATGTTGGCCCTCATTTTTTTTACTCTTGTCCTATTAACTTTCTTCTATTTCACTTTTGTTTTGATTGAGACATATGAGTGTCTGTGTGCATGCAGTGTAAATAATAAGCTCATGTATTATGTATTCAGAGTAAGCTTTTCCAAGAAAATATTCTAACAGAAATTGCTTCTTTTTGTAGTTTCTCAAGAGATCATGATACAGCTGAACTGAAGTTTTTTTTCCCTGTCTTCATGAAGTCTCTTTCAGATACATATTTATATGTTTAATACTTAAAATCTCTTTACGCTGATAATGCTTTAACTTATCAGAACTTGCTTTTGAATGTCTTATGATGAACTCAAGGAAAAAACCCAAAAGCTCCAGAAAAATCTTCTAAATGACAAAAATCTCACTTCATCACAACTCTTTTAGTCCTTTTTAGGAAAACGTTGTCACCTTACCGTAGATTTCAGGGGTATTTTAAGCACTGAAGGGAATCCCATGTCACAAGATGGAAAACGTTTTCCATAAACACAATGCTCATTCATACTCTTTGCCTTGACTGAGCCTTTTGGACCCCTGAAACACAGTTTGCATCAGTCTGGGAGTGATGACCAGAATACAAAGGAACAAGGTCACTTCTCTCCTATACACCTGGCTAGATGCAGACACCTGAATAAGCAAAAACTTGCTGAAGTTAAGGCCAACACCAAGTTAGGCCATACCCAAGTATGTTCTGTCCTTACATTAAAATCTTAGCTTAGTTTTCCCAGAAAATAATGATCAGGCATGGTTATCAGCTAAGATAGTTTTTCCACTCAAGTGGCTAAATCAGGGAGAGGTAAACCCTCTAGATAACAAAATTTCCTCATTTTAGTAACTGGAAGGAGTTGAGAACCCAAATTAACCCAGCATGGCTGCCATCCATCCATTCCTGTTACATACTCTGTTTGGCAGCAACCACCTGCCTAACCATCAGGGACTAACCTGTCATTGCTCAGATGTGGAGCTCTGAAAATCAGCCAAAGAAGTATCTTGCACAGGCAAACACATAAGGCATATGCAGAGGACTGGAAAGGAGAGGAGTGGTGAAAAGGACAGGGAGGGATTAGGCCATAATACAGAGGAGGTCTTGGATTGCCAGAGAGGGAAAAATGTTTCTGGGTATATGGGAAAGAATCACACAGAATCACAGAATAATGAGGTTGGAAGAGACCTCTAAGATCATCAACTCCAACCTATGCCCTAACACCACAACTAGACTATAGAACCAAGTGCCAAGTCCAGTCTTTTTTTAAACATATCCAGTGATGGTGATTCTACCACCTCCCTAGGAAGACCGTTCCAGTATTTTATTATTCTTTCAGTGAAAAATTTTTTTCCAAATATCCAACCTAAACCTTCCCCGACGTAGCTTGAGACTGTGTCCTCTTGTTTTGCCAGTTGCTGCCCGGTGGAAGAGATCGACCCCCACCTGTCTAAAACCTCCCTTCAGGAAGCTGTAGAGAGCAATCTTAGGTCACCTCTAAGCTTCTTCGTCTCCAGGGTAAACAACCCCAACTCCCTCAAGCGTTCCTCATAGGGCTTGTGTTCCAAGCCCCTCACCAGCCTTGTTGCCCTCCTCTGCACGCGCTCAAGCATCTCAACGTCCTTCCTGAACTGAGGGGCCCAGAACTGGATACAGCACTCAAGGTGTGGGTTCAGCATTGCCGAATATAGGGGAAGAATAACCTCCCTACTCCTGCTGGTCACACAATTCCTAATGCAGGCCAGGATGCCATTGGCCTTCTTGGCCACCGAGGCACATTGCTGGCTCATATCCAACTGGCTGTTGACCAGCACCCCCAGGTCCCTTTCTGTCTGGAAGAGATATTGCAGTAGTAATGGTCCCACACAAGGCTATCACAAGCCTCATTTATAAAAGCTGTTTATTTGCCCAAAATATAGAGATTTGTAACCTAGTGCTGGAGGGGTTCCAGTCTACATTCACATATCTGTAAACATATAATGATCTTAACTAGGTAGGATGTAAGGCATGTAACTTGAGGTCTAGCATTAAATAAATTAGGACACAATGTATTTTCCAGTTTATTCTCTTACTTAAAAAGACATATTCTGTAAACTGAAGTATTTTACAGGATCTATGTAGGCCATTTTTAATGAGAAAATGAAATAGCAGATTTCATTTACTGCAGTCCAATTTGGCTACAAATTACTTGGGCCGAAGAAAATCTTGCTACAGCCTTGCTACAGCATATTTCTGAGAGCTAACTTCCCAGCAGCTCTAGCACCAATTCAATGGTGGATATGAAAATGAACTTTATGTCAACTTTACCTAACATCTCCTTTTAGTGCGACATGTACGTTGTAGCAGACAGAATGTGCAGTGCTGGGATATATTTACAAGCCCTTCTGGATAAAGGATTTGTATGCATTTTCTTAACCTAAGCTGAAGTGTAGGCACTGAAACACATCACATTTTAGAAAATGAGATTAACATAAAACAGGAAGAATAAGATTATATAAATACAGAAGAAAAATCTTTTATACCCCATTTTGTCTGTAAAGAAAGTAAATCAAATCCACCTTTTCAAGCTTTGTTATCCTCTAATTTTCTGCTTTATCTTCATAGAATCAGCTGAATTTCACAGAGTGTAAATTTGTATCCACTATTCCAGAGAAAATCTAGATAGATATATTCCCGAGTCACAAAGTACAGATAGACTAATATCTAAAGGAAATTTGCATTCTACTGATAAAACCCATAGTAATTAAAATTATATTAATTCCCTATATTAAATGAAATATTTTTAATTCTGGAATAGGATGAGTTGTAATTACTGATTACTGAAAAAGTCAGCCATTAAGACCTTGCAAATGACTTGGCCAGAAGTAGTATTATATCACCAAAGACCAAAAAAAATTCCCTTAAGTCAGTATTTTTCCATGAAATTTGTATTAAATTTTGTTCACAACAACTCCTTTCAAATTCATTCCAGAAATAATTTTTTTTAATGAATTAACATCATTTAACATAACATTTTCTTATGAATAAACAGTGCCTTGGTGGTTTCTTTTTCAAAAGTCACAGTCAATTTTAGTAGCATATTTAATAAGCAAAGATAATGTTTAAGTACACTCTTCATCAAAGCTTGCATTGCCTCATGTAAAAAGAAGTACTCTGCCCACCACTACAAAAATACTAATTAATGCTTTCAATATGAAGTCTCCATCTCCTTTTAGAGTTTCACTTCAAAGAAGTCCTGCATCGATACATAAGTGTTTTACTGTCTTTTAATGCTGCCAAACTAGTTGAAACCTTTTTTGAAGACTATTCCCTAATCACTCCTATCTAGGAAATGTACTGTGAACATTTCTCTTTGGAAATCTTTCCCCTCTGCTTATCACTGCAGACACTAATGTACAACCACTTACTATTCTGAGAAACAAAGGTGCTTCTGCAGTTGTGACTTCCAACCTAATCAAATCAAATCAAAGTAGGTCCCCAGCCAGTAGACAGATTCTTCCCACACGGTCCCCAGAGAGCCCTGTGACATGTAAATCACTTGACACTTTCCAGGAGGATGCTGTTCTGTACCATAAGCCTGCAGCACACCATTACTGATTACTGCTTCCGCACTTACAGAGACAGACAACATGCTTATTTATACTGACACTTTTAAACTAGCCTATTTCCCCACCATAAAAAGTCATTTCTGTGAAAGACTGCTGCACCAGGAAAGAGGGCAGACTGAGAATGGAGAACACCCTGTTCTCTACAGAATCATTTTTACTTTAAACCATGCAGATGGGGTACAAGATACTAAACCCCCTCAGTAGAGAATGGTAAAAAATATACACAGGGATGTGCTGCATCTAAATATGTAAAGGGATCAGCGATGTATAAAAAGCATTTCATAATACTAAAATAAAATAAAACAAAACATCTTGCTTAAGAAAATGTGAATTTGAATATGGAGAAGCAAATTAGGTATTATTTTATAATTAAGCAATCAGAATGTAACATCTTGATTAAGTAAATTTGGATGACAGAAAAGTGACTTTAACAGTTAATTAATCTATACTTTTAATTCCAGTATCTCCTAATTTACAAGAAGTCTTTCAAGAAAGTTGTCAAGAAATCCCAAAAGAATTTTACTACAGAGAGAAAGTGCAAGCTGTGAAATAAGTCTGATGTATTGCACAGATGCTGATTATACATGGTAATAAAATTGACATCTCTTCTTTGCATTTTCCCCATCTGCTTTTAAAGTAAATGGCAAAAACAGCTGTCAAAAAACCAAAAAATAGATTTCAGTGGTGGGATTGAGTACAGCTCCTGAATCTGAAGAACTGCAATACACAGCCAACACATCTTTCATCACATGTAACATCTGCCAGATTTTGGGTTTTCTTTGTTTGTTTTTAAAATAAGGAAACAGTAATGATTTCCCTTGCTAGAGGAATCCTTAAGGCTACTAAACAAAGTACCTTTTTTGTCTCTCCATAACTGCACCTCTAGAGTGCTTAAATCCATTAAATGTCACTTCTAACCTTAGCAGCAGAAGAATTCTGTTGAAATCTGTGATATCATCCACATCTAACAAAACAAAAGATGCATTTTGAATGACTACATTACTTGTATTTCTTACTTTCAGGCTCTAAGTCTGTGTATTAATAAATCTGTTTGACAGTTTCCTAAATATTTGTATATAAAGAATCACTGTCAATGTTGCCCTAAAGCTTGCTAAACTGTTAACATCCAGTCTAATTGTTCTATCAAATATTTCCTCAGGGGATTGATTTTAAATGACAGACAACTCCTTAGTCTGCATTGCATCATGAAAGTAACAAGAACTGCAATTCTAAAGCTATTAAACAATTCACCTCATTTACTCAAAAGGAAATTTCAAACCTGCATTTCATTACAGATAGGGACATCTCATGCCCTGAACTCTAGAGCATCACTAATGATGATGGGCTTGACATTCCTCCATTGTTACAGGTTCAGGTTGTAGCAAAATTCACCACTTGTTAAAAAATCATTTGCTTAGTACTTTGGCTTCTGTCAGTGTGGCTCCAGTGCAATTAGCTTGAGTCACCCAGAGTCAAGTTAGTCTCTCTAATTAGCCCATTTCTGATGGGAGTTCTTATCTTATACTACCAAACCTAGTCAAGCTGTTCAGATAAGTGTTTTAAATTCATAAAAAAAAAAAAAAAATAGATACAATCCTGCTGCACTCTTGGCTCATCACAAGCAGGGACCTGTCCACCTGCTCTAAAAGAGCAGAAACACTACCTTGAAAATCCTCCCATTGTGTGAGACCAACAGGGTGACAGGAGTCCTCATTACCTGCTAAATAGTATATGGTCTTACAATATGAATTTGCCACAAAACTTAAAAAGTTTTTTTTACTGAGATTATATGGTTGCTTACTTACTATATATTTAAAAATGTAATCGATGAATGACATTTGAATGATGACAAAACAGAAAATACTGAAAAGTCAGTATCCATAGTTTCTTTTCAAATCACTCACATAATTGCTGCGGAAAAGTAATCAGAACCGAAGAACCATATGTGAAAATAAAATCTAAGATTAATAACACCTTTGGAGTGTGGTACAGCTGCCAGAGATCTACAAGGGTTTCTCTGGAAAAGTGACATGGGCCTTCTCCAGCTTCCCTTCATGTTAAATTTAAAATATTAATTTATTCCATGCTCAAGTTATTTTCTTTCCCTTGGCAGCATCAGAGAGGTCCATCAAGGTGCCTCTTCTGCTTAAAACCCATGAAAAAATTGCACAAAACCCCGAGAGGTGGAAGGGTGTTCATTCTGGCCAGTACCTACTGCTATTTTCTGGAAAACAGCACTGTTTTCATGTTTCTGTCTGGTTGTTTTGTTCTGTGGCTCTATGTTCTCTTGACTCCTGAAATCATCCTGTTGTCTGAATTTAATTAGTTTTCAAGATAGGACACAAGGGTATGAAGAAAGCCAAAGACGTGAACAATGGCAGCACAGAACACAGGCTAATAAGGAACAGATTGGATGTTAAACATACAAAAACATCTGACAACTCAAATGAAATAGCTGGTTTTTTTGTTTTCCAAAAAGCGTAAAGCCACATGATTTACAGTAATTTTCAGATTAGGAAGATATTTGAGTAAAAGCATGACAAATCATTTCTCTTGTGTGTGCTAAGCAGACAGGATTAGCTATCAAATAGCAAAATCATCTATTTTTGAAGCAGTAAAATGGAATATGGTTTAAGTTTTGCCCAAGAAATATGGAGGTAGGACTACCAAAGTCAAATTAGAAGTAATTCAGAGAAATCTGCATTGGTTAATTAAACATATTAAAGTGAAGAAATTAATACCTCAGCAGATTTCACTAGCACATTTTAATTTGCTTACATTTATTCAATACACTGCATTATGGATAATGCATTTTTTATTATTTACATGTAGTTATTCTGTGTTTATATGCATATATCATATTAAAGATATTTAAATTTTAGCATATTTCCAAATTTTTGATTAAGCACACAAACCATTTGTTTTCTATTGCACTGAGCATAAACAGTGCTTTAACTCAGAAATAATGACCATCCCAAGAGCACAGAAAAGAACAGCAAGGGAAATGTGATACATTGATACACAGATGAAGAGTCTAGAGGTCAGTGAGTGGCAAATCATAAAACCTTTCTAGCTAAATTATAATATACTGTTTTATTTTCATGCAAATATTTTCAATGTTTATGGCCTTATTTGCAATATTTAGCCAACTAAACAGGGTCAGACATTTTTTTAAATACAGTCGCAGTGCATATTGGTACTAAAATTTTCTTTTCATGTCAGCTATTCTGCAGCAGGTATTTCCATCTCATTAGGAACCTTTTTGGTCCTCCTCCATATGTAAAGCCTCCTCTTAGGAATTCTCATGAATAAGCATGTAAGCACTACATTGTAACTAATAATACTGCATCTGAAGATTATGTACTATTCTTATTTGATATAAGCTTTTGGATATCAAAATGCATTAAATTTTAGTCAAAACAGAAGCAAAAGCTCTAGGTGTCACTGCAAATTCACTATGCCTCCATAATCCACTGGTGTAAATCTGATTATACAGTCCAATGCATTAGCCAGGAATGATCTTGAAAACATTGGCTTTAGAAACCTTTGGGTAGGGCAGAAGTTAAGGAAAGATTTGAGGAACAGGACACATGAAATACAATTGAAGAGAATCATGTCTAAGAAAAGCTAATTCTAATATCAGGACAACTATATAACGTTGCTCAAAAGTTTTGAGTGTTAGAATAAAAGATGAGAAAATATTAGCCAGACCACATGAATTTATTAAGGGGCATTTAGTTACTTATGTGTCTTTCAACACACTTTATTTTAATCCAGCACTTTCTGAAAATTCAAAACCTGACAATTTTCTGGCTTTTTACTATCAAAGTATGTGTCATTGTTCAAAAGCAAATGAATGCTATAGCAATTACTTCAATTTTTCATCAATAAGTAGACATCATCTTTTCACTTGACACATGCAGGTGAAGAGCCATGTGTGAAAAATCTAAGATTAACAATATCTTTGGAGTGTGGCACAGCTGTCATAATTTGTTATGAGAGCAATTAAGAAAAGATAATGATAGAACAGAAAAGTTGCAAAAAGAGCAATAAAAATAATTAAATTATTTTGAAATATTTTATAGTTGAGACCAGAGAGATTTGTCTATTTCAGGTAACATCAGAAAGGTACATATATATATATTTTCTCCAAAACAGAGGACATAGTTATAGAGAACTCTTGCAAACTACTAAAAAGCAATATTGTAAAGACCAGTGACTACATAAACATATGCATATATAGAAACAACTTGGAAAAACACTTCCTTGCTGGATGTGTAACATTTTGGCTGATGGCTTAACTGTTTAAGAGGTAAATCACATGTATGAGCTGGCATTCTAAGTCCTAAGAAGATGAATGTTTTTATTTAAACTAAAAAGCAGACACAAACCTTATCCAGAAAACCAATAGTCAGTTTAATGCCTTGTAACTTATTGCATCCTCTCCAGAGCATTCCTCATTCTTTTCAAGCTATGAAGATACAGGGTCCTGCTACACAGACAGCCAACTTATGCTTTGAGCTGTTTAAATAGAGAAAGCTGCCTTATGACTGATGTTTCAGAGTTTCCCTGCTATGAGTTTCTTTAAAATGTCTTCAATAAATGCACCTAAACCATCTCCAGGTGACTCTCCTCCGTAAAAGGTCATCCTTACATCTTTGCATCTTACTGTAAGAGTCTCTCTGTTCAATTGCTACTTACTTAAGGCTGTACCTTGGACTTTTATCTAAGGATTAATATTAAAAGACAAAAGAAATGGTGAAACTGTACACATGCCAAGCGTCACTGGGAAAGATACAGACACAGAGGTCCCAGTACTCAAATAAAACTCCTCATGTATGTAAAGCACTTCCCCAGTGTCTGCAGTGTGATCAGATCACTTTATCTTGGTTAAGTCCATCTGTCAAAATCAGTTCTGCCAGATTTTATTTCCTTTCCCCTCCTTTCCTCTTCTTTTTCTTTTTTCTCTCCTTTCACTTCCTTTTTTCTCCCTTCTCCTTTAATATAATCTGAGTCTTACTGTGAGAATCAATCTCAGGAGCTTTTAATCCTGCTTAATTTCAAACACAGCTAACAAAGATGTAGTTGAGCACTTGGCATAACACACAATCATTAATCAACACTTATGAAAACAAAGTATATAAGAAAGTATATAAGAAAGAATGAGATGGGAAGATAAAAACAGGAAGAAAAACAGCCAGAAATCAGAATGGTAAGATAAGACAAGACTTAGGGAAAAAATTAGGAAACTCATGGAAAATGTAAATAAAGTTGTCATGAAACAACTGTACAGTTTCTACTTTTGGTATTCAAACATTATAAAGCTCCATTCACACGAAACAAAAACTTTATCCTGAAGGCCATAGTAATAAGAAGTCAGGGGCCTTTCAGTACATTGGATTGTGAAGGTGAATTGTTAAAAACCCTGACTTCTATATGGTTTTTTTCATTTCAAATATTATGTGGTTTAGGGTCTTTTCTGCCTGTTGCAAAGACTAGAATTATCTATAAAACTGTTCCTTATTTAACAGTGCCATCTTCCAGACATCCCTCCCTCCAGCAAACCTCCCTTTTCCACAAAATGCCATGGTAGTGACTGCTACCCTTCTGAAAAAGAAAAAGAATTTAATTAAGCCCTTTCTTTGACTAATGATTTTGTTAATATAAAAGAAGTGAAGGAACAATCAATTTTTTCTTTAATAGTCATCATTTGTACAAATTTATGGTCATTAGTACAGTTACTCCTTCCCCTGCTTCCCCTCTTCCACCCCTTAGAAACACTTATTGCAGTGCTATTTATTTTCACTTACACATAATACAGTGAGCAAAGAAGTTTTAGAACCACTTTGACAGGTTCAAGCCGTGGAAGAGAAAAGAAAATCAGAAGACTATAAGAGCAGCGTTTTCATGAAGGAAGGTTTAACTCATTAATGGCTTTTCGGCCTTTTTTGAAATAAGAACCTGTCATAGCACTGTGGTATAAGGTACCAGTACAATTAATAGAATTGCTGCTGGGTTGCTATTTGTAGGGTTTCTCACAGTCTGTTTGAACATGTGGCAAAAAATGAGTCTCTCTTCAAAGGGAACCAGAATTATTTCTGCCAATCATTCTCAAAGAATTTTGAGAAGGTGAATCCTTCTGAAATTAAGCCAAGCCAAAAGAGATTATCTTTGATGAACAACTAAAATGTGGAAGGAATGCCAGCATAGAGGCTGAAAATGCTATTGCCAATAGGAAAGCTATAATTTCTAGCACCAATTAAAGTAATAGTTTTGAACCTTAATGACATGTAATGCCTTTAATACATGAGCTGCATGACAAAGGAGAAAAGCACTAGGTGTGTGAGGCCACTTAAATTGGTTATGTGTAACAGATTGAACATGCCAATGAAAGGGCATCTCCTAAAAACTTCTGTAAAAGAAGGGAGGTTCTAACAAAAAAGCTAAACCAACTCAAATTATGATGTTTGAGATCAATTATTGAATAATGTATCATAAGTTGCTTAAGTTGATGAAAAAAAGGCTGAAGTAAGGCATACTGAATAACCAAAGCTAGAAGAATATTTGTATTATTTATGGGCATTGTATTTTTCCTCACAATGTTACAATAGAGACATTAAAGTAACAAGTCTATGGGAAATTTTTTTAAGTTCCTGAAATGTTTCCTACAGGTTACTTACAGTATGAAATCGATTCATTTGAACCAGAGGCAAAGGTATCCTCTGTGCACCCTTTAAATTTTTGGGCTTTCTGTAGAATTCACAGAAATTAATAGGTTCTCTAAAACTGGAGCAGTTTTGGTGCTCAGTCAATTTTTTTTTAAATACATATGGAATATGAACTATTTCTTTCTCAAAAATTATCACATTGATTGCGTAAATCCTGAAAAGAAAAGTTTAGGTATTCTTATTTGGCTGTGAGTTCATTTAGATAATAAAGTGAGGAATCATTTTGGAGAAAGGGTGTAACCGATACAGATACAATTGTATTAAGTCAATACAGATTAAGAACTACATTTACTTAGATGATGAATAATTAATTTTGCTCCAAGCTTTATCAAACAGAAGGAAAAAATAGAGGACACCACAGGTTTTATTCTTCTTCCATTTTCCTGGCAGCCTCTTGGAGATAAGCAGTCCTGCTTCCAAAGGCATCTTCCCAAGAGACACTTGGCAGACAGTGCACTGCCTGCTGACTGCCTCCGTGCAGCGGGAATTGCTGCTTCCAGCCAACTGACTCCTGTACCAATTGAGAAGTCAGACAGAGTATGACAAAATCAGCTCAGCAACATCCTGACAGTCACCAGCAAATCCAACTGGAATGAAACAGCATTTTGGCAACTGGCTCTGCCTCCTCCTGCTCCCACCATCACAGAATGCCTGCTCATTCCTCAACCACTTCAGCTTCCAGTGCTAACAATTCTTCTCAGTGGTTTAGGCTATCACACCAAACTCAGAGACAGAGAGGCTCCAGTGCAGTGCAAGCACATGCCCTCCTTGCCAGCTCTGCTGCAGAGGCAGTAGCCATCAGCCTGAGAAGACAATTCCTAATATCTTAAAACAGCATTCCAAGACAGTAGAGCTATCAAGGCAATGTCAAGCCACATCACTATTAGACTAATCATAAAGCCTTTTTCTTGTAGTTTTCCATAGAGAGCTAACTCAGAGCTTCAACATGCAAAATTTTACTCAATAGAAACTGCTGATGTATCATACTTAAAAATTTCAATATTCCATTTAAATGGTTCTTTTTTTAACACACTATTTAAATAAAAGTTAATTTATCAAACCCCTAGGGAAAAAAAAAAGCATACAATTGTCAACATTGAATATACACTTAAAATCTGTGATTTCATTATATTTATCAAAAGGGCAGAGAATAACAACATTATTAGTACTGCTTGGTTTTACACAACATTATCTCAAACAGATTGACAATGTAATGAATTCAAAGTATTCTTGTGCAGAAACAGATCAGGCATTTTTTTAAACAAAGTTAAGAAATCAGTGTTTCATAGAGTACTCAGGTGTTGATTGAGGTCAAGGTTTCCACAGAGAGAAAGAACAGAAGAAATAGACAGGGAACTTGGCAAAATATCACAAAACCATGAGCTTGTGTTGAAGACAAACTTCAAAAGAACCTCAAAAAGAAAAAAAAAGGAATTATAGATATTATAAAAGTAAATATGGATTACATTCTTATTAAAAATAATCTACTCTCCATATAAGAACACATAAGAAGCAGAAACAGGTGGAAAAACAAAATCTCACAAAAATAAGTTGTCAGATTTTAAACACCTCTATAAAGGAAGGTTGACAAAAAAGTTTAATGTCAACTTCACAGGAAAACATTATTTATATGAGATACAATAAAGAAAAGACAAGAGGATGATAAAATGTAAGCAACAGAGCTGTTTGAGTACCATGAACCTGGCTGAAGCACAATATGACAGGCTGGTGGTACTCAGCACTGGATTCCTCAAATGAAGCTCATAAACAGGGGACAGAGAGCAGAGAAACATATTCAGAGTAAGGGAATCTGAAAGTATTGTGGATTTTTCTAATGTGTCTATCAATAAAGTAGGAACTGTTCAGATGAAAATGCATAAAAAGACTGGCAAAAAATGAAAAGTACTGAAAAGACTGGACAATATTCGTGCAGGCAAATTAGAAGTATAAAGCTAATTTTCTTGCAGTGTGCAAAGGAATCTGGTAGTATTATAAAGATGAGTGAATAAATACTGATTTGGCTGTTAAAGCCTGTACATCCTTCAGAAAACACCAGGGAGCCAGCACATTTCTCTTTCTCCCTCTCGCTAGAACTGGGGAGCTCCTGCCAAAGCGTGTGCCTAAACGGTGACTGAGGTAGCGCAGGCGGGTGTGGGACCCGCGCAGCCATGGGCAAGCACAGAGCTCACTGCAGCCTCTGCCTCCTGCCCCGCAGCTCGCTGTGCTCCTCATGCTGCCTCACAGCACATCTCTTCAAGTGCTTACTGTCAGCTACCAGCTTGGCATACTGACATTATCGCCTAGGATATAAGTAAAAAAACAGATTATTTTGTGGGATACAATCATCCTTTTCAATCTAATCTCAAGGGGTTGCTATAAGCAACAGTTGCAGAGGACTTCTTTAAAAAAAATGAAGCTTTAAAACACTTATTGTATTATAACAATGCTGGAATGTCACAATCTTCCTGCAAGTTAAATTTAGTTAAAAGCAGAGAGGCCTGAAGTCTTTCATAGAGCAGCTTTACAATGAAAATGTGACATAAAATCTGATTCAATGTTAAAAATGTCTGTGGATGTGATAATAGGATTACATTTACCAACTCCTTGTTCCTGACAAAATTGTAACAGCTAAAAAAAAAAGGCCTAGGGGTCTGCAGGGCTAGTTCAAGTTAAAACATGGTGCAACATGTACAGGCAATTAAATAACCCAAGAGATTATTAGGTTGCAAAAGGCAAATGAAAGAAAACTCAAATTCTGTTAATAAGAACCTGATGATTCACTGTCATCTGAAATATTGTATTCAACTCTGGTTACTGAAGATAAAAAAAAGTTACAAAACAAGTAATTCAGAGGAACAAAAGGAGATTAATTAAGACATGGAAGGTTTTGGCATCCAAAAAGATTGAATAGAGTTGAAACAGTAGTTCAGAGAAGAGACGAATGAAGATGGCGTGCAAAATAGAAGGTGACAGGGCAAATTATGTATGTGACTGCATTTTCCTTCCCTCTACAAAGACAAAGAAACATTATGAAACTTTAAAAAATGTATTTTAAACTGGAAGAGTTTGAACACAACTCCCTCCCCCAGATTTATTATCTTAACATGAACGGTTAAACATAGTAGGGTTTAAAGCAGATTGGACACTTAAAAGAAAACCCTTCTTTTCCCTGAAAGATTTGCAAATTTTCTAGTTTCAGAGCAACCCCATCACATATTGGGAGCAAAGAAAATATTTGTTCTACTGGTGTTTTATTTTTGCAGTTGTACATTTCTGTTTCCAAAATATTCTTTAGGGACAACTGATGTGGGCCACTGGCCAGGGTAGAGTGCTGGTCTGATCCAGTGTCAAACTTCCCTCACCTCTTTATTGGTAAAACCTTTTTCACTTCATAAACCACTCATTTTCCAACCTGTTCTCTCTCTCTCATAGTCTTTTATCCTATAAAGCTAAATACAACTCCCATCCATGAGAGTCATAAGACAAATATCACTATTTGTTGTCTTCACACTAAACCAATAAGCATATCATAAAGCTTTCTCCATATAACTAGCAAAATGTATTTGTCAAAACTTTAACTCCTCTTCAACATACTGATAAGCAAGCAGAAATGATCCTGTGATGCTCAGCAAATACATGATCCTTTAATTCTTCTACTCAGTTTATCCCTCAGTTTCAGAGCCCTTCCTTCCTGCCTGCCTGCCATTTCTTTCCCTATCTTCCACTCAACAGGAAAGTGTTACTCTCTCTATGGTAAGGTGAGTCTACCAATGGCTCAAATCATACCTTGTATTGTATTCTCCTGACTTACTCAAAATATATCACTGAAGTTCAGTTCTGTCACCACACTAACATTCACTGGTGTGTATCTGTTTACACAAAGTGATTACTAAAATTTGATTTTCTAATGTTCAAGCTCTTCTTACACCTCCTGAGCAAAATATTGTGATCTGAATTTTATTTAGCCAGAGCCTATGAACTAGACACAATACAGACAGATAACAGTGTACACTGTATCAGTATGAACTATATACACTGTACCTATGTATATGAGCACACATATATCTTGATATTCTAATGGATTATGGATCTCAGAATGAGAAAAAAACCTCACTCTGAAACCAAATGATGTCTACCCTCGCAGGAAACACTGAGCACCAGTTTGCAATCAGTTAAATGCTTAGCCTAACACTAATAGGTGTTGTTACACATTTACTTTCACTCTCCAGGACAATAAAATTCTGAAGAACACAGCATTCTATGCTTATAAGCCAAGAGCATTTCTTACATATCTAAGCAAAGTACAGTTGAAAAAAAAAGTCAGTCTTCAGTGTCTGTAGTCCAGTGGTTAGCACCAGAAATATAGTGAGGAATATTTGACACATACTCCCTACTTCTTTCTTGCAAAACTTTTCCTCCATGCACATTTTACTTTTATGCAAGTAAAAATGTTGGTATATAGCTCATTAAATAAACAAAACAGTTCTGTGTAGCCTTCCTGGTCACTGTGAATGGATTTTATGAAAGAGTAACTTTATTTGCAAGCAGAGGGGTTTTCCTGAGAGTGGTGAAAGGTAGAAGTGTTTGTATTACACAACTGAATGACTGCATTGGATCACGTAGGGTCAGCCAGGTCAGTATTAAGAACAGTAATAATGAACTGACAGATGTGATTATTATCCACATCCTAAGAAGAAACCACAGAAGTTCCAACCCTGTAATGTTCAAAACCACAGGTCAGGTATCAACAAGCCAATTAAAATTTCATTTTGAAGCCCTAGTTTTCAACATTGAAGATCATCTTGTGTCATCAATACTCAAAAGCTTTTTATTCTGAATGTATTCTCCAACTCATTTACTTCTAGTCAGACCTCACTTACCAGGTTGTCATCACAGCTACTTTCCCACTATTTCCCTGAAGGGAACTCCCAGCTTCCCTTCCAAAACACTGCCCCTGCCAATCCCAGAAAACAAAGGTGTTCGTGTTGCTGTGCCCCTGCCCATCTTGTCAGCAAGCTCACCTTTTGCTTTTGCTGCTCACCTGCCCGGATGACAATGCAGCAGTAACTTTCCTACTGTGCCCACCCAAACTCAGCCACCTTGCTTTTGGAGACTGTGGCCCCTCAGCAACTTTGCTGTGACTCTGCTCACAGTGAGGACATGGCAGCACTTTTTGTATATGTCATGTCATGGGACACTACTGGTGCTCATGCTCTTCCGTACAAAGGTACGTGGTATTAACACAATGACAACATTTCAGTCTTGCCTTCTCAGACTACTCTCTGAGGATACTGCTTGTAGCAGAACACTTATTATTGGTGGTGTGGATTGCAGATCTTTCATGCAAAGATATGCCTCTCTAGTAGGAAGTCTGATGAATAAAGTGACTGAAGGTGAGTGGCACAGTTTAACTCCAGCTGGTAACTAAAGCTGCTCACTCACCTCTGCCACAACAGGATGGGGGAGAGAATCAGAAGGTTAAAACTGCAAAAACTCATGGGCTAAGACAAAGACAGTTTAACAGGTAAAACAAAAGCTGCATGTGAAAAAAAACAAAGCAAAGAACAGAATTAATTCACCACTTCCCAAGGGCGGGCAGGTGTTCAGCCATCTCCAAGAGAGCAGGGCTCTGTCACCTGTAACAGTGACTTGGGAAGACAAACACCATCACTCTGAACCCCTCACTTCTTGTTCTTCCCCAAGTTTACATGCTGAGATGATGCCACAAGGTATAGATTATACCTAAGGTCAGCTGGGGCCAGCTGGGTCCCCTCCCAACTCATCATGCTTTCTAGCCTCTCTGGTGGAGTTGGGTAAGGAGCAGAAAAGGCCTCAGTTCTGTGTAAGCACCACTCAGCAGTACTGAAAATATCTGTTTCATCAACACTATTTTCAAATCAAAAACATGGCCTCATACCAGCTACTATGAAGAAAACTGATCGTATCTCAGCCAAAATCAGCACAGAAAGCAACTCTGAAGGCAACAGGCTTTAGAGTCTGCAGTGAAAAGCCATTCACTTGTAGAAGAATAAGGATTCCCAAACTTTTTAACCAATTCAGAATGCAGTTTACTCATGAAAGATGAGTAGCACATACAAAAACAACTCATAAGATAGCATAAAGGTCTTAAATGTCATACAACTACCTATTTGTTTTTATACCTGAGGTCGAGTATATACCAAAATTCCTACCCCATACAATGCATAAATGTATATAAATAACATAGGGAAAAATATTTTCTGGAAGTTAATGGAAAAGAAGAGAGATTACGCACATTTCAGTGATGGTTTCTGGCAGGTTTGTTGGGATCTCTGTAAGGCCTTTCCCACGACAGTCCACAATGTTGTTGCTACAGGTGCATGCAGCAGGGCAGTGCAAGACACTGCAGGATGGAGCCATAAAGGACTGGTGACCTGCAAAGGAAAGTCCAACATTTTACACTTACTTGAAAAATTTAAGGCAGAATTTCTAAAATAAATATTGTAGCCTATCAATACTTTCAAACTGTATTTATTTGAAGACACATTTCATACTAACGTTGATACGACCCAGAGAGGTGAAAGACAAATGCTTAACTATTGTGACAGCACTATATAATTTTCCAACTTCTTTAGCAACAACTATTCAAAATCATCTTGTTTAAGAAGATTGTGATCCATTATTCAGATATATTTTATTTATTGTATGCTATTGAAAACTAATTACTTATTTATTTAGTTTTCAGAATGTTGTATAGTATTAAAAAATGCATGTCAAGAGAGAGGAATAAACTTTGCTATGAGCACTGAATGTGACCTGCCAGTTTTGCTCTGTTCCAGAAATATTTATTTGAATATGGTACTTCAGATAAGTATTGCTTGTAGACAATTTTGGAGTTTTCATTCATTTAATGACATTTTCATTCAGTCACACAAAAATATATAGAAGTTTTGACTTCACATCTCTCACTGTGTTTTAGCTCAGTAGACTTCTTCCTCCCACAATCTGCCATTCTCACTAATTCAGGTGGCTAGTCTACATGAGTTCCCCCCTGATTTCTTAGTGTTGTATGTTAAAATCAAAATTTTTAATTTAAAAAAAAATTAAACTTAAACTTATGCTTTTAAACTTAGTAATTTCACATTTAGGTATGCTTTAGAAATTAAAAACCTTATTATATTTCCCTGCAAATAGATAGACTGCACATTTTATAATACATTCATGCACTCTTTCTTCTATCAATTAAATGACACAGAACAGTTGTTTCATAATGATACAGAATGACATAAAGGGATGAGAAAGGCACGACACCCTTTTCTTTTTTTCATTAAGTTAGAAAAAGCTAGAGACTGTTTAAACATTTTCAAGGAAAAAAAAAGAAACAACTTCTTGACTATGAAACCACAATTTAACTTAAGATCTCTCTCACAATACTTAATGTCACATATTAATATAGGAAGGGTAAACTGATAATGTAAGTTGCAGCCAGTGCTATTCCCACTTAAAACTTCATATAACAACTGTCCAAGTTCTAAATTGCTGAAAAGATATTGAGGCCAGGTTGGATGTGGCTTTGAGCAATTTAGTCTGGTGGAAGGTGTCCCTGCCCATGGCAGAGGAATTGGAAGATGATCTTTAAAGTCACTTCCAAGCCAAGCATTCTATGCTTCTCTGAGACAGAGTTTTACAATATAATAATTTGACTTCACATTTATGTTTGTGTTATGAAAGTACAAACAATAATCAAATCTAATTACACACTATTCTTTTCATACTACCAAGAAGGAAATGATTAACCTGTCTTTATTGAGCAAAAATACAGTGATTCAGAGAGAAAACATGGTTATTCCCCTTGCTAATAGTCAGCATTATAATGTTCAAGTTATAAAACTGTTCTTGACACCCAGGCTCTGCAGCCATAACATTTACATGTAAGATATATAAAATTATCTTATTAGGAGCCCTTTTAAATGCACATAAAGGCAGAATTAGTGACAAGAATACTGTTAGCATTTGCCATGTGAAGATGGCAATGCCTTACACTTCGATGTCAGAGGCTATTTAATAAGGACAGAACATTGTGCCCTCCATAAAACTCTTTTAGAAACATAGATCTGAGAAAATTTTGGCATACTTGGCAATAGGCTTCTGGGGTTTGCAGAAAATCAGCCAGCAGGAGAAACCCTGCTGAACCACTGAAAGGACAGCAATATTGCAGCTGGTTTTTAATGTTCTTGGCAAAACTTGAAACTAGACAAAATTTACAGAAAATTTTCAATCTGAGTGTAAAAATATTTAAATAAGAAAGATAAACTTGCCTTCTTCCTCATCTAGAAGATAGAAATAAAGGGAAAAAATTGAATAGAGAAAATGTGATTAGTAATGAACTGTTAGTCATTTCATAATTTCATATTAAAAAATAACCTTCTGCATTAAAGCATAACAATAAAATTCAGAAAGTTACTTAGGGATACAGAGTAATATTTAAAAGTCAGAAAGTAACAAAAAGTATACACCTGTAAAGTTAAAAAAAAAAAAATCCTTATTACTAACAGGTTCATGCTCTCAATCACTACACCTTTTATTTAATTTCTGGTGTCTCTCCCCCACAATCATACTTTTAGAAGGCTATAAAATCCATGTGAATGCAATAATTACACAAAATTTCCAAGGACACGAGCACCCCCACAAACACCAATAAAAACTATTAGGTTCTTAATAAGCTGGGATAATGCAAAAGCCAGCACGCAGCCCTGGCAGTCAGGCCTGGGGTGCCAGGAGGTGCGGCTCAGGGCAGGACCCGCTGGGCGAGCGCGTTTCTCTTACCGCTGCAGACAAACTCGCGCTTCTGGACCTCGGCCACGTTGTGCCCGCGGAGGTGGGACGGGCCCATGCACTGCGTGTAGAGCCCCACTCGTGGCCGCTGCCGCAGCCAGTCCGACAGCCAGGCCAGGTGGCAGTCGCAGTACAGGTTGTTGGAGTGAAGGCGGCTGCACAGAACCAAACACGGCAACACCCGCCAGTTAGGAAGAACAAACAGGAAAGCGGCCAGCGCGCCCAGCCCTCCCTTCAGCAAAGAGATATTCCCATTTATTAATAAGATTGTTAATGAGGAACTTTTTATGTCTTTCGCTGAAAGTCTGGGAGTTACAAGCTAATAAATAAAACCATACAAGCAGCAAATTTACTTTTATTTGCGGTCTAATTAACTGGAAGAAAAAAGAAGCCTTCCTAATAATTTAACTTTTCTGTAGTTTCCTGTTCCTTGTCTGAAAGAAAGAATTAAATATACAAAAGCTTGAAAGATAACATAGGACTTTTCAGTCCAGATGCCCATAAATACTGAGTAAGATAAAAATATCTCAAGAAAATTGCCCTACGGTGGTAATACTATAATGTCAGAAAAAAAAAGGTTAATAAAAGATTTTGTTTCCAATTAGATATATCTGTAAGTCTGGCCATTATTAGTCTCTATAGAAACAGCCTGAAAGACCCCTTTGGCAGGTCATACTCATTTTCTTCTGAACAAGATAGAGTAATAACTCAATATAAAGCACCTTCTTTCATATCTCTTTTCTGATTTCCTCTCTAGTTGTTTAATAGCAGAAAATGGGATTAGCTGCTTTTGGCTGCTAGGGATCTACACTAAGCAATCCCTGAAATTAATTTAAGACCAAATGGAAGCAAGTGATGGAATTAAGAAAGTTGTCTCTTTGTTGGTGTGGTCTGACACAAGACCATGGCTCCTTGCCAAGTGGCAAAAAGCACTTTGCCATTGATAAAATATCAGACAAATGCATTCATTAAATTAGGTAAATTACTCTTCTCTGGCTCTTATATTTTCTTAAACTACCGAAAAGGATGTCCACAGCTATAAATCAAATCGTTACTCAGAATCATCCATAACAGGGACATGCCATTTTGGTCCTTTTTAGCTGAGGTGCTTAATCCTGACTAAATAACTGGAAAGGAAGTGCAGGAAATTCAGAATGCAGACAAAGAGTCTAACTAATCCATTAGAAAATAAATCTGCAAAGCAACATGAATTGTGCAACCAATATAACCTAAAATATTAACCAACACCTTTTTGCCCCATAAATGACTAGAAATTAAAGGCAATATATTTTCTTGTACTAATTCTTGGGTGGGTGCTTTGCAAATACAGCTCACAATACAGTACACTCATTCACCACAGTCTGCAGCCAGCTGTAGGCATGAAGACCATCCTAAATCAGAAGTAATGCCACTGAAATCAATATAGTTATACAAGCATATTCTGACTGCAAATGGGATGTCACATATATAATCCAGGATTCTGTGTGTCCAGTTAATTTTGTTTCTAAAATATATTTTCAGAAAATGAAATATCCTAATCAAAGAAAATGTAAATATTGCTAATTTGATTAACTCTATTTTATGGTTCAAAACAGAAAGTGCATGTGAAAGTTCAAGAAAGGTAGAGACTTGGGCCTGAAAGAACAGAATGAAATTCTATTATCAAACTCTACCTGAGGTCACCAAAAGCCCATGGTCAGCACTATTTAAGTACTCTCGTATTTGTCCAAGCAAGAATAGTTGCAATTCTGTTATGAAATCAACAGAACTACTCACCTGTGTGAAGTTCTTCAGTTACAAGCCATATGTTAACCTGGGTGAATAGTCCTACTGATTTCAGAACAGTTGTGCAACACAACATGGGTAAAAGAAACAAGACAGATTTTTTGTAAAAGTAATTCTTTAACACTAACAGCTACTCTTGAGCTCTGATAGAAACATTCCATTCATTCTTAATTCTCACTTCACTGGAACATTTGTTCAAAAGTGAGTCTCTGGACTAAACCTAGTTTTGCCAGTCCACACAATCCAGATTTATCTGTAGTCAGTATAAAAATACCAAAACATAATTCCAGCCTGTATGACTTGCATACACAGATGGTCTTTCCACTGTGCTTTGTTTTAGAAGTGTTCCTCTGACAAAGTCATAACCTCTAAAAATGGGGACCTTATTGTAAATGCTGACACAACTTTAATTATAATAGCACTACCGGATAATGCTATAATTTTATGTAACAAAGAATGTTGGCAAGCCTGTTTAGTTTAATTAGGTCTGCTAGCAGTACAGTAATAAAAGCATAAAGATTTCGCATTTATCACATCTGACAGACAATCAAAGAATCTCCAGTGTTCCAAAACGAAATGTGACCCATTCAAAAGCTCAAAGTAAAACAAATCTTTGACTTTCAAAAAACATCCATTTACTTCTTTATATAGCTGTAACATGTAAGAAGAACTCCCCTGCTCTCACATTTTTCTGGTAAAAAGGTGAAGCTTTTCTGTCACTGAATGCAGCACTATGGAAATCCCATTTGGGAAGAAGCCATGAAACCGATTTAAATACTTATTCATTTCATATCCTAAAAAAGTTGATGGAAAAGGAAACAACTTCTTCATTGTCTCCTGAGCCCCAGGTGTAGCTTTGGAGTCACTTGTTAGGTTTACCTTTCAGAATGAGTCTCCACAGACACACACACAGACTTCACGCTTGTCAACCTCATGAGACATCAAGATTTTTTATTTGAGCTTATGCTTGCTTTGCCTGTATATGTATTGATAGATCCCTGACAAAACTTAATAAGAATAAAAATAAAAATGATAAAAATGGCAGCCAGTTTCAGTGGGACTACTCACAATGTTCTGAGTTTGGGCATATGGTTGAAACTTGCCACGGATAGTCGAGTGATGTTGTTATTGTTGAGAGTGCTGCAAAGCCAAGAAGAAGCATATTAACATCTTAAGAGTTTTGTCACATTTAGAAAAGGCACAGCTAATGAAAGTCATGGTGTACTGTTCTTAGGGATTTGTATCAGGAAAAAAATCCCTGCTTTTAGTTATGTTTTTCCACCCTGCTGAATCCCCAACAAAATACCATGATTTTACCATTATCAATCCAAAGTAAGAGTCACAGTAGCTTAGAATTCAGCCAAAAGGAACTTCCACCAATATTGGTAACATCTATGGCATTCAAGCCAAACTTGACATCTTGAGGTATAAAAGAGAGTCCTTGGAGAAAATGTCCCAGTTCTAGGGTACTGATTTCTCTTTCTATCTTCTAAGAGTCTGATTTTTGACAGATGATACAAGAGCTGAATCATTTTTTCCCAAGAACATTAGAAAATATTAATTCTGGGATGAGCTTGAGTTTTACAGGGAATGAGTTACTACATATAATCCAGAGCTGCATGAACAATGGGGGAGTTACCATGATGATAGGAGTCGGTAATTGCAACACTTTCGCAAACTGGTAATTTATATTTTAGACAAGGTTTTGGGAAATTGAGATAGGAACTACAAACAAATCTTAGCCAATTCTTGGCTACACAGGCCCATTATACTCATTATATTTAGTTTGTAAAGATTCAGAAACTTTATGAATTAAATTGCAGTTAAATATTGTCTTCAGGCTACAAATAAAATGTAAAGTCCAAAATGCGTGACTACAAAAAAAGGAAGCAAGCAAAAGAATTTACAGATTTGATTTAGAGATTACTCATCTGAGCAGAATGGATAATGAGCCCTATGTAACTAGAACAGTAATAAATAATAACACCCACTGAAAGAAAGCTTTTCTCCCTTTTGAAAAGTATTTTCTTTTTTCCTTTACTGTAATTGTTCCTATTTTGAACAAATTTTTCAGTACTGTTTGATCTTGAAACACAGAAAGGTAAAATCATAGCACCCTGACCAAGATCAGGATATATATCTCCACATTAACCAAGCAATTAATTACCAGTGCAATGTGCAGCATTTTACCTTTGTGTGCTTACTCATTCCATGTACTAAATCTTTCCTTTGCTGTGCATAAGAGATCTCCCCTGTGTGTTCTCAGGGATACATATACAGAGAGAAGAATATTAAAAACGAACAAACAAACAAAAAACAACAAAATAACCCAAACACGTAAATAGAGGAACTGTGCTCCTTTTCAAAACATAACAAAAATAAAACAACAAAAAATGGCCAAGGTACTGGGTACATACAGAAAAGGTGTCTTAATGAAGAAATGTCAGTAAATTGTGTCAGAGTTTTCTTACAATGTCCACACGGTAAATGATGATTCCTACAGTTCTTCCTGCATAACTTCTTACAAGATTTTAAAATCATATATTTTCAATGAAGGAAAGGGAAATCAGCCAGTATTTCCATAGCTACTAAGAGAAGATGAATCTAAAAATGTTTTATTTTTCAATTTCACCTGTTTGATGTTTGCCTTGCTATTTTTTATATATTAATTTTTTCAGGGTAAAGAAAACTACATATAGGAATAGATGTAAGGGATACATATGGAATTAAATTATTGTTATCGCTATTTCTCTGTAATGATAAAAATGCTTGATGTCATTGCAGAGATATAATTTTAAAAAGTTGGCTCAATACTTTTACCTAAATGTTATATACTGTAGCAAAGACTGTGATGACTGACTTTTTGTAAACACTTTCCATTTCTTTAACATGTCAGTGTTATATTTTCCCCATAGTCTGTTTCCCAATAACAGCAGATTTCCCTTAAAAAAAAAAAAAAAGAAAAAAAAAAAAGACAAAGGAAAACTAATACAGAAATTGATGGGGAGGAATATTCAGGCTATTTTGTATCTTTAAGACTAACAGCCTCTAAAATTCTACAATTATTTAACGAAATATATAAGACTTGCTATATATAAGCATTTCAAACTGTTACTAAATAGGATTACAATCTATTTAAAAGCTTTTCCTCAAACTTGAAGTTTGAAGTAATATCCACTTTCTCTGCTCAGTTAGAACAATTGACTCCAAATGAAAACAATATGCATAGTCTTATTTGCTACTCAGTGCATATACAGTGTGGTCTGATGTACACAGCTTTCATTTTTAAGCCATATTGAAAAGGAAGCTTAATTTGATACAGAACCTTCAGCAGTGTTTGAAATATCTATCTCAATTTCTTAAAATGCCACAAATCTTTACATAATTTTTATCACATAACATAATTCAAGAAAGAAAACATTCCGTTGTGCATTTGAATAATGTTAATAGACTATGTATTCTCATTCACAAAAATTCTACCTAGTTTTCAGCAGACTATTATTTTAGAGGTTTCTTTCTTCTTTTTTCCACTCATTGAAATCAGTGAAAAAATTGTACCCCTGACCTCAACTGCAAGGGTGACCTTTCAAGAACACTAAAATTGCAAGCATTAAAAAATGCAGAAGACATTTTGTTTATTTATTTTTTAATAACCATTTAACCCTTGCACTTGTAAAGAAAGGCTCATATTAACAAAAAACAAAAACCAAACCATAGTAACCAGATAAACCCATCACTGCAAAAAAATATTCTGTCACATATAAGAGTTCCAAACATAAAAATCTCGTAGAACATCACATTTACTTACAGACAACTATTCATCAACTTAACAGTTAGATGTAGTATTGAACCTAAACTATATTTTACATGGCTTTATACCAGAGAGTTAACAATAGGCTTGTTATTCTATGATTGCAAAGTAAAAAAATAGTCTCAAATTTGGCTGCCAGTTTCATTCACCCATAAGTAAAACCAACTAGTGTTTAATAATAAAAAACTTTTACCACCAGCTACTCACATATTCTTTGGTTTCTTAGACATGCAGACACTATTGCCAGATTAGCTTCTGTTCTTCAAAACATTTTAAAAAATCCCCAAAACCCCCAAACACAACAAAACAAATTTCCTCACCCTCTTTAAGCTGTGATTTCTCAGGTGTGATTCAAATTAACATGGTAACTCACTGATACACAAATTCTTTTACTTCTCTTAATGAAGAAAACCTAAATAAAGTGTGTCATTTTGACTGACAGAGCAAATATTTCAGGAATGTGTCCTGTGCCTTAGATTCTTTGAGAACTAAGGCACTTTGCTCATTACAGTAACTATTCTCAGATGATAATTCTGTTACCTTTAACCTCACTGATAGCCACTTGAAGAAAGTGAAAAAAAAGTATGCATAGAAGTGTTGCAATAATAATCTTCTGTGACACAATAAAAGATTTTTTCCAACACATATAAATGTATTTATGCACATAAAACATAAAATGTTTTAAAAAGAAGCTATTTACATGGATATGCTAAGTATCTTAACATATAGCACTAATGTTTGCTAGAAAGTGCCTCTTGGAAAACATTCAGATTATCAAATAGATATATCATATTGTTCCTTACACTCAGTCTCAGTGATCAAAAGATCAAATTGATGTTGAGTATACAACAAAAGCAATTCTGAAAATGTTCAGTACATCAACAGTAATGGATAATGTACAAAATTAATTGGGTTCATTAATACTGTTGCCCTCCCCCTTTTTAAAATGAAATATATTATTTTCTTACAGTTTCTGTCAATGGCTTTATTATTATTATTATGTTTAATGGCCGTCTTGGAGAGGAAAGGAGTATCTATGACTCTCCATATCTTCTTACCATTTTACAGCACATCAGAGTGGATTATTTTAAGACATCTTTTCACTAGAGCATCCTGACACCAGGCTGCAGCTCGCAGATAAGCTGCTACATTAGTACTCCCCAGATACTGAGCTCTCACTACAAGTAAGAGATACAAGGAATACTTACAGCACTTCCAGGTCACGCAGAGCCCTAAATGCCCCATCTTCAATACAGCTGATCTGGTTGTAATCCAGTTGCCTGTTAAACAGATTAGGAAGGCATTTGTAAGGAGAGGCGTGCTGGCAGGGCGAGGTGTAAGGGAAGCCTCCTGAAGGGGTGGCAGAGGCCGGCCACGCCAAGGGAAAGGCTCTGGCCATCGCTGCCGCACGCCGCTGGCCTGCGTTCTGCACAGAAATCCCTTTTTGTTCTCATCTGTCTGCGCAGAACAGCAGCGCTGAGAGAGCTCCAGTAAATAATAACTGCACCTTATATTAAATGCCAAAGGAATGCAATTTCATTACATCAAGAAAAGCTATCCATTAAAAGCTCTCAGCATCATCTTGCTGAAACAATTTCATTAAGGTAAAGGACGGTAAATCACTTAATGTCACACGCATCCCCTCGGTGACCTAACAGAATCCATTTATCAGAGCAGCCCAGCTGCATGTTAATTCCACCCGCCGCAGCAGGGACCAGGGACAGTTTTAGGGGTCTCCCCGTGTGTGTGCATGCCCGGAGCAGGTGGGAGGTGTTACCCCTGGGTATGAAGGGGATTTTCAGTAATTACCTCCTGGAATAAGTCTACATGTGGAAATAACAGTGTCCAAGGCATTTACAGACCTGTTTACTAATCTCCTTTAGTTCTGCTTCAAATGAAAATACTGTAACCTTCACTATCTGGTTTTCTACAGACTTTGTGCTGTCTGCTATTATATGCAGATAGTATGTTGTATTGGAGCACTCGAATTCTAGACATAAAACTCAGCAATCCATCCCATACATTATTAATCCTTAAGTATGAAGTTATGAAAAATTTTGATTCATTTATCTAAAGATGATTATTACCTTTTCAATTCAAAACATTGATATAGCACATATAGCCCAATTAAAAATGTCTACTTAAATTAACAACTATGCAGATATAAAATCACATTTTCTCTACTAATAAAAGCTTTCCCTATAAATTCTGAAATGTCTTATGCATTTCAGGGCATGACTTGCAAAGCAAAGATGATAAAAAACCTCACTTTAAAAACTTCTCCAAGCTGGTAGCTTGTCCATGTCAAATAATATATATGAGTAAATGTGTGTGAACAATACTAAGAAAATGAACAAAATACAAATGAACTCTGCCCTTCCTTCTTCAATTATATATTAGCTAGCAGGGCTAATGACACTTCTACTAAAGCATTTTCTGTGATTTTTCTGAATCTATGATAACATTTTACTTCATTAATAAAACATCAGATCCACTGCTGAATGTAATGTACCAACTTCTATAAAGTTATTCTAGTTTCATCTCAATTACTACTACAAGGGAATAAAATATTGTCATAATTGTAACAGTGCCTGTGTTTCTGTGTATTGAAAGCTAAATGCAAACTATCAGTTTGCTGAATATGATCTTTAATCATTTTGGTGCAATGTTACAACACCAGTGCTGCAGTGTTGTAATACTTAGGTCTAGTTTCTATGGCTTCTTCAGTTTTTAGTAATGAATTTCATTTAATAATTAAGCTAATAGCCTTTTTATTTTAAAATGGTAAAATATATACACAGTATAACCTCTCAAACAATTTATCAAAGCTATTTAAATTACTCCAATGGCATGAAATGTTACCCTTGACACAATACAAAAGAGAACTTGTTTCCAGACAAATTGGAAAAATCTTTTAATGCCATCAAATTTGCCTAATGCAGTCTGCAGGTTAAT
This sequence comes from Taeniopygia guttata, assembly GCF_048771995.1. NCBI lineage: Eukaryota > Metazoa > Chordata > Aves > Passeriformes > Estrildidae > Taeniopygia > Taeniopygia guttata. The sequence goes on along the minus strand of NC_133028.1, from coordinate 16,637,057 downwards.
CTGTAAAAGGGTGAGCTGTATGTTTGCCCATATCTTATTATCCTTAGCTGTCAATGTATAAATCAGTGCTGACACAGCTTCATCTAAATCATCCACATTATACACAAAGGAAAATCTTTTAAAGCGGAGAAAGCACTTGAGCAAATCTTGTCCTACACAAACTGAAAGGCAGATTTCTTCCACTAGACTGGCAACAGTTGTGGTGATACTGAAAACTTTTGGACTTCCTTTAATGAATCACCATGATCACTGCCTTAGTGAAGGGTGAGTTGTTTCCATTTAAATCTTCTTACCAGAAAGATTACTCTGTTTGCACTGAACTAATGAATTGGTTTCAATATGAGGAAGTTTGCAGATGGGAAAGGAAAAATACTCCCTAGTTTTAAAAATTACTGTCTTTGAAAGATGCTACCATCTTTATGTTTTAGATTATCTTCCATCAGTTACAACCATTATAAAAATGATTAGACACACACCATGACGTACATATATCATTGGTGTGATATATCTATATCTATATCTATATATATCTATATATCTATTTTTTTTTTTTAAGCTATGAAAGGGACATGAGTTTGAAGACTGTGTGACTGGCTTGAATAGCAATTTATGGTAAAAGTAAAGGTTAAGGGTAAGGATACGCACACTACATTTACAAACCAAATGGAAAGTTAGACAATATTTCACAACCAATATAACATTACTTATGATGCCCTTCTAACAGATATACTGAAGCAATGTGATTGTATTTTTTGATAAAACTGGTTCTCAATAGCAAGTATGTATTAAGCTACAAGGCAAGTATGTATTAAGCTACAAGGCTTAAGGCACAAGCAAGAATACTAGAAATTAGAAATTAAATATTTATCTAATTTTAAATTATGTTCTATTGTTTAAGTACAATTTTCAAAGCAACACATAAAAATCTTCAATCCATAATGAAACCTTTCTCACCACTAAGCTATTGAGTACACCGATAACCCTAATTCAATTTTAGAAAGCTGTTTTTCCTGCATGAGCTGCTTTTCTTCTGTTCAAATTATTAGAACATTCTAAGGACCAAATCTGACCAGACATGGACGAACAACTCTGGCCCATTCTCATCCTTCCCCTCTCCCCAGTTTATCATCTTTCTGCCTGCTCCATCTCTATTTTGGGTCTTTTCTATGTGGGATCTCCCCATGCTTTTGTAAAGCTGCTGTTCCTTTCTGCCTCCAACATTCACAAAGCTTCAGCAGTGCTATTCCTGTGAAGCTTATAAGATACCAAACAACAGTTGTCACATTCAAAATCCTTCTATCATCACAGGGAATTAAGTGGATTTTTCACCTATGTCTGCAGCATTACCTACCTGCAGCATTAATCTACTGCTGCTAAAAATGTCAATGTTTATTTGAGTTTAGCAGTAAGAGCTAGTAAGAATAATAAATATTCAACTAATAATATGCTCACTTTAAAATGTTTATTGCTCTTATGGATATAACTCATGCTATGGAAACATGTTGCTAACTTATATTTTCTCCCTTCTGTCATATGTTGTCTACTAGATAATGATAAATATATATTTTAAAATAAACTTTGTTATCCCACAAGAAGAACATTTAATGGCTAACAGAAGATGCTGCATACATTTAAAAACTACTACCCTCATACAGGAAAACTCTGTCATCTGACTTTTGATAGAGGAAACCTCCTTTACTCATTCCTAGAAAGTTGGAACAATTCAAACATTTGTCTGCTTTGCTCTTCTGCTCTAAACAGTTTGAAGAAACTGTGGTCTTGTGCGAGAACTACTTTTTTCAACAGAACTGAGTTATGTTTCCTATTTCTTACTTCTCAATTTCAATTTCAAGACAAATCAAAAATTTCAGAGGAATTAGTTAAAAAATAGGCAAAAAAAATCATGCCAGAATTTATTCAGTTTTTATCAAACTTCAAAGAACTGCTTGTTTCCCATGACTATTAATACTTACATCCAAGTAACACATACTCGCTGAACAAACTATAAGTTTTAGAAACTAAGAAGTTCATAGTTAATTGCTCAGTTGTCTGAAAATCGTCTAGCACACTACTTGGTTAATACCAGAATTATCTTACAGGAGGAAAATAATATTAAAAAAAATTAAAAATGAAACAGAAGAATGTCATCATGTCAGGAGGATGTATACAAAATGAAAAATGTTATGTGATTCAAAGATTCAAAAAATCTAAATGTTATGTGATTTAAAAGAAATAACTTTTTAAAAGAAAACAAAACTTTAAAAATAGTATTGAAATGCTATTTATTTTAACTATCAGTAAGAACAAGTTGGTTTTTTTTTCCCAAAGGCCACGGGGTCACAAACCTGCTTGGCAACAAGATGTTTAGGAGGCACTAAAAAACTGTACCTGTTTTTTCTTCATGGCTTCACGGCTATTTTTTATTGTAATAAAAATCTTAAGCATACACAGTTATCTGTATGTACACGTACACAGTTATGTACAAAGAACTAGTTATAATTCACTACACCCTGTGAAAATCCTTCTTTATGTAAACTTGAAATGCTGGTGGCTGAATAGACTAGCAGTCCAATTGAGATTTCCTATAAGAACAAGCATGAGAAATATTGAATTCTAGATTATTTAAGCATATCTTAGACAAGCAATGCATTTAGAACAGCACTTGTACAGATGAATAAACAACTATACTTCCAGTGGCAGTGGAATTTTATGTGTGATCTGAAAAGAAATAAGTAATGAGAAGATCTTCAGCAGGAATCTTTTTTCAGCTACTAATAACTGAAATTTAAAAAGTCCAATAATTCCCAAAAATAATGAATACAAAATTCATTTATGTCTCTAGTGGCAGCTTTAAATATTTCACAATCAGCATAAAATAGGCATAAGGGTAACAAGTAGTATCAATCAAAGTTTTGGACAAAACTTAGTATAATAGGAAGGTCTTAGATTAGATGTTGGTGACTGCCTCCCTCTTCACAAATTCTTCATTTTCCCAGGCAATTTAATGTGTGAAGCCACTACACTGCTCTGCTGCTCTGCATCCTTTATCCCTGGCATAACAGCTACAGTCTCCCCCATTTGCTGGAAAGAAATGGACCCAAAAGAACAGAAAAAAGAGAGTAGTCAAAACAAAGGCCAAGAGCATGAAAGAAAAACAGGGCAGAAGATCCTTGCATGAGATATGATGAAAACGTGGCCTAGTATTTTTGAGCTTGCACATATTTAGCATCAAAATTCCACCATGATATTGGTACATTACTTTCCATTCTCTGCCAAGAATCAATTACACAGAGAAAGAGAAATTTGGATCTTATAAAATTTTACACATTTGAAATGAAAAGTCATAAGGCCAAAATCTACTCAAAAGGAGAGCATAGCAATTTTTTTTTTTAATTGGTGCCTTAAATTTGTTAGTAAGTCAGTTATTTTTATTCCTAATTAAACCAGTTTGAAAAACAATCCCATTTAAACTTGTAAACTGGCCACCAAAAGCATTTTTACCATCTTAAATATAAACAAAATTCCTGAGGTTGGGAAAATTTAAAGAATCTTTCCAGTACTCACATCCAGTGTGAGTACTAGATCACCAGTGAGGGTTATGAAGCTTTCATTAGCATGTATATTAAAAAAAATCTGTGTTTAGTTTCCCATTTATATGATAATTTCTGTTTATTTTTTAAAAAAGTTGGTGCCACTGTGCTCTCTGAAGAATCTAATGACACTTTTCTCCCTGAAAAATTAGCAAGTTAGGGGTAACTTTCAGAAATGTATTTCCAGAATTTCACCCTAATTGCTCTCAAGTCCCAGATCAATAGCTATCATGTATAGAGTATATTACTCTTGAAGTAATTCAAGAGTACTTCCTTGAATAGAAAAATTGACACACTGTAGATGTTTTGTTTTTCTAAATTTGAACAGTCAAAATAATGGATACTGAGTTTCTAGTCTGGAGAACTGCTACAACATAAGCTTCCCTCAATTTTTGTCACTTTTACTGAAGAACTTAATACTTTACAAACAACTGGGCTGCATTGGGGAGAGTGAAGCCAGGGACACTCTGACATTTTTGAGATGACTTCTGTGTTTGTGAGATGGCACCTGGGGCTGCCTCCCCCGTAGAAGACAGAGTCCAAACAGGGCCACAAGATGAGAGGGTTGAAGAAGGGAACATGAAGATGGCTTGCAAGAAATGCATTTGTTTGGACATCAGAGAGAAGGGAAAGGAGGCATCTTATTGCTGCCTAAAACTGCTTAAAGTGAGAGTTCAGACTGAGCCAAACCCTTCCCATTTCTAAGACAAAAGGCATAACAAATTGGAAACTGGGTAATTCCAATTAGATGTAAATAACATTTCTGAGGCCTGAATGCTTCTCAGGGTTTGCTATTCATTTTATTACAAGGGTGTGGCAGGTTGCCCATGCTGTCAACTCTCATAATGTCTTGCCCATTTTCCTTTTATCTTCTACAGAATCTATACCGTGAGCTTGAAGACGTCCAGAAAGAAAGCACCATGGATGTATTTTATGGAAACTAGACAGATTCTTCTGAGAAACATCAAGAGGACTCTAAAGCTAACATGCTGCAGGAGGTTATAGTGGTATTATCAAACTTATAGGAAGCAGTTTCCTTCAGATTACCTGAGTTAACATCTCATTCCTTTTGCTCTGCAAAGACTAAGAAGTATACGATGTTTTCCAAAATATTCTAATACCTGATTCAGAACGAAGGTATTTGGCGGAAATGAGAGAATGGTGAGTCTCCATTCAGGAACATAAAATACTTTATTAGCTCAAATTCTGTGAAATTGGTTAACCACTTTTAAAACAGCTTATGAGAGCTATGGTTCTGGATGGTTATTAATCATTCCATGTTTAATGAAAAGGCTCAGTAATTTAAACTGAAACTGATGTAATCAACTGTTGTTATACACTTATATATATATATATATATATATGTGTGTGTATATCTATGTATATATTGCAAGCTGCTCTAATACAGGTTTCTTTTCTCTTTTCACCTTTACCTATCTCATAGATGAGTTTGGAAGAGTTACATCTTTAACATTATCCTCAGCTTCTAGGCTATTTCTAGAACAAATTTCCAAAACTAGAACAAATATGGTATGTTGCTTATGACAATTCTTAGTAAGGATATGCAAGTATTTGGTTCCTGGACCTTAGGTTAATCACCTCCACAGACTCATAGAACCATTTAGGTTGGAAAAGACCTCTAAGATCATGGAGTTCAACCTGTCAGTAAACTTGACACTGCCAAGTCCACTTCTCAATCCTGTCTATTAGTGCCACATCTACATGTTTTTGAATACCTCCAGTTTATGGTGACTCAATCACTTCCCCCAGCCACCCATTCCAAAGCTTAAAATAATTTTTAGTATAGACATATTTCCTCATATCCAAACTAATCTTCCCCTGATGCCACTCTAGGGCATTTCCTCTTGTTCTCTTGTTACTTGGGAAATAGACTGACACATACCTGGCTACAATCTCCTGATAGATAGTTCAATTCCTATTTGAACAGTGATGCCTTCTATATCTATCACTTATCAGTATTCTCTTTTTTTTTTTTTTAATAATGAAATACAAATTGTAAAATTCTTACTATAACTTTATTCTCTAAGTAATGGCCAAGGCTAGAAGGAAGGCTGGGGTTCCCTCTCTGCACCAAAGATTGTGGAAAGGCACAACAGCCTGATCTAGCTACATAAATGCTGTCCTAGAATCTGCCCAACTCACCCTATGAACTCATTGGTCATTCGGCACAGTGATTTTAGAGGGATCGTGAAATTTTCAGATGAGGGGTTTGACAGCTTGTTTTTGTTTGTTTTTGGTTTTGTTTTTTGTTTTTTTTTCTGGGACAACTACGGAGGAGATATCTGTAGTATTTCTCCTATCACAATAAAAAAAAATGCCACAGATATGATTTGGAATTTGTGGCAATGATATAGTGTTTATGATTTTATAGTTTTTTTAAAATTATCTCCTGAAAAGAGAAACACTTTAAAGGGCAGAACTACTGTTTTAAGCAAGTTTCAGACATAATTCAGAATCCTTAGCTTAGAAATTCACACTAAGACAAAAATAGAATCTCAGATAAAGATTAGCATCCTAATGCTAATCCTAGCCAGAATTTTCTTACAATATATAAGTACACCTATATTCTAAACTACTGTTTTGCCACTAAAATATTTGCAATGATGCTGCTATTCTATTACCAAAGTTCCTTTCAGTGGCTTATAAATTTTCAAATACAAAAGATCATGCAGAAAAATGCAGCCTTCTTGTAGCCAAACCTCTTTTTGACCATGCATTGTGAAGGAACTAGTTTTGAATAAAAACTCATAAAACATCAATTAAACAAAGTAACCAAGCTACTTTGAGAGTCACAAGCACTTGCATGCTTTTGAACACAATAGAGTTGAACATAATGATTTTTTCCACTGAGGTATGATAGAATTTCACGGCAGGGAAGAACTGTAGTAGGCCAAATTCTTGGCATTCTGCTAAATCTTCAATAAGACATTTTCCTCACCAATTTGTGTGCAGTGCTGCAGGCAGCAGAGTGAAGTGGATTCCATCACAGGCAGACAGAAAAGTGAAGGGCTTCCTGGCCCATCCTCTCCTACTGAGGATACATCACAACCCTCCCTTCACAACCACAGAGCACTCCTGTTTTCAAAGGAGTACAACTAGATTGGTTGTCTTTCTATTTTAGCACTGGAAACTTCACTTAATAAAAATTATTTCAGCAAGAATTATATGAAAGCCTCCTATAACCTAATATTTTCCTATATTTATTGATGCCACATAAGATTAAGCAATCATTTTTTGTACAGTTGCATCACACTGGAAGCTCCGTAGTCTTTCTGAAACCTACTATTGTATGTCCTCTGTCTTTGTTGGTTGTTTATAAGTGATGAGTCCTTGGCTTACAGCAGGGGCTGTAGCTTTTGAGTGCATGACCTATTGTTTCCTACTACAGAAGTTCATCACCGTCTTCAGGTTGTTCAGCTTGTTCAATCCACTAAACTGCCTTACCATGCTGAACAGAAAGTAGAAAAGTTACTGCTTTGCTTTGTCTTGAAACTCACATATTTCCACATTTAGAAACCATAAGAATTCACAACCTGCCCATGAACTTCAAAATCACTATCTCTGGGAAAGCATCTTTCATTCAGAAAAGAGAACAGAAGAAAACTGAGCAAGTAAAATAGTCACACAAGTATAAAAACATGCTAGCAAAACTAGATAATAGCATGACTTTTCTTTCTTTTATGCAAACAAAGAAAATACAAACTTCTAAAACCAAGGCAAAATGATTTTTTCCACATGAAACCATAAAATGTTTCAAATTGCCTGACATTCAAATATTAAACTCAGGTTTCATAAACTAATAGTAATAATGCCACGTTGTCTTCAACTCTATTTCAATGTTTTCAATCTCCATAAGGCAATTTGAGGATGTTTACGATATGCTAAAGTATTTTGCCAAAACAAATGATAAATATCAGTTTTATGCAGATATTCCTTAAGCAGCTATAACAGTTCTTAGAAAAAAGATATCTGATACAAAAAAAAAAAAAAAAAAAAAGAACATTGTATCTACAAAGCATTATCCTCAAAATATATGGAAAGAAGAAAATACTTACAGATTTTTTATGTCTACTGCTCCTCGGAATGCCTTCCTTGGTATTGCTTGAATCTGATTTTCACTAAGATCACTAAGAAAAAAAAAAAAGTAAAAGTGCTATATATATTTAGTTTCATGTATAATGAAAAGAAATTCAGCCATTATGGTTCAGTCAATATTTCCAATGAAGCTTATTTTATTACATTAACTGATTTGTAATTGAAGAAGAAAAGTAGCAATTATAGTCAAAATTGTTTATTTCTGTCACACTAAGCAATTCCTTTAGAAAATAGCAACATATATGCCAAAAAATAAAAAAAAAACAGCAGAAGTGTTTTCACTTTTCAACCATTCCAAATCCATGTTTGATAGTATATTCAGCTTTAAGTAAGGAAGACAGAAATCCAGCAAATAGAACAAATAGTAAGCTACTGAGAAACAACAATGAAGTCATGTAATATCTTAGATCAATGTGTTTCTGACTTCTGTTTTAGTGTCAAGCATCATATATTTTAAAAGAAGGAATTCAAATATGTTCTGCAGCAGACTAATATTCCTCCCCAAAATCCCTATACAATCAGCTGTACCATGTTATCTGAAATTATTATCTTTTCAAAAAGAGAATTATTATTAAAATGCTTATAAAATTACTGTTCAGTAGTGGGTTTTTGCTATCAGTATGAATTAACAGCCGTTTATTTTTTTTTTGAAATCCAGACACATTTTTGTCCTTCACAGGTCAATACTGGAAATAAAATCTAGAGAACTGAGGATAGTAGCAGAGGACACAGGGAAAATGAGAAAAACAAAAGCTAATTAGGATGCAGAATTTTTGATTTATGCTATGCACTATTAACAGTGATGTAGTGCAATAGAAGTGGACTAATACATTAAAGTCTTTATTGCTGTAGCTATACCACATGAAGTTTCAAGGTTTTAGACAATAGTTTGCTACCCTGGACCAAAAACACCTATCATACATGGTACATAAATATTTGAAGTTTTGCAAGGGGGCCCATCTACCTTGCTGCATTAAAATTATGAGAGCAGATCTTCTTTTGGAAGCCTTCCAAGACACACCTATCTATACACAATATGAGGAACACAAGACGCACCTAGCTATACACAATATGAAGAAGTTTTCTTGAACATCTGAATAAAAATGTACAAACAAATCAGATGTGTACAGGTGTCTCTACAGAGGCATTTTAAGTCCATTTGCACATCAGTTTTCTTGTGGTTAACTAGATTTCATTTCACTAAAACCAATCCAGGATCTTTGCTCTAAAAGCACACCAAATGCAATCCAGATCCTAGAAGAAGTAAAGTTTCTCTATCTTAAGCTTAAGAGACATCTTTAGAGGACCTTTATGAGAGAATTTTCAGAGAAACATTGCAAAACTGTGCAGAGAAATAAGAGATATAGCTCAAAGTAAGTGAATGAACAAGAATCATTAGACATAAGAAGCCATGGTTTTGATATATTCTTTCTCTAAATCGTAATCTAGTATGAGCTCATACTTCCAGTTCTGAGCAATCACTCCTGAAGATCCCTTTCAGATTTATGAACTTCCAAAATATAATTTGAGGACTTTATAAAATCCCATGCCACCCAACTTTAACAAAATTTATATCAATGTAATTATTTTGAAAATAATTCCACATACATTGGCAGCAATTTTGTTTTATCCAATTCATTGTTAATTTATGGAAAATCACTTTCTATTTATTAAATCTTTCATAGTTCGTGCACCTAATTGCACTGCAATATCTTGCAAAGTATACTTAGAACTAGACCCAATTTTTGTATTATTAATTGTGTGTGAAAAAAGAGAATTTGTGAGGTGTGATTTAATTTTGAAGCCACCTAAGTAATCTTGAAATGGGATATGACTGTACCGCTCTGACAATAAATTCAGTGGCAATGAATGAAAAAGCAGCCTTCAGCATTTGTTACGGTAACATGATTTAACAGCCTATTTGCTTGGAAAAAAAATCATTTATAAGCATAAAAAGCAAATATCTATATTTACATTTCTGTTTAATTGACTAATACATTTTACCTATATAAAAATGGTGTGTGAAGTAGCTAAGCTAGCAGTAGTGATTTGTATCATCGATGATTAATTTATAACACAGATATGTATATATCAATGTAAGCCACTGCTGTACTCTTAAATATATACTACAGGAGATAATGGGTAATGGTGCATTAAGCTTTTCATGGTATTTGATAGAGTATCATCACTCACCATTTTATATAATTTTAAAAAAGTGAAAGATGAGTAATATTGAGGCCAATTGTGAATTATTTTTAAAAATCTAATGGAAGATGTCAGTGGTCAAAATCTTTGTTTCTGTGGGAAATTTTAGCACAAATGCAAGGGCTTACAAATGACAGCTACTGTGCCAGGTTCCTCAATAGACAATACACTGAGGCATCGAGCACAGGTACGTCTGTGTGTATGTAAATGCAAAAGACAGGAGACAAACTAATTGCACGCTAGATTTAGTGCTGGGTCAGCACAGGCAACACCATTTCTGTGTAGCACAAGCTCAAGCAGACTGAAGTATAGTGTTCCCTGGTAATTTTAGCTGATTTCAAACATAAACTACTTGACTGCAAAGGTTCCCAGCCTTGCTGAACAAGACATTGTTTAAAGCATACATTTAAATATGGAGAGCTAAGTAAGGTTGGCAAATAATGTTTTCCAAATGTAATTTTTTTGCAATACATCAGTTGGTTTGGGAAACTTGGAACTGTTTCTGTAACAAAAGTGTAAGTTGATTTCTCCACTGCTAAATTCTACTTCTCACAAAAAAAAAAAAAAAAAGATTTTCCTTATAGCAGGAAAAAAATTAGTAATTATTTATTGATTGCCTCAAGTTTTTATCTGCTCAATGTAAAAAGGTTTCCTTATAAAAACCTCGAGGGGCTTAAACAAACATTCAACTTTTTCTTCTTGTATAAAGAAGAAAACATTTCACAACTCAGAAGCTGCGTGTGGTCTTTTTTATTGATCTTTGAAATCATTCCACCGCAATTCTTGGACTGTTACAAAAAAAAAGGCCACAAGCAGCACAAGGTGCATTGTGACTTTCATAGGAAATGGGGCAAAAATCTATTTTGTATATAAAACCAGCCAATTTTGCACGCCATTACATTACATTGATTTGACTTTGCAACTTATATTCTGTAGTGAAGAGAGGTGCAAAACTCCTTTTCTCTTTTCAGCCTGATGGTCATTATATTGCTGCACTTGTAACTATGTGGGCATCATCTTCCATTTCAAAAATAGTCAGCCTTTGAATAGAGGCTCAATGATGGCAATTGATCCCCCTAAAATGAAAGAATATCTAAGAACAGCTAAGAATATTTAAGCCAAGATACAACAAAACATCCTACTTTTATAAGATGAGATCTGTACTTTTTTAAAAAAGGCATGAACCAGATTCACATTAGAAAGTAGCAATCTGACCAAGATATTTTCACTGGAACAAATTATTCTTCATTACATTACAGCCTTACATTAAAATCCAGGTCCTGCAGACCTTACATTAAAATCCAGAATACCTCTGGATTTTGACAGAATTTTAACAGCAGAATTGAATAAAAAACACAGCTAGAGTGAAAAAGCCAAGGCTATGTGAGAATTTCTTTCTTTAAATAGAGCACAATGATCTAGTGAGATGTTCTGAAAAATTCAACTTTATGCAGATTCTAGGTGTCATAGAGGCCTCTTTCAAATAAATTGTTCTTGACTTTATTACATAACACCTAGAGAGATATACTCCAAATTATTAAGTCTGAAGGGGAATACCTTAGACACTGACCTTTCAAGAAAATTCCTTAGTGAAACTTTGTGTAACATTTATGTCATTCAGTGGTGGTCAGAGCATTCCTAGTCCTCCACTGCTCCTCCTTGCTCCAGCATCACCAAACCTGTGCTCAGGGCCAGGTGTAACTTCAGTCTCTCTGAATGTGAGATGTTCTCAAGGACAATTCTCAGATTTGTTTCCTCAAGTTAAAAGGTAGTACAGGGGTTAAATAGCAGACTGGCACCAAAAGCCACCTGGGTGAGTTAGAGTGGCAGCAGCTGACAGACACTTTTTTAGAGGAGGCACAAATGAGCATTGCCACTGCTCCAGATGCACAAACCAGCCTGGGAACAGTGGATTGTTTCAGATAAGTTTAATATGTAAATATGTCAAGCATTCTTCTGAGTTGTAATATTCTGGCTGCAACCCCATTCTCTCAAATGTAAAAACAGAAAACCAAGTCCATAAAGCAAACAAAGCTGAATTCCACTTGTAAGTGAAGATACACAGTAAAGAATGCACAAAGATTTCTGAATTTTTGCCCAATTGCAGCAGTGTTTTGAAAAATTTGAATACTATTTTTTCTCTCTTTGAAGGTCAGGTGTGTATTTCTAAATCAAAGACTAAATATGCTGCATTTAAATAATTACTTTTTATAATTTACATAGTCTATCCAAGTATTCAAACTGATCAATAAAACCAGAAAAACTATATATTCTCTAAAATTTGTAATGAAGTAAGTTCTGCAATTACCATGCTAATGTAAAATATAATTTTCTTTTAAATAAACTGGATAAAGGCAATTTACATGCAATGGATTCTGATAAACACGTATGCTTCAGCTTTTAAACTGATTTCCAAAGATTAAAGATTTAATTTGGATATTCTGACAAAGCAATTTAACTTTTCTAATTCGAAATTATGGCTAAAAGAATGTAGATTTCTGCATTTCACAAACCAATGAACTAAGAAAAAATATCAATAACAAAGACAACACCATCCCAAAAAGCCCAAACATCTCTGCCCCACCCTTCCTCCCCCAACAGCTTCATTTTGTGTATGCAGACTTTTTTTCTCCAAGAATACATTGGTAATGATAATGTATTTAGCTTGTAGAAATAGCAGGAAGACCTTGACAAAATCTTGTTACTACTGAATCCTTCTTAAGAACGGGATGGAAATGGCACAGTTATATTTATCATATTTACTGGTTAGTAGATAGAGGTGTATCAGGGAAACAACTCACAGCTTAGAGTCCTGTGAACATTTGAAATTCATACCAATAGAAGATACTGACCTGTTCTCAGAAAAAAAACTTGAAGACCTATATACAGTATTGCTTTCTTACCTGAAGATAAAGCCCTGAGATAACTGAAATTAATGATCCTGATAGAATGTTTCAGCTCTTAAAAAATGCAAACAGTACTGCATTGCAGTTATTTTATTACTCACCATATATGGCTCTCAGCTGATTATCCTATATACCCTTAAAAAGGAGTGCTCAGTTTTTAATTATATAAATTGAAACATCACATAAAATATCTGTATCATGAACTGTTAAGGCTGTATCACAGTTTTGTTGTGTGGCTAAATCATTGCTCATTCTGAAACACTAAATCTTTCGAAATGGCAAACCTGCTTGTAAAGTTAATTACTTGTAATTTTATTTTCCTCAATGGTTTAACCTCCCTCTGTGTCTGACCACAGATATCATAAATCTATACTGCCATTCTGTACTTTGCAAAATTCTGAGTACTAGGAATGAGTAATGTGTCCCGATTTTTGAAGGACAAGGCAGAAATACTCAGGTCAGCTAAGTACTGAATGCTTACCAGTTTATTTATGCTGGTTTATAAAAAAATCTCAGAAAGTGGCTATTTAATAACTGGCATCCTTATAATTATTTACCTATTAGTAACATGAATGAAGTAAGCCTTCCTAAGTAATTTTCTTTTACTGGAAAATAACACTTTTTACATTAAGTTACTTTATTTTGCATTAAACATCCATGCCTGTATAAGGTGGAAAAGTCTCATAGATAATGAGACTACCAGGCATTCAAAGAAATAAAAAGGATGAGAATTATTTCTATTATTTGACCGTAAATCAAATATATGAATTTGGACACAGGGGATTTCACTTGGAATACAAAGATGGTGAAAAACTGAACAATATATTTTAGAATAGGATAGTTCAGCTGAAAGGGACCTACAGATATCACCTAGGTCAATCAGATTATTTTGATGGAACAAGTAACAACTTCTTTTTAGGAAAATCAAATATCAATTAGACATTTATCCTAAAATAGTAAAACTAATCAAACAGTTAATTTATGAATATCCAGTGGTCCTGTCCATTTCAGCTATTTTTACTATCATTGGCTTTTTCTTCAGTACTGTTCAGTGTTCCTACAGTATTTCTGCATTTGAGTACACATTAAAAAATACAGGTGTCGTGGAGAAGACATGCCCTACCTACTCACTAAGAAGCTCCTTGCAGAAAGGGCCTGTGAAACATGCTCTGGCACAGGCTACACTCGCTGGATCCTGGACTTCATGAAGATATCTGCGAGGTCTTGCATGGTCTGAGATACTTCTCTAGTCACAATCACAATAATGAGGCAGATCATCTAAAGCCTCAAAGCTATTCCAGAGCTATTATTTATTCCCCTGGCTTTGATCTTAGGGAAAACAAAGTACTCTGCCTCAGTGGGAGGCACTGAAAACACCAGTAGTAAAATCTCAGATATGGAAGGTGTGAACATGCTGCAACATGACAGCATAAGACAAGGGAGCCACAGCCCCAAGTTTCAAGTGTGTCTTGAAATGTTTCCAGAGAAGTATGGTAAAAGGTTATTTCATGTTATCATGAACACTGGCAGCTGCCTCTGTTTGCAAAGCTGCCATAGCCATGGGCTTTCCAATGCAAAGAAGAGAGAATGAAATGCCAAAGTAGATTTTTTATGTTTCAATGAATCTCTGACTTGGATTTCATTCCTAAATACCAATTTTCTACTTCCAAAATTTGAATAAATATTTTTCTACTCTGTATTAGGTGTCTGGGGTTAACATGGGAAAGTTCTGATCAAGGCTTTTTCCCTGCTCATTAAACTTCATTTATCACTATACAAACAAACTGCAAAGGTCCAGCATGACTAGGAATTTAATCTAAGACCTTTTCTGGCTGCTACAGAAACATGCTTTGACAACAAGTTTTATTGTATTAGATAAAATATGTACATATGAAAATTATTTTCAAAACTATGTATTGAAAATGAAAGCAAAGTACAAAGTCACCAAGAATACAGATGCTACTGAACATTGTGGCGTTAATGCAGGGGGAGCATCTTGGAGAGACAGTTCTTTTAAATCAGTAGGTCAGGTGAACTGGAGCTACTGAAGCCTATTAGGAATTCCATCATGGCAGCAATATATCATATTGCAACACAAGCTTACTAAACAAACACAAATGGTTTTAATTATAATATAACATTTTTAATCCCATGTTCAGCAAATACACTAATGCATGCAAACAACTAAGTACCTTTCCCATCAGTCAAGCGAAGCTTAGCCAGTTAATTGTTAGAATACTGACATATGCTCGGCTTTAGCTTTACACAGTTACTGTATAATAAGTTACAGCATGGCATCACTTATTCATGAATGTAATCTTATACCCAAATGGCTTGTCATGTCCTTTTAGTAGGCATAGCTTTCTGGCAGATCTACAGATCAATTATGATGGAAGAAGGAAATGTTTAAAAATGTATACTTAAAAAATTCAGTCTAAACTCTTGTTCTGAAAAATTAAACAATCAACAATTCTGTTGTACCATTATTTTTTGACTGTGAAATAAACTAGTTAGATTTCTATCAATTTTAGTAGTTTTTTTTCTTCTGTCCTTTACTAAAACAATCATTGCAGCTATTTCTCTTCATATTGAAGAGAAATATCTTCATATTGAAGATACAAAAGGTGTCCAATAATACCAGCAGTAGCTAATAGGTCTCTAAGGCACACATATATCCCCTTATGAAGATAAAACCTATAAATTATAATTTCAAACATTAGTTCTGCAAATCATTATTGCTGCTGCTTCCCATAGGAGGATTAAAATTTCATGTATGAGAAAGCTACTATTAACCTCCCTTTACAGATGGGGAAACCTTGGCAGTATGTATCAACAGCAGCATGGACCATGCTGAGGAGCACAAAACTGATGAGAATGATTTAGATGACAGAATTGCAGGTTCTCTCTGCATCACTAATTTCCATTTGCTCTGTTCACTCCCTAGAGATTCAGATGCTGCACACAGTAGGCACATAACCTATTCTCACGCTAAAGCAGGATCACTCCCCGGGCCATGGTGTGCTACATTGCCCAAGTGAATATTTCACATTTCACAACACAGGGCAATCATCACTGAAACACAGACTGAATGATTAGAGTCACAACAATTCCCATGGTAAGGAATGCTTTTAAATTTTTTTTTCCTAAGAATATTCAGACTGAATTTCCCTGCCTATTTTCATGTCTCATTTTTTAATGATAGCACTTTTGATTGTATCATTCATGCTTCTTTCATTCTTAATGCTTGAGGTTTTGTAAATGCCATCCATTTATAAATCTGTTATGGAATCAAAATGTACTTCTTATTATAGCTTTTGGCATACTATTATCTGTATTATTTCAGCAGCAGATTTTTAATCCACTTTATTTATTTATTAAAAAGGAGAGATAATTTATGTATAAGTACAGAACATATACAGCAAAAGAGAAAAAGTAACACACTACACAATAGTAGTACTGGTAGCCTGGCAATTTTCAGAGTTTATCAATACTTTCAACCTTAGCATTTAGTATAAGTCATCCAAAAGTTAAATTCTGATAATTAGTGCTAGTCTTGTTTCTTTTGTTTGAGAAATAGCCTGAATTTTCATACCCATGCAATATAATACATATTTATAATTTTTAGTATTAGTAATCAATGATTTCTGCAGAATCTAAATAGCACAGAGTACAACTACTAGACCATTTACATTTTAATAGGAATATATTTAGGGTTTGGACTAAACCAAAACCTCCAATATCTGTCTTGGCAGAAAAG
Source organism: Taeniopygia guttata (assembly GCF_048771995.1). NCBI lineage: Eukaryota > Metazoa > Chordata > Aves > Passeriformes > Estrildidae > Taeniopygia > Taeniopygia guttata. The sequence continues at coordinate 16,620,483 of NC_133028.1, read as the reverse complement.
TTAACCCATGGGCTGCAAAATCAATTCCACTCTACAGTGTGTCCAAAAGTGTACTTAAATCAATTTGTATGCTCTGATACTAGTGAAAAGAATTGCTTAAGGAGATTCGCCATTTATTTACTGTTCTAGAGTGGCCTAGCAGGATAAATGCTAATTGTGCAATAAAATAGGAGTATTAGGACCACACATGTATTTTATTGCAGCCTTAGAAATTATTTTTGAAAAGGAAAGCATTCTTTAATAGTCTATTCCGCTAAATTAACACATAATTCCCTTTTGTTTAGACTACAAAAACCCCAAAACAAAACAGCAAAGGAAATTACACGTTGTAGCTCCTAAAGAGGAAAGGACCACCCACAGTTTCAGACAGAATTGCAATACTACTTCAAATTTGGCTTGGGCATAATCCTTTTCATAGAAAAACTTGAAGCTCTTAAGAAGCCCTCACCTCCCAAAGAAAAAAAACCTGACAATTCTTTATCCTCCATACAGTCTCAAATGGGTCAAGCTGCAGGGAGGCGGTGAGTGACACTTGCTGACTGCTGCTCATGGCATCCCTGGCAGCGCTGGGATTCCCTGCCAGGGCACAGCAGCAGCAGCAGCACCCTGTGCTGTGCGAGGCAGCGCTGACCCACACCCACGGGGGAGTGCAGGGTGGGAAATGACTTCTACCCACGCGTGAGGCTGCATCTCAGGGGCTGTGCCCTGCTCTTGGCCCTGCACCACAACAAAGACATGGAGGGGCTGGAGAGTGTCCAAAGGGCAGCTGGAGGTGCTGAAGGGTCTGGAGCACAACTCTGATGAGCGGCAGCTGAGGGTGTTTAGCCCAGAGAAAAAGAAGGAAAAACCTTATTGCTCTCCATGACTGTCTCGAGGGAAGTTGTGGACGGGTGCGGATCAGTCTCCTCTCCTGCATGATAAGTGACAGGACAAGAAGAAATGGTTTCAAACTGTGCCAGGGGAGGTTTAGTTTAAATATGGGTTTCATTCATGGATTTTCCTCTCCTTTTCCTTTAACCATGTTGGAATTGAAGGAAAAGTAAAAAATAACTTAAATCTTTATGTGTCATTTTTTCATCCAAGGCCACAAAAGAGCGTTGCTAAGTAGGCAAAGGGTGAAGTTTCTGCTATTTTCATTTTACTAGTCTCTGATAGGTGATTTGGTGATTAATCTTTAATCAACTATTACACTTGACAGACTTGAAAATGCACTGTAAGTTAAGAGCTTTAAAAGAATAAAACAAGATTCTGCTGGGTAACTTTCACTTCTTCTGGTACATTAGACACTCAGCATATGCATGGCTGAAACATCCATTTGGCTTGGCTGGGGATCTGTTCACATTAAGAATAGATGAGATGGCATATTTAATTTTCCAAAAGACCTCTTCAACAGTATCTAAAAAAATCTATCACTACTTTTCCCTGTAACAAAACTTCTTTTTTAGAACAAGTTGGCAGCTGTCAACATGTCTTTAATATTTAATATTGTTTCACCTGCTTTGGAATTGAAACCGTATGCACTTTTAGGAGCTGATTGAAAGGTTGTCTGGTACATAGTCTAGTTCCACTACACAGCCTACAACCCTGTATATCCTCTTCTGAAATATCACTCAGCAAGCTGTGGCAATTCCTGCTTCTTTAACACAGCAGAGTGGACTCCCGATCCAATCCCATTATACAGAGTTGCAATTCCAATACAGACAAGTAATAATTACATCCCTGGACACATTTTTCATGAAGTATAGCTCTGAACTTTTACTCTGATAATAACCTGAGTAGTTCAAGTGTTTCCTGGCAGTAAAACTAACCTTGAACAATTTGTCAAGGGACAGGGAAAAATTTGGAGAAAAAAATAGAGAAGATCTTGTGGACCATTAATGTTGAATAGCACTGTGGTCACTCTTCCTGCATTTGAGTTGAATGATGCAATTTGGGGATTGTCTCTCAACATGGGCTGATTGCTTGATAAGACAGATTTATTGTACAGTTTTAGCTTTATATGATATGTGTAGGTGCATAACATATACGAAGCACTGATGCTTTAAGGCTGTTGCCTGTCAGTGCCAAAAACTATGCTAAAACAGTGAAAGAAACCAAAGCAAATTATTAAAAGAATTGCCACAGATGATTTAAAAAAATTGACAACAGCTAAGCTACAATCATTGCTACTTATCAAAACGACCAATTTTATATCACTGTTTCTCTGGTCTTCATCCATCTGCTTATATCCATATGTCATTTCTTAGACTGTGATATCTTTCACAGAAACTATTTTGTTTTACTCGGTGCTGGTTTATTGGTGTTTTCCTTATTCTGTGTAACAAAGTACAGTGACTAGCACCACTGGGCTTTTACACCAAAGAACTAGGACTTTGAGCTTTCCTGTAAGAAAATTATAAATGAAAGGACAAGAAATGTATGTTTGTATTTTCCTCCACTTCACTGACAATGATCTATAAAACAGTAATAACAAACTCAATTATTTGAGTAATGGAATGACAGATTTTTTGTATGTTTGTTTATTCTATTTCTTGTGTGCTATATATGTGCTGGTTAATTCAAGTCAATTAAAAGCTCTTAGGAAAAAAAAAAAAACTTTAGTTGTTGAGAAACTTCAGGGTAATTACTGATATATACATTCAGGTACCCTGGAAGTAAAACTTCCCATTGACCAGGATTAAATTTTAATACTCTAGCTGCAACATCCCAGAAGTGTCAAGCCTCAAGTTTCTTCTGTTCAAGGGCTCCAAGTTTTTCTTCCTTCTTGAGTCTGCCTTCTCTTTCTGTGACTACTCCAACCTCTTCCCCCAAATTTCTGTAACCACAACTTTTTCCTTTTCAGTGCCATACAAAGAATCAGAATTTCAAGAGGTATTTTCCTCTAACAAAAAGAGCTGAGACTATTGCAGAGGCAGTACAACTGGTCTGTAAAACAAGAAGAGTGCATCCTAGCTGGATTCAGGGGCTATTTAGAGTTGAAAACCCTCATAAAAATGGTAACAATGTATGTAAGCAATAAAAAGAAAATATGCCATTCCAGAATTAATTATTCACAAGTAATTTTTTAGTCTTAAAATGAACAACCATGGGTAAGAAACTGAATCAGACTGCTCCATTCCATGTTTCAAGAACGTGAAAAATCCAATTTCTTCTTAATAGCCCTGTCTGTATGCTGTTGCTACAATACCAGTATGTAAATTACATTAAAAAGTTCTAGGAAAATGTAATCCATGCAAAATTTAATTTAGTATTTTTTTACAGAAAACCTTAAATTTTATTGCTACTTCTGCTACATTTATCCCTTTTTCCCCCTCAAACTTGCAAAAAAATTCAGCTGCTTGCACTAGAAAAAAGTTCCATTCAGACATTTTTTAAACCTTGAAGTCTACAAAGCTGATTTTCTGTTCCAGGACTGCACTTTGCCACTGACAGCATCAAAAAGTAACTTCTCTTAACTGCACTTTAAAAACCCATCCTGCCTCTTTTTAGATGTTTTTTCTCCATCTGTATGTTTTCAAGCCTTTTTTTTTCCCAAATTGCTAAATTCTTTCCCTTCAACCAATATCCATACTCTTCCAAGTAGCTGATGGAAGTTTGGCTCAAGTAACTATCCAGAAAATTTCACTGAGAAGCTGTAATAATTAGGGAAAAGAATGATTGTGTGTGGGGTGTGGTTGTTTTTTGTTGTTTGAGGGTTTTTTCATTCAGGAGGATGGGTGCTGTGTTTTGTTATATGAGGGCACACAAGGCAGCTGGGTGGGATGGATGAGAGTTAAGCAATTGGAAAGCAATGAGAGCACAGCACACCCAGGATGAGCAAGGGTGACACTGATGTCTCCATTCACAAGGTACTACACACTCCTGCAGGGAGCCAAAGGGTAATTTCAGAAAAGAGAGGTCCAGGTGACCACATACACACTGAGAACAGTTATGGTAATGTTATGGTAAGAGACTACTGAATTTACTTAAAAAAACCCCAAAACCCAAACCAGCAAACAATGCATAAGCTTCCGAATTGCTTAAGGACTAATTCAGAAATATACTAAAAAATGTTTACATATTCAGACTGACTGCATTTTGTTTGAAGCATAAAAGTTAAAAAGGGATTTAAGAAATAAGGCTAAATACAAGAACACATGGCATTGTGCCTGTATCAATAATAGCCACTAAACAGATCAAGAAACATCCAGGCTTTTTGCTAAAGCATTCAGTGAGAATCCATTCATACTTCTAGGGAATTCAGGAAGACTTCCACCAGCTCCAAATCCTAGGACACACATCTTACAACAGGAGGAACATCTGTACTCACTCTTTTAACTGAGTATGAACAGATCTCCTCTTAAAATGGGACCAGCTCTGAACTCTGAGGTGATTGAATTCAAATTATATTTACACAGATAGCTGAGAAGGTGTGAGAATTTGCTTCTTTATTGGCTCCACTGCACTTGCTATCTCTTACCATATGGCTAATTCTTTCTCATGCTTATTCTTCTGTTTCAGTTCATATTACAGTACACTCTTTTTACAGACCTGCAGCTTCAAACATCTGTAGCAAAGGTCCCAGAAATTGATTTAGAGGCTGAAACACAAGCATATCCAATCCTGCTCCTACACAAGGCTATATATCTTTGTTGGAAGACTGACACATGGTCTCCATATGCATCAGTGATAACATAAGCCTGCCAGGCACAGATGTACTTATAGCTCCAGAGAGATGCAATCTAATGATGGATAGGAATAACCCAATCATACAAACATTTGTATTTGTAAACCCTACCTAGTGCTACAGACAATATGTCTACATTTCCCTGCCACATTTCTTCAAAGATATCAAGATGTTCCTAAGGTATGACAGGCATATGATGCAACTTAATGGTATGTAAAATACAGAGAGTGCTTTCTGAAGCACAGCTTCATAGTTGGAAGTTCTAAAAATTAATTGCTCTTCTGGCAAACCCAATGAAAATTAAATTAAATTAGATACTGGAACTTTTTCATTAGAAGGTTCTGGAAAAATAAAGTTTATAGATGGAAAGCTTTCTGCAATTAAAAGTGACAGGTGCATTGCTTTCACTAAGCTTTTAAATCACATCTGTCAAAAAGCCTACTAAGATGCATTTTTTAGTATCTTTCCAATCTACTCAACTTTTTTGAATCAGAACACTGTGGAATTATTGAAGATATATCACTTAAGTCACAGCTTTATGGCAGTAAAGAGCTAAAATTTCTATAGAGTTATACATCTAACATATTTAGGACAATGTATAATGTCACAAAGTAACTCTGTCTCCTGTTTCCATTCACTTAATTGTCAGCATGATTTCCTGCTTCAAATCCTAACCACTGCACAAGAAACACACAACTTGATTTCCCTAATTTAAACCCAAGTCTATAGTAAATTCAGAATTCAGGCCAGTCCCAGCTTTGTTTGAATTATCTATTCCATGTGTTTAAGGTGATTTAGGAGAGAGATGGTTAACAGTATTAATGCCTTTGAAGAAACTTTTTCTTCAAAGGAAGAGGAAAGAGGCAGAAAAGTTTAAGGTCAGGTTTTGCTGTGATTTTCACAAGTGGAACTATTTTCAATGAACATGTGTTCCAACAGTGGGAGCAAAACCACCTATTGCACATCTTCACCCTGCCCTTCAGACGTACCTGAGCCAATCCTCTGCCTCTCTTTCCTCACTCACAAAAACAGGGAATATTTAAGCCCAAAACTCAAAAATCTCCAAATTCTCTAACGATTATTCCCAGTTTTTTTGGAGTTTTTTGTTTGTTTGTTTTGGGGTTTTTTGCTGTGTTTCTTTGTTTTTATTTTCATTTTATTTTGCTTGCTGGTTTTTTGGTTTTTTTTTTTTTTTTGGTAGGGGGAGGGGGTTTGTTTCTTTGTTTTTAAATCAACAACCAATCCTAATTTTCATAGGATAGGAATTAAGTCTACTTATGGAGTGCTTCTCATCCCCACTAATTCTGAAAATAAACAAAAGCATTACTCTTCAAAGGTCCCAATTATCAGCTAAATGTAAAGCTGTTGCACATTGTAAGATGACCTGTGACAATATGAATTGCAGAGTCTGTGGCACAGCACCCTCAAAGACACAGGATGGAAAATTATACTAACTCAGCTGAACATAACTCTTATTAACCACAAACATACAAATAATCTCATGCCAATTCAGGAGAGCACTGAAGCATGTACAATTTAATGTATGTGCTTAAATCCAATTACATTCACTGCAACTACTCACAAGTTAAGTGTTAAGTGTGTGAAGAAATATATCTTTGAATCACAAACTACTTACAGAAAATCATCACTAAACAGATTTAAATCATAGGCTTCCCTAATTTAAGCATATCTGAAAAAAGACAAAATTCTCCTCAGATGGGGAAAGAAAACAAGCAAAATAAGAAAATTGTTTTCTGCAATCCATCTATCAATTTTCACCATGCCCCATAATTAATTATTGTGACACCAAAAGTAGTATTTCAAACAACTGTACCATGCACAAGTCTTTAATATAATTATCTTATCTATTTAAGAAAATCAGAGGTTAGGGACTGATTTTTTAGCTTTTGTTTGAGAAAAGGGGGTGAATCTTTCCAAGTTTTCAGTTACCCTCGTAAAAAAAATAGTTTGGAAACTGCAAAGTCTCACATGCTTCTCCCTAGCACTCCTTATGAGTTCAAGGGATTTTCCTCAGAGATAGAAATCTCTTCCAGCGGCCAGGTAGATGAAAGCTTTGAGGAGGAAGGTCAGTATTTCAGGAAGACTGACCATTCAACATAATACTATACTTCCAAATCATGAGTCAGTTCTGCATCCCTGTAGAACAACACAGGAACTGTGCTATCAAGAACAGCATTCTGAGGAGGAATAAAAAGCAGTTAACATATGCACTGGAAGAGTATATATATTACTGGAAAAGTAAACACAGATACGGATTCACCCCTGACTTGCAACTGAGTAAGTCTGAGAGCTGAACTGCAATGCTACTGAGTGCTTCACATATGTAAACTAAAAATACACCAAAATCATCAAAGGAGCCAAGGTGTCATGAGGATATGTCTACAAACATTGGCTCCAAACAGGGAAATATTTAAATATTTTCCCTTAGTATCAATTTTAACTAGACTGTGGGTGAGAATGAAAGGTCTGCAATCTGTGAAAATGAAAAGATCAAATTCAGCATTCAGTAGGGATACAGAATATCTAATTAAGTCCTGGATCTTCAGTACTTTTTTTTTTTTTTTTTTCAGTTTCTCTTCCATATCTCTTTTGCCCTCTGTTAGCCATCTTCCCATCCATATCTATAAATACTGAAAATAAGCCAAAGTTTCCTTACTGGTATGTTTTACATAAATATCTGAATTGAAAATGTGTCCAGAACTTTGATGAGCTGTATTAATTGAACAGTTTAAACAAACATAAAAGATTATATAGAAACCTATTGTAAATAGAACTTAAAATACTGGTACCTTACGGAATAGGACCTACCAGATACAAAACCAGCATTCACAACATAAAAAATGAAACCTGTGTGTTGGTGATATTGATTTTATTCAAGTGTTACGTCTAAGCTAAAAAATAAATTTTCTGATGAACTTTAGCATATGTATTTTATTCTGCATTTGTTTTCTCCTTTCCTTTAACCTAGATGAAATTTCATTATAGATCCTTACTATTTATAATACTGATTAACACGTATTTTTATACAGATCAGGAAGAAGAGACTTCTGCATACCCCTACCACTTTCTGCTTGTTGGGTTTTCATGTTTTGATTCTACTTTTTTAATTAGGGACATATCACTTCCAGTGGGAAATTACCCTCCACCTATGGAAACAAACGTATGTATGGTACAACGCCTGTCCTGAAGAACCAAAAAACATCTCACAGTGTCTGTTTTCCACAATATTTTTAATATGCATGATTTCCTTTTCCATGCATATAATAGTAAGCAACACAAAATAGAAATTCTCAGTTGAGGCAGAGATGACATGTTAGCTTGCAGTTGTGAACACAGAAACACAGAAAAAGCATTTGAACAACAAAAAGAAACTGTCTTGGTTTTTTTGGTTTCTTTTTTTTTTTTTTTTAAATAAATGTTGGGGTTTTTTTTTGTGTTAATGTGCTTAACAATGAAAATCACAACAGCCAGGATTACAGTATAAGGATTTCATATTGCTGCCAGGTAGGTACATGTCTAATAGTGAATGTCTTTGTTTTCCTTACATTTATGAACAGATAAAGACTATAGTAGTAAATCCCCATGCTGAAATAAAACTCAGACTAATCTCAAGATTAGGAATCTAATCTCCATTAGAAATAAGATATAGGTATTTAAAATGGATAGGAAGTCAATTTGCAACATGCAACATGACATTCTGTATTGTTCTGTATTGCATATGCAGTGCACACTGCTGCACCACAGCTGAAGTGTATTAAAATTTACAAGCTGACACAAAATGCAACAGATTGAAAGAAGAGTTTCATTAAAAGAAACCAAATGTGTCAGCAACCATCTTCAAGTTGAATTTTGGTCATACAGCTCCCTGGTATTTTTTGCTTTGCTTTTCTAACTAGTTCCCCTATGGATTAACCTCTTCTCACCTCTGGTTGTATATACACTGCAAGATAAAGCTGCTGGACAGTTCATTAGAGAAGCTCCTGCTGTTTCTTCCACTGGAGAGGAGGGACCTCTTAAGTTATCATACACAGGCAGGCCCAAGTCGACATGTCTTCTAACAACTTCTGGCAGCTTTGATCACACTGGTGGTTCATACAAGTTTCACAGGGAAAAAAAAAAAGGCAGGAACTTTGAGGCATTTCCTGCTACTCCTTTGGAAACCAAATACCATCACTTAGCAATTCATGCACCATGCTAGCAGCACCGGGTGGGGGCAGTGGGGGGCTGGATGTGGGGGCTTTTTCTGTCTGGCACATCTTAAACTAGAAAAATATATATTTAAATGCACTTTTTAAATTTAAATTTAAATTTATGTTTTAGATAATTCCTAGAGAGATGTTCAAACATTAAGTTTTTTGATTCAATATCTCAGTAGCCTGTTTCTGAGATGTTATCCACCCCAACATTTACAAGAAGTTCTGCTTTTACATCCTCAGCTTCACAAACTGCTAGAAGCTGCTTCACTTTTCTGGAGTTGCTGTATGTGACATAGTGGCAAAGAACCTTGAATTGCACTTAAGCACTTGAAACCAGCTCTTTCGTATCCAGCAACGCTTCCCACTGCTCAGCTCGGTCTCTTTCCTTGACACCTCTGGTGGCCAAGCCAAAAAAGTCAATGGCCTGCAGCAGTGAATGAATACTCCAGGATCCTTTCATCATGGTGTAGCTGATTGAAGCCCTGTTTGAGAGGCCTTACCTCATTTCCCACACATTTTCTGACCCATTTTGTCTGCCCTTCTCAGAGGGGTTTTGCCTGTTATATTGTGGGCTAAGCAGTAAACTAATTATCCTGTTCAAATCCCTTTGCAACGCCTCTAATCCTATTAGTTATAAGAATGTGTGAATACTGATTGCACAACTTAAAACAGGGAGAAACAGAAAAAGAGACAGAGGCAGAGGGAAAAAGCCAAAAGGCAGGATCTGGGAAGATCTGCTAGCCACTTCAGCTTTTCAAGACTTGTCAGAATGCTCAAGACTTCCGTCCATCACAAGACAGGACAATTTGTAAGGCCCATATTTTCATTTTCTGTCAGACTTTCGTGTCTGCCCCAGAAGTGCCGCTATTATCCAAGGCAGCTCTGAGTCTTCTGCTCGCAGCTGAACTTGCTGACCCTTGAATCCAGTTAACAGTTACATTTTCTCTCTTTCCCCTTTCATAATGAACATTTTAATGAAGGGGATGACAATATTACAATGTGTCAAAGAAGCCATATGAAGTACCGGAAATGAATTAATGTTAGTGTAGGCATCTCTAGGCCCTATGAGTCGTACTTCTTTTCTTCAAAAAAGCCTCACAAGTCTTATTAAAGAGCCCTCTTGCCCTCTCCCTCAGCTGAAGATACCGGAGCAGTTGCCTCCTGCCGTCCAGTACTGAGTGAACTTTAATCACTTTTCCTATTTTGTTCACACTGGGGAAGGAGCCAGACTTCAGTGAAAAGCCTGCAGTCACAGTTGATGTTAAAGAGCATGAAATTTATCTGACTTCCATAAAAGATGAGCTCTGCCCTTCCATTCCTGCTTTTGCTAAGCTGGCTGCTCCGGGGACAGCCATTCTCTGCTCTAAAAACAAATATTTGCTTTTAGTGTGGATGGATGCTGCTGCCTAGGAGTGCCTTTTCCCTTGCTTTTTAAACTGTACACTTAGTTGTTTCCACCTACAAAGAAGACTTGTGGTCTTGGGAAAGAAATTTAACTTTATCATTTAGACATGCTGTTTTGTAAATTAAGTTTTTAAAAATGCAAACAGTTCCTGTTTTACATGAGTAATAAGCTCTGGCTAACTGGTTACCATAGAAGCAAATCCACCAGAATTCTGAAAGTAAGAGATTTACCTTTATTTTTTGACCCTCCTTCCCTGCAGGAATGCCTATGTCAGTGAAAACTTAACTCTTAGGGTAAAATACAAAGTTTCTTTTCTCACATACCATACTTGGAGATTTGAGACACCATTTATCTGGTGAAAACGCTAATAAATTGTAATAATACATAGCATTCCATCATTTGGTTTTAAAATCTTGCTATTGGGATTTTGCTCTACAATTCCACTATTAATGCTTGCTTTCCTCACAATGACAAATCAATGACACATTTTTTGTACATATCACAGTGCGCATCTTATTTAAGAATCACTGCTATATACATAGGCATTTGCAAAACAACTGACTGTATAACTTTAGAAATGTGTATTTCAGAAGTAGTTACATTTCTGTGTCATTTAATTACTCACATATTTCAAATCCTGTAGCAAAATGGAATGCAAAGAACTCAAAAACAATTTCAGAGGCAATTTATCTCCAAAACATTCTATGTATATAAAAAACCTGAAAAGCACTAACAAAATTGTATCATTGCTTGATAATAAAAAGATTATGCTAAAAAGGAATGAAAAGTGGTGCTGATCCACTGACCATCTACTCTGCATGTCATAACCCACTGTAATCCCCAATTGATACTGACAACTGCAATGACAAGGGCTAAATTGGAGCCATAAGTGGGAGTAATGATAGACTGCCACTTCAGTATGTCAGCAATTGCCTGATTAAAATTAATACCACACAAACGTTCTCCTGTAAAGCAGAGAATGAGCAAAAGGAAAAAAGTGCTTCTTTAGCTGTAACGCCTCCCAAAAATGTGCTACCATGGGCAGGATGTGTGCCCAGTGCCCAGCAGAGGTGAGCTGTCCCTCAGCAGGAGCCAGGTGCACAGGGGAGGCTTTTCCTGCTGTACTTTTAGCTGTGACCACCTAGGGGCACTCAGTGTCCTACAAATCCATTGCAAATCTCAGCTTTTGATCCAGCCCCATTCCGGTGTAGAGCACAAAACATATTTCCTGTCAAGCATCCTGCCTTATATTCAACTTGAACAACAATGATGAGTATTGTTTATTGATACTTTATTACTGGCAGATAACCAGCCAGACAGCCTTGTTCCCTCTAAACGCTTCTAAAGAGCTTTTTTTTATAAAGGCTTTAATATACCATGAAGATTTTCAATCAATAGGCAAAAATATACAGACCATATCTTTTGAGAAAGCGATTTCAGATTTAAAAGCTGGACTACTTCCAAACTGCCAAGAAACTTCCAAACTGTCTAAAAGCTGTCTAGAGGGAGTTCACTTACTTATGATTCACTACCGCTTGGAAAAGGACATGGCAAAAAATGGACAGGAATATAAAACTGAGAAAGCACCACAAGGTCAAGAGAACTGCAATTTTTCCTTCTTAACATACATCCTTCCTTTCTACATTATATTTCTTATATACAAAATGTAAATGCAAACGTAACTGTATTCCTATATTTTCGGATTCTCTGAATTTGTAAAAAAAAATTGATATAATTATTCTTCCAAATTTTTATCAAAAAAAATTCTAAAGATTTTCAGTGAAGCAATCAGCAAAATAAAGTTTTAGATTGAAGAAAATGATTAGTTTAGGCTAAACTACAGCAGCCTACTAACCAATCCTATCTGATATTTTATGGTCAAGTTTTATAGCATGAAAATTCTGACTTTCTGCCACATTTTTTTCCGTTCAAACAGGGTTCACTTAACAAGCAGAATGCAGACCTGCTGCTTTCCCTTGTGGCCAACTTCACTTGTTCAAAGTCTTTGAGAATCTTGGAACACGGCAATAGCTCTTAAAAGAACTTTGGCCTGCAGCTGTTATTAACTAGCTTTGGACGTATGGACCTCCGTTGACAAGCACCTCATGTAGAGAGGTTAAAAAATTGCTACCATATGCTTTCAGCTTTTTTAACCTACAATGTAAAAGCTCAAAAGAAAAGAAAAAAAAAAAAACAAAAAACCAAACCCCTTCAGTACTTTAAAAATACAAATCAATTTACACATAAACCAACACTTCTATCTTCTAGTGCATTACAGTTATGAAATACATATATGCCATTTTTTAAAGGGTAACACAGTGTTCCAAAAGGCAAGAGCTGATTTCAATGAAACGAACAACTGGTACTGATAAGGTAAAAAGATCTCAACAGGCTTTATTACTGGACACAAATTAAAAGCCACCACACACTTAAAACCAGCATTAAATAACAATAAAAATCTGTGTCATGAGAAAATGTCTACTGCACAGAAAAGTATTCTCTCCTCAATGAAAGCTAAAGCTAGCACTGTTTATTACACCTTTAGCCTCATGTGTGTCTACCTTACATTAGCTTTAATTTCTGCGATCCAGTTCAGATCTGAAGGAGGAGCTGTGTGCTCAACTCCTTGCTCCTTTTTTCCAGACAGACTCACTGGTTAACTGAAACTTATTAACAGGGCCATCATGAGACCAGAGAACTTTTTTTATTCACTGAAGGAAGAAAGGTACCAGTACTGGTACCATACATTGCCTGACACGGATATTCAGTATTTTTAACCTTGCTGGAATAAACACACCAATACAGTTAATTGCTGAACTCTTCCATCTCTGTTCCATAGATTCCCATTTCATTCTCTAAAAACACCTTAACACCATAGTAAAGAGGTTAGTGAGCCTCACTTCAGCATGTGTCACATCTGGGTTTGAAGATTTCAGATTCTAGAGGTACTGCACAGATTTCCTTAATTACCGGAGGATCCCCATGGGATCAACAAAATTTTATTTTTTAATTTTAATTTATCAGAAGGTTAAAATGCCTCCTCAGATTGCTAGATGAAAACAAAATATTAGCATTTAATCAATTGCCTTATATACAAGACAGTTCTGCCATTTGCAGTGTAGCCAAATACCCCAAGCAGTAATCAACCATCAATCAGAAATATGTTTAAAAATTCAAACTACTTTTCTAGGAGAGATGACATGAAAAGCCAAGGAGACTTTCTCTTCTACCATAATAAGCTTTAATGTCATGTATTAAAACCCAGGCCAGTTTTCCAAAATCCAGGAATATTCCATGTGCCAGATATGTTTTTTAGTCAGGTTACAGAATAATCCCTGGGAATAATCCCAAAACTACCAAGAATTATATCTAGCTAAATGGGCAGGAAACTGTAGATCTGGAAGAAATGCAGTAACTAAAAAAATATTTTCTGTGTATTTACAGAATTTCATTACCATATTGCTTAAATACTATATATATTTAACACTTATAGTTAAATAAATATTCACCCTGCAAAGTGCATAAATACAGTATAATAATTTCATTTTAAGATAAGGGAAAAAAGGGATCAGTACCAAGGGAATGGCAGATGGAGTCATCTCACCCATCTTCAGCCAGATAAAAGCCAGATAATCTAGTCTTAATTATCTACAGAAAAGTGAAGATGCCTTTAGAAGAAGAGTATCTTTGTCTCTGCATTTGACAATACAAGAAGTTTTGAAAGGCAGCTTGGACTTAGCACCTCAGTTTTGTGGAAGGCAAGCTGGAAATCCACAAAGATTGACCCTGGCATGCTGCCTAGTCAAGGTCAGAGAGCAGCCCATGTCAGCTGTGTACTGAACTGATGTCTCCCAAATCCCAGGTTGGTTCTCCAAGTATTTGTACATGAGAATATAGCATTCTCTAATAACACTGCTTTATCCAGGATTTTTCTGAGTAGTGGAAAAAATCCAGCACTCCATTCTCTAGACAAACTAGAGCATCTAGTAGAGCATCTGTGGGCATTTCCTGTGCTTCACAGTCTGCTCTGAATATGACAGACAGCCTGTATTACAAAACTTACAACTGCTCAAAGATAGAGTCAACTACCCCAAAATCTCACTGCCTCTTTCTCTAAGAGATTTAATTAACTTTTCAATGTCAACAAACTCTATATATTTTTATGTTAATTACAAACAGCACAGACTATTTCATAAGAGGTGATTGGAAAGGCATCCCAGAGACTTTTGATACTATTTACCACTCAGACCTGCTCTTCAGCCACCAGCAGAGTCAATTTTTTCATTTAAATTATTAGCTGGATCAACAGCACTTAAACATGCAAATCTGCTTACCACTTCAGGCTCTAAAGCTTTAGTTGAATTCTACGCATATAAAATTGTGATAAGAAATTGCTAAGACTTAGAAAATACAATGCTACTGAACAGCCACATAAACTTTCACCTAAAGCTGACCAAAAAAACTTCTCAATAGAGAAAACCTGTTATGTATTACCTATATTGCAGCATTTGTCAATTTATGGATACATTAGCTTCTAATGAAATTGCACTAAAATATTAAGGTGGGACTGGGAGGGGTGGAGTGCGTGCACAAAGTTGATTTTGTGTGCTTGTTTAGCTCTGAAGCTTTTTTTAATTTGTCTTTTGGATAAATTCTTAGACCATGACTTCCAGAATTACACAGCTTTTCCACACAGGCACCCCTAAGGGAGGGATCCCCATTCTTCACTAACAGCACAAAGACATCACAGGAGGTTCATGGAAGTGCTCCATCTCTGCTCACATTCCCTGGCACACAGCCTGGAGCCTGACAGCCTCAGCCCAGGGAAGTGCCGGGGATGCTCCCTGAAGCTTTCCCTGCTGCCGCTTCCCCAGCCCAGGGAGCCTGCTGGAGCAGGGCAGCCATGGGAGCCTCCACTTTCCCACTAAAAAAAGTCAAACATATAAGTTGCATTTTTTCAGTTTGGAAAAATTTTAGGGTGGTCTTTCAGAAGCGGTAAAAAAACTCTAGCTTATGCAGGAAATCCGTTAGTGCACAAGTCCACTTACTGAATAATACTCTATTTCTAAAACACCTCTCCCCCTATTTTGGTTCAATGCACCATCTGATCATTCAAAAACTAAACTCACATGATTAAGACAGAAAAGATACATTTAAAAAAATGTATAAAAATGTATAAGTGACTGACAGAAAAAACCAATACCTTTCAAATCTTTCAATAAATACCATGTAATTCTCCAACAGCAGTATCAACCAGCTAAAGCAACCAATTAAACTATATCTACCCTCCCATACTGATGAAGGCAGTAAACATAGGAGGGATATCTGACTGGCATTTCTCCCCATATACTTTGAGGATTTAGCCAGTAGAACATGGCATAAGCCATCTCCTTTCACATTTCTTAAACACATCATTAATATTAAAAGTTTACTGCTTTTGAAATAGGGACCTTTTACCTAAAGAAAAAGAAAATAAAACAATAAAAAGAAAATAAAAGTTCCTTTCTATACTACTGCTTTTATATGCTTTTCTATGTGAGACTATTGAGGGACACAATTATTTTACTCTAAAAGGTTGCCAGCATTTGCAGTAAGTTCCTTACAATTTATTCAGTATAAGTAATTTAGCGGTTTTAATTAAGCTTGATAAAAATAGGCCACAGCTCTCTATTAATTTTGCCACCGTTAATAAGAGTGAGAGTGCTACAGAAGAGCAAAACATCCTGACTAGTTTCATAATATTTTTATATTTCAACTAAACAGGATTTAACTCTCTAATGGAAGTTTCAGTGATAAAGTATATTAGGTTTTAAACATACTTGCAGGAGTGAAGCTAAGAATTTGTTAATTACAGTAAACATCAAATTCAAAATGTAATAAGCAAATCGGTGACTTGTTTACAGGACAGAACTTTTTATTACAATGTTCAACATGATCCTATATATTATGGTAAAATGGATATTTTTAACAGTAACAGAGCTAAATATAGGAGAAATTTGTGATTTAGGAGGAACATTTGCTTTACTCAAATTTAATAAAGGCATCATGGCTTAGATACAGCTGTTTTATCAGTGAAAGCCAGACGTTGAAGTTTGATTATTGCAAATTTAATTAATTTAGAGAACCCATTCCATTACCTTAACATACAGTATTATTTCCAGAATTTTTTACGAAGTTGCTTTAGCTATTATCTACTCTCATAATCTGGTTGACAATTCATCAGTTCCTGGAAAGTATCAGTCCTGATGTGCATGTTCAAAAAAAAGATAATGAACAAAATGTCCTCAGATCAATAGGATTGTCATCATAGGGCCACTTGTGTGAACTTACACATTTCCATTTGGATTTTGCACTACTAGTACCATTTCTAATGAACATCTGAAAAATATTTTAATTCGTGCATGATTTAGCAT
Organism: Taeniopygia guttata; assembly: GCF_048771995.1. Classification (NCBI taxonomy): domain Eukaryota; kingdom Metazoa; phylum Chordata; class Aves; order Passeriformes; family Estrildidae; genus Taeniopygia; species Taeniopygia guttata. Next base: position 16,603,782 of record NC_133028.1, on the reverse strand, counting down.
CAGTACAAATTTGCCAATATGAGCAATTCTTGAATGAGAAAGCACAGTTCTTTAAAGAACAGGCATTCTTTCATGGATTATTCCTCTGTATTGCTTCCTGGCTTTAGATTTAAATCATAGCAACTATTACAGCATTCATTCAGTATTACACCTCCATTCCCTGGGGATGCTAATTCCATCTCATGCAGCTAAACACCAGGCAGGCTTAGACTATTTATTTGGATGTCAATAGCATTGTACAGTGTCACACAACTGACTAAGCAAAGATTGAAAATCTGTTATTCAAAAATCATATCTTCATGGTCACTTGCACAAGTATTATGTTTCATGCCACAGATATTATAACAATCGTGCAAATATATTTTATGGGTAGCCAAGCACTTTTTGGAGTAAATGCAGCCCAATTACCTGTTCCAACAAGCAATAGGAAGGTATTTCACAGAGAGGTGATGAGTAAATATCATTAAGAAAATTTATGAGGGTTTTTTTTCAGTTATTGTTTTCTTATGTATAAATTCTTTTGTTACTTACTACATGTTAGCAATCAACTTTTCAGGATCCTGGTATGAAAACTCTTTGGAGATTTCAGCAGTACTGCAAGGCATAATTATCCCTTGTATCTGCACAATGTTAAACTAATTGCCCTCACATTTCACATGCAACATCAGAAGCCACGTGATGGTTTCAATTGAGCTCTGCCTTATGAGGAGAGCTCAGCCCATCAGGTTGGCAATAGAGTGCAAACTTTTTGTTTCTTGCAAATTGCTTTCATAGTTCTATCCTGAAATACACTGATGAGCTATAAGGGAGAAGGGAAAAGAAAACACCAAGCAGAGTCAAGTTAGCACCTTCAACATAAGACAGCAAGTCTAATTTTGGCATGTATGTCCACAGAGTTATTTCTAATGAATGACAACAAAATTTTTAAAGAAGTGATCTTTTTGAAATTATCAGAGAAATACAGATTTAAAAAATGCATAAATAACAGTAACCAAACTCGAAATTCTGAATTTATCCTTTTAACATATTTCTTAGACAGACAAAAGCTTTGACGGAATACCAATAGCAAAACACTAAAAGCAATTTCTTCTAGATTCTGATACATCATCTGTCCAGCATCTGAAAAGCAAAGCAATGATGAATTTTGAAATGAGAGCAAAAACATGTCATATATGCCAGGAGGGCATGTGCAAGTTTTACAAAAACAGCAAAAGAAACAGGAAACTACACCAAGGGGAATTTCAGATCACTTCACATCAATTTTTGCCCGTGGCAGATTTGATACACTGCATTTCTGAATCACAAGATGCTTATCAGGCTTTCCTGTTCTTGTCTACAACAGAATAAAATTAATCTATTTGTCATTTTTATTTTTGAAATCTTTAGAAAAATATACAACTTGAACTGGAAAGGTAAATGAAATGCTGAAAATTAATAATTTTTATTTGTGTGCCTAGCATCTCTCCAACAAAGAGAACAGATAGTCACAAACATTTCTTCAGATTAACTTAATTATAACCTTTTCACATGCAGGGACCTAGAGACAAAGTGCAGTCAGTACAAGTTCTCACCTTTCTGTCTGCTCAGTTACAACCCTGTCTCCCACATAATTCAACCCAAGTGTATTCCTGCTAAAACATTTTAAACTTCAAATTTAGTCCAGTGTCAAGCAGCAGCAGCCAGCCTAGCAAGTACTGGCCTAAAGGATTCAATTTGTAATAAATTTTAAAATTAAAAACACATTTTAATTAAGTAAATACAGTTAAATAAGTTTGAACTGAGAGACAGTAAGGAAAAACGCCTTAAAATGAAGCTAGTTTTGAGGTATGATAGTGATTCCAAGGACATCATGTACACATATGTCAAGAGGAAAAGTTTTTGAAATTTTAAACAAAAGTAGTTTCTAAACTACTTTTAATAGTAGTTAAAAACTTAATATCAAAGTTTTTAAACATTTGTAATCTAACTAATAAGCTACAGAATGCTTCAGCTACTGGTCTCTCAGCTTTAATCTTACTTAAAATTAGTTTATAGGAGATGATACAGTATTGAAAAATTCCAAGGAAATATATTCTAGATGATTGTAATAGGCCTCTCTACTTCAAAAGTTTAGGAAATACTGAAATTCATTCTCTAACTGCATTCTATTTTAAAGAACACTATGACACCAAGAAATAGAGGTTTTTAAGTTGTACTTCAGGGTAAAGAAGAAGGAATTACAAGAATCTGTGTCTCTGAAAAAGGAATTTTCACACTCAGGAATTTAATTAATTAATTAATTAATGACACTGTGAAGTGTAAGATGGTGAGAATTTGAATCACATTAGAATTTTTCATCATAGAATTTTGTGCTTGATTTCTAGAAATGACCACCATTTTACTTAAAGAACAATTTAAAAAAAACATACCAAAACCAACCATGTAGAGCCATTGACAATTAGGCTAACTACTTATATAAGACCCTTATTTAATTAAAATAGAATAATATCTTATGCCACTATATAGATTTGCTTAATATTGACTGAACTGTTTTTTTTTTAGTTTCATAAAAACTGGCTCAGAAACAGAAATTAAAAATATGTATTTCAAATCAATGCCAGATAGTCCACCAGCAGTAGCAATTAAGATGATGTAGCCCCCAAATAAAATACTATTTTCAGAAGTTTTTGGTGTTTTAGTAATTTGTGTGAAGTCTTAAATAGGAGAGATCCCCTGCCTCTCACAGGCTATAGAAAGGGATGAATAAAAACCTTGGAAGGAAAAGCAGAAGACTGAAGGGAAACACCTTTTTGGCATATATTGTTAATGAAAGCCTGAATCTACATTGCAAAATTTGGAAGCAGAGCTGTCTACTAGTCTACTAATTCTAGTGCTTAAAATCTCTTCTGCCTGGGAAATTATCTTGAATGGAAAACATCTTACCTACAAGCCACCACACAACTCTTGAAAGCACTGAGTGTCTAAATCAGAATCATACAAGCTCTTGGTATTGAACTGAAATCAAGGTGTGTTTCAGTTTGGCCCCCCAAAATGGCAGAGATTAGACAAATATTTACCAGCTCAAAGAACCTGAGAAAAAAACACTGAAAAAATTATTGATTATGTGTCAACATGCGATCACAGGTAAACTGTTTCCATGTGTAATCAGATACAACCTCACACATATAATCTGCATCAACCAAAAAAGAGACCTGTCTAAACCAGAGCTCCTATTAGATTCTGATGTATTAATTATTAACAAAATTTGGGAGTTATTCAAAGCATTAAGACAGCAGATGACTGCCACTGTCACAATAAAACTTTGAGGAACAATCCAACATCAGTGTTTTTTTTTTTTTTTTTGAGGATGTAATCAAAGTCATTAATCAAACACCATTTCAGCAGAGCATTAGGCCTCCACTGACATTTTCTCCAGGAGCCCCAAGGCTACTAGGAAGAGGCAAGTATACCACATTTCACTAGTTTCTCCTTGAAGCCTAGATTACATCTCCTGGAAGTGCCTGACTGAAAATAAATTCTGTATTTGTTTAGAGGAATCTAAAGGGAAAGCATGGGAAACAAATTCATAAACAAATTTATCCAAGGGAGAGAGGTATAGACATATAATGAAACAGCTGCCTAGAGGCTGCTTTGGACCACAAAACACACAAAAAGGAGGCTTTGAGCAGGGTTGTGGTTTCTAAGCTCCCAAGGAACTTCTCGGGCAAGAGATGGAAAATGACAGGATCATGGACAGCAGGGCTTCAGAAGGAACAGCTCTTTGGAGGATGCTTGCAAGCCCTCAGTACTCTCTTCAAAAGGCGGAAGATCTAATAAATTGGAGAAAGTATTATAAAATTGACATTGCTCCCCAAAACAAGCCACAGCTTCAGATTTCACAGTGCCATTGAGATTTCCCTTCTCCTTTTTCCAAGGATGTATGAGGAGGAAGGAAAACTTGGGAAAAGCACCCTTGTGCATCGTCCCCTTGTAAAACTGTCCATGGAAATCACTTCAGCATAACTGGCCCTCCAAGCTGTTGGAATGCCTCCTCATACATCAAAGTAGGAATGAAAGGAGGCAGCAAGAAACTATCTAACAAATTCTTACTGAGTCAAACCATATATTTCCATACTAAATTACACAACATCTTTTAGTATAACTTTTCCTATTACAAAGAGGTTTCCCTAAAAATAACTGTGAGATTTTTAATATCTTTTCCTGGCCGTTATTAACAGTCTTCACAGTTATTCTCCAAAAATAATATTCCACAAGGATTTATTTAACTATTTAAAAATCAAAATTTTAATTCAGGAGAATAGTCACCAGATCCTACCTTAAATAAAATTTGAAAATTTCATGCCAGTGCAGAGTGGAAAGGAGTATTAATTTCCCTATGGAAAATACTTAACACACATAAGACAGTTAATGGAAACAGAACTGTGCTAATGTATTTTACATTTTGAATACACATACATATGTTATTACTTCACACTTACATCATGTCCCTTATCTGATAATCCTCAAATGTGTTTAAAACATTAATGACTTTATCCTCACAGAAGCTCTACTATGTTGGAAGCCTTTTCCTGTTGGTTTTATTTCTCTTGTGAGCTCTCTGGGCACACAATACTACATTGTACCTGTTTGGACAGTGCCTATCAGTACCATGGAGAAACCATCATTGGCAAATTCACAGTAATTAAGAAGTCACTCTAGAACACTGAAATTGTGCAGTGTGCAGACACCCAGGAATTATTTATATGTCCCAACTTTTATAAAACCATACCAGATTCCTATTTTTATCTATTTCATAACTCTACATCAGAGCCGTTTCTACTGTGTTACACACTGCACAAATCTACCATAAAAGAAAAAATCCACTATTTCAGAGAATTTACATCTGAATTTAAAGCAAAAAAGACTAGAGAAGAGAAAAAAGACAACACATAATGTGATTGTAAAGCCACAGGTTAGTGGTATCTATAATTAAAGCTATTACCACACTGGCAAGTTCTCTTCTACCCTGCTTGCAAAGATCACTTATGTGTGAAAGCCACTTAACTTGACCCAAATGGCTGACTAACAAAGGGGATTTTAACAGGATAATAAAACACACACTTTTTGACAGGAAAAAAACATGCCTTTGAATTATATAAATGGTTTAATTATATATGGTCTATTTAACTGAGCTTTATAGAGACTAGAAAAAGATTTTAAATATTAAAAGCATGACTTTTCCAGCCTATAAATAAGACTTTTCTCTAAGTCCCTAGTATATTTAAAATTTACATTATTCCTCATAGGATATCTATGCAAGTAAAAGACACTGGAAAAGTTGGATTTGATAAACAAAATATAGTATTTTTTGAAAACACCCTGAACATCAGAAGTTAAAATACCAGCTGAGAGAGGATTCATGCTTCTCTTAGACTGAAGAAAATTTTGGTTGATAGAATTCAAAGAAAATTTGATATATGATGCACATACCAGTGAGCTCAGAAAAGAGCTGTCTCTCTCTCAGCGATTCACATGCTTTGAGATTTAAATAAATAATTTTTTGTTTTTTACTTTAAGGATGCTATTTATAGTTCTTTTCTATAGGTTAAGATAGAATTCCCACCTCAGTAGACACCTTAGTGAAACATTTCATGAATTAGTTCTAGAAATAGATTTCCAAGAAGCTGTAAAGACCTCAGTCCTTCAATTATCTGGGGAAAAAAAAGTCACATATGATTTTGTTTCACTTTGTAATTGAAGTTGTTTTGTACAATATGTTCCCATCTTTATCACTACCAATGTATATGCCAAAAAAAGATAAACAGCTCTCTTATCATCCCCCTCAAATGTCAGTCTCCAGGAGGTTATCTTACATCTGGCTCTCAGTGTTCCTTGTGGAAACTGTACACAAATGATTACCAGCAGGACTTAGAAAGCTTTGGTCAAGCAGCAGCTCTGGTCAGGCTTTGTAACACAAGCCTTCATCCTTTTTGTCCAGAGTCAGAGTGTTCATCACCTGAACCCTGATGCCAAAAACTGGAAGGCTGAGAATCTGAGTGGATTGCACTGAGTACTGCTGTGCCTTCAAAGAACAGGAAAGACTTTCACGCCAAGTATTCACTTTATTGCCAGTCCCTGGAAGCTACAGCTGAGCTATTGCTTTGGCTCAGAAACTTATATTGCTTATACACATAAGTGAATTAAGTGGACTAGTGCTCATTAGCTCATTTAGATTTGTAATAGGCACATGAGTATTTACTGGAAATAAGGAATATCATATCCATTTCATTAAAGACTAGGTAAAAATGCCCAGGCTGTGTTATTTCTTTGTGCTTCTGCTATCAATTCCTCCATTGAATGAAAGAGACCTGCACTTTGGGTTTCAAAATTTCTTTCTCATTTCCTAGTCTAGAAATCATTTCATAGCTGCCCTGTACCAATTCCAGTAGCACATAATTTGACTTTGTACTTGATTTTTAAACCAGATTATATTCCTGTTTCTACAGGATCCATCCGTTTCCAAGACACAAATTGAGGCATTGCACTTCTCAAACTGTCATGATTCAATGAGATTCCAAAGGTCCTCCCTTGCTGAGGCGCTGAATGAGCAATTATTGTGATTTACTGCAGGGAACAGCATTGTTGGAAGATCACAGGAGGCAACACTTGTATTGTCATAAAATGGGTAAGTGGTATCAAAAGACAAGGAAGTGACTTGTCAAAACCCCAAAACAAAACAACACAGAATCTCAATATTTAAAAAACATGATTCTACACTCTAAAATAGTTTTGAAGTTCGATACAATTGTATGATACCCAAAGGCCCATACCCCAAACAGTTCACAGACTGTGAATCTGTGAACCATTATGGTATATTTTCCCACATGACAGGATATAGGTTTTCTAAATTAGTGAGAAACAATTAAGACTTTAGTGCTGCACTTATTGACCACAGAATTAGAATTGACCACAAGAAACTACATCATGTAGTCATGCAGAATTTTTGTTATAAATGCAGATGCATCTGTATGTTTGTATTCAGCATGTCATAGCAAATGCATGCATTTACAATAGCTCAAAGATATTATTCCAAAACCTCACAAAAATGCACTTGTAAATTTACAATTCTTATTCTAAATAAATTTCAGATCTATCCAGACAGGATTGTACTTAAAAAAATATTTTACTCAAATATTTTGCAGTCCTTGCCAAGTCAGTCTCCAGCCATAAATCTATTCATTACAATTTTCTTCAAACTTATTCTTGACTTCAGGTGTTACATAATAATTGATGCAATCCATAAAACAGCTTCCCTACAAACACAGTTGCAAGGAGGGGGTTTAGTAAAGCTTCTGCAACTGTCCACAAATTAAATATGCTAGGAATAACAAAAATCTGTTTGCAAAATCAATTTCAGTGGAAGAATAAAGAATCCTCTTCTCAATGAGTTTAATTAGAAACCAGAATTTGTTTCTCTACAGAAAACACTATGACTGATCTGCAATCTTTAGAATGCTATTTAATGTACATATGTGAGATACTTAAGTGTGGGGGAGAATGGGCAAGCAATACAAAGACAATGATTTTTTCATTCTGTAACTTGCCAATTTTATCCTGGAGAAGAATTACCAAGCAAAGTCATAACAAATGCAGAATCTCTACATTCTGAAGATACTGAAAAATATCCATTTTAGAAGGAATAGCACAGGCAAGGATGTGACCATATGGGTTTCTGGAAATCATATACAGAAAGAGAGGAGTTTTAGAAATACTAATGACCTAAGAGTCTTGTGATATGTACACATAATATAGTTTTGATATAATATAAATATATTTCACCCTGGAATTTGTTATTTTAAATTAGTTTCAGCAAAGAGAAGTCCTCACCTGATAATTAAATTAGTTAGGTGACTTAACACATTCTCCAGTGCTGTTCTGTATTATTCCAGCTTATAGAAAAAGAATTATTTGGTCACGAAGGGACATTCAGTGGTCTCTACTCCAATTCTCTGCTCAGGGATCAGGACCACATCCAGTTAGGTCTTGGAACACCTCCAAGGAAAGAGATCAATCTGGGCACCTGCTTCAGTGTTCAGCCATCCTCTGTGGTCAATTTCTGCCCTCTATTATGTAATCAGAATTGTAGATATTCATCTTCCTTATTGCCTCTTGTTCCATTGCTGAGCAGTTGTGAGAGGAGAAGGGCTCTGTCTTCTCTGCATCCCCCAGTCATGATGCTGCACGCAGCAGCAAGGTGACAAGGTGACAAGGTGTGCCTCCACCTGCTCTTCTCTGTGCTGAACAGACCCAGATCCCCCTCCCTCGTGTGCCCCAGCCTCCACTGCGGGGAGATCTTTCTCCAAGGAGAAGCCCAAACCTAATCACAGTTACCAAATTACTTAAGACTACACACTGGAAAAGAGTGCTGCCTGAAATAAAGCTTTAAATCATGCTCTAAAAGGAAGGCAGCCTTAATATAATAGAAATTTTTTAACATCTGCATCCTCTTTCAGAATGTATTTTCATAGTTAAATATTTCAAAGATTCAAAGTTAATATAAAGAAAATTAATATAGTGGTTAGAATTTTTGAAAGAAATATTATCAGTGGTCATAAAAAATACAGTCCCAAACAATGCTATGGATGGTAATATGCCAGTAGAATTTTAATAATTCCCAATTAGACATCTTTAAGGGACTAGATAAGCAAGACATCAAGATGACTATAAAATATTATGAAAGCTAAATAAAATCTCTATGGAGATCATTTCAAAGGCCAGTTTCCTGCATCCATAAAATTAAGTTTAAATTATGTGCTGCATGGATCTTTTGTATGTGGTCCTGTTACCATGAACAACCAAATTCTATTACAGATCTATGAGCAATTGTTTTCCATCTTTTCATGAGAGTAAGAAAAATTCTCATTTGATAGACCTTCATTTTTCTTTTGATCTTACAATATTGACAATATTCTGTGCTTTTTTTAAATTTCTGTATCCAGTTTCATGACTATTATAAATTAACTTAAAAGCAAACAATGAAAGCAAAACATTTGAACTGTCTTTTCCTTGGAAGTCAGCTTACATATTAACAGAAAATAAATTAATATTCTAAAATTACAAATTACTTATTACCAATTACAAATTACTATCATCTCATCAAAAGAAGAACAGAGTAATTCTTAAGCCTCATTATTTGAACTTTTTGGGATTTGTTTTTTAACTGTTTTCTCTCATCATGGGTCAACTTAAATAGAAGTAATTTCTCAGAACTACCTATAGTCAAGAACTAGACATAAAAAGTGAACATACAGGACTTACAAAGCCCTTCAGTTCATTCCTGCTCTTCTTTAGGGCTGACTCTAAAGAAGACTGACCTTTGCCAGCATTATATGAGTTTACATCAATAACTTTCAGCAAGAATTGTCAAATTTTGCAGATTTTAAGATGTTTTTTACCCCAAATGATGCATTCCTCCCATGAACCTGGAAATGTACCAAGATTTAACTTTCAAGGTCATTAGGGTTTCTCACTTCAGTTACGCCAGGCAAGGATAAATCAAAAGCATTTTGCTCATTCTACTTTCGGTGGTGACTGACAGTGGATTAAAATGTTTCCTGTTTGCAGTGATTTCAATGTGTAATTCTCAGAGCTACAGAAAATTGTTGTACAATGATGAATTCAACCTACAGCAGATTATGAAGACCTTGCTATAGTAAAACATTCAAATTCATGCTAATTTTGACATTCTGCAGGTGTGTCATCAAATGATACCTTACAGATAGATGCTGAAATTTTCAAAATATTTTTTTCAGTGGCCTAATCCTGTAAGCATTTAAATGTATGCACTCAACAGGACTTCTATTACTGAATTCAATGGAACCAAGATTTCATCCTCTGATTCACAGCACCTATACTGGATTAATCACAGCAGCTAATTTTAGGCTCCTACACGTAACCTTGCAAGAACATCACACTCATTAGTATTTATTAATGCAAGTTTTTCTACAAAATTGTTCCAATACTTTTTTTAAACAGCAACAGAAAAAAAAAATCCACTCTCTTGTATTCTCATTCTGTTGCTGTTTTTACTTTCTGTCACAGAAACAAACTGTCTTCACCAATACTTTTTTGACTATATTTCTGCTGACATAACAGGATGATTTAAGAAACTTCAATTACAGGAAATTATGAGAAAGAAAATTTGCAACATCTCTTTGGAAACCTCACTCAAATATCCTAATCCCTATTATTTTTGAAAATTGGTCTTAACAAAAATCATAAGTACATATTACTCTTCCTTTCCCCTCACTCCTCATCTTCTTTTAAAAACTAATACAGTAGCTTGCCTTTCCAAGTTAACCAAGCCCTTTTCATCAAGCCATGGTAACTATCTCTTCCTCTTTTTTTTTATCCCCACAATGAAATCAGTATTTTGTAGAACTCTATTTCCTGACACACTCAGCTCAATAAATCTTGAAATGCATGCATTTCTTTTACAGAGGTGATTTTCACTCTTTGAGTGACTGCTGTTCAGTGTCTAACTCAAGATTTGGAAAAATTTTATTTCCTGAAATTTAATAACCTCATGATGTTAGTATTCTTCTAGCCAACTTTGTGGAATGCCCGTTTTCAGCTACTGGATCCATGTTTTTCTATTCTCACATTCTCAAGTTTTAGTAGCATGGAGAACTGAAATCTAACTTTTAATTGCCATGGATCATCTCACCAAGTTTATTTATGCTTAAATCAACCTGTCAGTGGATAACATTATGGAACTTTTTGTACTTCTATGTATGTATGTATGTATCATTTGAATTATAAAGCTATTAATTTTGACACAGCTGGGCTCTTCTTGGACCAACATCTGTGATAATCTCATTTGGTGTATCTGGTGGATTTTCCACTCAAGACACAACTTTCCTTGCTCCACCTACACACTTTCATGACTCCTCAAGCATTTGCATGCCCCCTCAAGTTCTCATTCTTGAGCTAATACATTTTGAGGGCAAATTCTTCTCTACTAATGCAACCTTCTGATCCCTTTCTTTACCCTCTACATATGTATGTGGACCTTAAACTGCTACTCTATTCATATGTGCCAAAAGCCACATGAACTTCCTATAATCTTCTTCCTTAATCTGTCTCCATATCCAGATGCAGGCTAAATTAATCTTCACTATTTATGCATGTTTCAGGAAAGAAGTAAGCAGTAGGCAATCCTTCGAAAATCAGCATGAATAAAAAAAAGTGTTATTTTCATCCATTTACAGCTGAACAACTGAAATTTCTAAAATGCATTGGTAGTATTCCACTTTCTTTTACACACAATAATCTGTATGGTCATACTCTTCTGATTTCACAGTACTGTCATCTTCAGAGGGACATGCCTACAAATAAGGAGTAGTCAAAAAATTGATGTTCTAATTTTTTTTTATAATTCAAATAGGACCATTTTTTTTCCTCAAGTTAATTAGCTTTCCTATTTACAAGGAAGCACATGTTTTTATAATCGTGAAAAGATTATTACTTGGAAAAAATATCAAACAGAATTGAATTGTAAAAGTGTTGTAAATAATTTCCCTAAAAATAACATTGGATATATTTTTGTTGGATACGGCCAAAAGCTTAAATGGACATTAAATTAACATTCTCTGAAGAGTTACACAAATGTTCAAATTTCTTTCAACTCCTGTGGGAGGCAAGAAAATAAGCACTGTTATTTCTATTTTATGGCTAAAGAAACACAGACAGAAGTTAAGTGACTTGCCCATAGCAATGCCGTGAATCAACGTCAGTGCCAGGACTAAAATTTATGAGTTCCTTTTTCCTACCAAGAATTCTAAGGCACACACTGCTTTTTAAAATACATACTACTTAATATTTATTACTACAAAAATATGCAGTGTGCACCTGGAATTGGATTAGTACAAATATGAGTTAAAGGTTTACAGTCCTTTGCTATTAGTTAAGTTGGTAGATGGATAAAAATCCTCATTTAGCTACTTCATTACAGCTTTACAGTAAAACATTTTAGGCCAAATCAATACTCTGCTGATCATCTGCCTTCCCTCAAAGCTCGTTCCTCCTTACTTGAACAACATTCAGTAACAATCACTGGCATTTGAAAATTGCTGCACTGGGTGGTCTTCATTCCTAATGCAGGTATACATGTATTGCAAAGAACTTAGTTTACTTCTGCTTAGATTAACATTCCTACTTCTAAATAATGTTAGGGGTTTTTTTTCATGTGAACCCAGTAATATCTGGAGACCAAAACTGAAAGGAAGGCAGAATTGCCCAGCAGCACTTCAAAAGGCACAGCAAGAAAGGAACTCAGGTAGACTAAAGTAAAGAAAGGGAAGAGGAAGCAAATCAAATTTAAGTTATTCATTCCAGAAGTCTCAAAGATGGTCAGGAATTCAACCCTACATTTATTGCTGTTACTGTTGTTTAATAGACAGCTTTGTCCCTCATCTGACTTGCATGCTTCTCCCCTGAAGGTCCAGGTACCAAATTTTCCTTTCAAACCCAGGATGACCCCCTCATCAGCGTGGCATGGAAAAAAACGAAATGCAATTCTCATCATCAAAGCTGTGCCTGAATAACTCTCCAGTGCTGGCCCAAAGTCTATATACAGATTAACATATGTATAACAAAAGTTAGGCAGCAAAAAAGAGCTTTATCAACAACTGAAAAAAATGCAAATCAAGGCAAAGGAGAGAACAAAATTCTATTAGCACAGAAAGCTCTAGCATGGTTTACTATGTCTAAAATTAAATGTACTTCAATGCATTATACTCGGAATATTTCCCTCAAACATATTCTTAAAACAAATTAACCTCCAACAAAGAATTATTTCATACAGCAACTGATACTTAATGTTGTATCAAAATGTAATTTGGAGTTTAAATTAAATCTTGTTAAAATGCTTATCTGAGATATTTACCCAATCAGTTGGAAATATCAGTTAATTGATGAAACAGTGATCGCAGTGTTGTATGAGTACAGAACCACCTACCAAAACTAAAGAAAGTACAAGATAAAAAAATCTGTTAGTACTACCTATTTCTGTATGAACCATTTAAATGTCTGTGGGAACTTCATCTTGCTACAGGGGATATGACATGTGATATGCAATATATTACTCCAGACAACCAACAGGGATCTTCTCAGTACTGAATATTTGTGAGACTGAACAGAAGGAAAACAGGAGTTGTTAAAGCAACACTGAAGAAAGAGACAGCAAAGAAACGTGTTCAGTTCAAGTCAAAACAGGCAATAAAGTCCCAACAAAGTCTCAAAAAAAGAACACAAACACTGCATCATAAATTTCTCTCCTACAATTTAAAAGTATGGAAAAACATTTGAGCAGTTTTGCTTGTCCATGCTATTTTGCATGAATTTAGGAATATTTTCTTTTTAAGTTCTATGCCACACACACTGCAATCTCTAAGGAGTGACAGCAGTAAAATCTATTTGTACTTACAACAATGCTTTTAAACCAAAAGCTGCTGCTAATTTAGCAAAGCACAGATTTAAGCTCCTTTTGCTTACATATCACTCTCCTCCACTTCTAAACCTATTCTTCTTCAACCCTGCTAAAAATCAATAAACAACTTTAATAGAAAGAAATAAAGATTCAAGAATAACTCTAAGAAATTAGTGCCTCATCATCTTTTCACTTAGATACTTTCTTTTTACTTGATTAAAATTACTCAAAATGCTTAAACCTTAAGCAGTTAGGTGCTAATGCAAAATAACATATCTTGGGGCTTGACAGATGAGGTTTGGCTGAACACTTATATGGTGCAAGAAGCTCCTACACATAACATAGATTATGAACATTTCCCAGTCTGATGTGGGGCTTCTTCTGTGCAACCAAAACCTTCCAAGAGAGCCAATGCTCTCTTGCCCCAGGGGAAACAAAACTCTCACACTACAGAAAGATTGCATCTAAATGGAGACACTATGCTTGTGGTAGAGATATTTTGAACAGTCTCAAGAGATTGCTCATCACAAATCCCAAGAGTATTGTAATTTAACAATAAGGTTGTTTTGTTACATATAACCTATTCATAATGTTATTAACTTACATTAGCCAGTAAGGCAGGAGGGAGGGTTCAGTGAAGCATTGTACAAATGGCTATATAACATTTTAAAAGTCCTCTCAGACACACTAACACTCATATAACTGTAATTTTTAAAAACAATACTTCATACCTTTATTTTAGCAGAAATGTAATCCTGTTTTACAGATGAGTTAGTGAGGAATGTAAAATTAGAATTAAAAATGCCTTACAAAAAAGAAGTTGCAATTTTAATATGTATTTATACACATCATAAAAGATTCTCTTCTCTTTGACTTCCCCTTATCAAACCAACAGCATACCAATCGTTTACAATACAGGAAAAAAAAACATCCTAAACTAAATACCTGAAACAAAAAAAAGAGTTTTACCCTAAATGACATTGATGTTATAGGAAAAATTACCTATCGCAGAAGGCCCTGCAAGTATCCCACAAACACCAACAATTAATTCATTTCACAGCACCATTTAAATATAGTTTTTCACCTCATTATGAGATGCTTCAAACTTAATTGCTTCATATTTTATATTATTATTTCTGTTATAAGATAAAAAACTATTTGGCAACCTGCCTGCTTTGATCAAAGTATCTGATTTAAGAGAAGAAAAAAATGTAAATTGAACATTAAATACTTTGGCAACAAAAATTTCTGTGTGCACAAACACTGGATTTCTTAATAGCATTATTTACATTAATGTTTGTTTTTATACAATACCAAGTATTTGCCTTTACTTTTCCTTTGCAATTTTTAAGCACCTCTTATCCTGGCTCCTGAAAATTACTGGCATAAATTAAAACACAATTTCATGCAGATTTCTTCCAAGTAGCAAAAAGAGACGGTTTGGGAAATTTAATCACATGTACAGAGGTTTCTTGTAGTTTACTACATGTTTACTCTGCAGCTCTGTGATGCAGCCACGCTGAATGCAGCATACAAATTATCAAAGAGGAAGGGGTCACTGTGTCTCCATCAGGGAACTGTCAAAGTCATGTTCAAAACTTCCATCAGAGAGTGCGCTACTGCTAGCCAGTTTCTCTCTCACTTCAGATTTTCCAGCATTTTGAGCCAGATGTATCAGGAATACAAAAAAACTACGTGGGACAGAAACACAGACAATGTAATGCTAAGGAATGTCTTCCCTAAATTTCACCAAGACCAGCCATGCCCCTGAGTAACCAGCAGCAAGGATAATTAAATATGTTTCAAACACACCATTCCTCATTCAAATGTGCCACAGTTCACCCACAGACTGATCCCAAAGGGGTATTTTGGATTGCTAATCTATTTGCTGAAAGAGTGAAATCATTTGTTTAATTTATCCACATAAAACCTAGAGATAATGATTTTTTAAATGAAACTGATAAATAACTTGATATAGGCAAAAATTCTTGCTCCACATGTTAAAAATGGTGTGCCTAAAAGGTGTATTTTATATATAGTTAGATTTATGTGTGAACAGACACAGAAACATGTACATATACTCCCCTTCTCCAGAAAAAGACTACATTACCAACCTTCCCCAAATGAAAAAAGGATTCTCTGATAAAAATGCATTCTCAGACCATGGCTTATTCATTTAATAAGTTTCTGGATGTTTTTGCTCACCTTTCCTAAAAATTAAGTCTTAAAAGACATTCAATGATTTTATTGAACAATAGCTTAGCCTTGAAGATGCATTTGAAGGGAATGAAAACAAGGTACCACTTTATAAGAGTGAAAACCTCCACTAATATTTAGAAAATTGAAGTGAATTCTCTCATACAAGAGATCCACTGGTTTCTGTAAGATATGAATGGAATATAATTATTATATACAAATAGAACATAATTATTCTATACACGGAATTTCTGCAGCACCAATTCCTCACATGGAAGCCAAAGAATTGTCATATTTTATGTAATTTTCATTCAAGTAGAAAGAAAATTATACTAACATTTTTGTAAGGAAAAAACATGATTAGTGGTCCCCATATATTGTATGTAACTCAGATAGGAAAAAATTTTTTATCATGGCCAACAATTAGGTTCTTCATATGTCAGTCTCCTTTGAAAAGAAGGTTTCCCTGTGTGTGACATTCATGGATCTTTGTAAATACCAAAAATTAGAATGAAAATCTGTTTAGCTAAAAGGTTCAAATACAGAGGAGTTGGCATTAACACTAACAGAAAGCTGCCCACCACATTGTTGGTGAGTCTTTTGAAACTCAACAGCAGACATATCTTTGGAATAATAAAGGGGGAAAAAAAAGAAACCAAATGCCATAGACCACAGCCATCACTAAATTCTAATCTTCTGTTCCACATGCAGTTTTCCAGCCTTTTCAACAAAAGAAATTTTTCAGATACACTCTTCCTTTGAAGTATCTGAATATTTTATGGATGAAATCCAGGAATCCAAGAGGAAGAGAATGATCAAGAAACCCACAGGATGGCTACCTACAAATTTCTGAAAATTGTTCTCCTTAAGCTATAACATCCAAATAAGCACATTTTCTTTTAGGCTATGGCAAATAACCATAGCAAAATAATGCTATGTTCCAGAAGCTAAGCTTTGCCTTTGAAGAAAGAAGTATTCTGTCTTCCTCAGGAATATCAAAAAACACAATCCTTTCGGAGACAGAGACGAGGCTGGCCTTGCTGACCATCTTACCCCTGCTTTCTCTTTTGTTGTCCCAGACCAGTACCACTGCACTTCCCTATTTCCTGAGCCTCACTGTCCTACTCCTTCCCCCAGCACAGCAGTTGGCACTCTGCATATCACCTTGACAGTGATGGACACATAAGTTAAGGGCTCTCTGGATGCCTTTTAGAATTTCTGTGCATGGCCACATCTAACATTCAGAAATTATGCTGAAAGATTGTTAAAAATACCAAACAAAACAGAATAAACAGGAAAATAAAGGGGAAACTAGAGCCATTTTCTGTATTTTGTATGATTTCTGAGTAAAATGAAAGCATTACTTCACTTTTGACTTCAACATCACATTACCACAGGCCGAACTTGGGTACCAGAACAAACAAAATTAAGGTGTTTACCACTAACTTTAAATGATGGCTCTGCCCTTTTTCATGATGGCAAAATCTTCCCTCATTGAGCTGCAGGGAATATCTTGGTTTCTATACCAGTCTCCATCCCATAACCTCTAAAAATCAACACAGAAATCAAAATTACATAACATCATAGTTTCCATTCACTTAAAAGGAAACGTTTCCTTCCATAAGCTTAGCAATATGAACTTCTGTAAAACAAAATTTGATTCCTCCCTGTGAATTTCTTTTCACTATGAATACAGATTTGCAAATGAATGATATGTCCTTTCCAATGAGACCTTTCCTTACCTTTAGCCTCCTAGAATAAACCTACAGGTATTATTTGATATTTGCTATTATTACCTCAGAATGTTAAATTTTGTATTTGAAAACAGAGAATGTTTATGCTGAAAAAACTGCCTCCACACTAAGACAGCTTTCTACAGTGTTATTTCTCTTATGCTTTTTGCTTTGCAACTTGTTATTCTGAAAAGACTTGTCAGCATTAAACTTTAAAAAAGGAGAATTTATTCAATTGTTTCCTCAAAAGAATCACGGGAATTTTTAATTTGAATCAACAAAATCATTCTTTTTCACCTGTACATAAAAGCGAACTTAAAATGACTGGTGAAGAATAAGTCAAATACTGCAAAGATAAAAATTTAAACATTTCATTTCAGCATATTTTGATGGAATATAGTTCGGGGACAGAAAAAAACAAGAGTTTTATAAATATGTGTGTCCTGTTAAGAAAAACGAGGCAGCCTTAAAATAATATAATTATTAATAATACCATTACACTGTCATAGGATTGCAGAGTCCAGAAAACTCTTAAAGTTTGCATCTTTTCACAGATAACTACGAACTCCTCCGAGCAAATAGCATTAATTATTGTTACTAATTAAGTTTACCTGCAGACTTCAGCCTGGGTGTGGGGCTGCTAACTCTTGATGAGTTACCCAAGTGCAGCACTCCAAGCTGGCTGGAGCTTTGTTTCAGCTCCGCACCTGCGCAGGGCCCCCGGCCTCGCGGGGCTGTGTGGGATCGAGCGCTCCTGCGATGGGGCTCAGTCAGCTGGATCAAAATCACAGCAGACTCCCTCCTAACAAAGTCTCTTTCTTGTTCTTAATTAAGACAGTACCCAAAAAATAAAGTTACTTATTCAGTCATGAGGGCTGAATGCTCCCAGTAGGTAGTCTTTTCACAATTCAATTTCCCTGATGGGACTCGAAGAGGAAATGAAACAACAAATTGTGCTCCTGATGATCTAAGCAGAAGCTGCAATTCCACGGGGAGCCCTGCTAGGTCAATTAGTTCATCAGGCTAACAGAGTGCCAATCCAGAAACCAGTGTCCCACCAACAATGGTTTGAAAAAGTGAAGTTCAAGGCCCAGTTGCAAGGCAGTATCCAGTAGATATTATTGTTAGGCTTGGCAAAAGCACATATATTGAGTATAAAACCAGGGCAGCAGTACTCAATAGCCACGGGGATATGCCTGTCCCGCCAGATTCATTCTTTTGAATGCAACAGACGCAGCCCACCTTTGCAAGATCTCTAATGAACACTCCTGAACAAAAGAAGTTCATTTCAACAAAATGTTTCCTCTGTAAATTAGTTATTGAAGAGGTAAGTACCTTTAAGGAAGCCTTTCTCTGAAAAGTCGAAGTGCAGTGCTGCACCTGCTGTTTTTTTCTTTTAAAGTGTTTTGATATTCTGGAAACTCAGTATTATTTCATGCTCTATTCTTAATGCATAGTATTGTTTTACAAATCTGCGGCAAAAATAATTAATAGGAGATTTTTTCTACTATACCATCCAATAACATTGTAATGAAACCGACAGCATTTAAATATTTTTAAAGCCCCACTTCAAGCAAATATATCAACTTCTGCCAAGTTTTTACCCTTTATATTTGGAATATGAACTTAATACTTAAATGGTAATTTTATATATTGCAAGCACTGCTTCTGATGCTAAAGAATATGCTTCAAAAGTAAAGATGGTCTCACAGACTGTTTAAACTCTCAACTTGCACCTATAGTCCTGTGCATGTCCCCTAAATATTCAAGCACCCATTTTGTTGCTGTAACCTATAGAATCTGAATTACAGAACTCATTTTTACCAATCTTGCAGCAGGACTCTGGGATAAACAATTCTTCTCAGTTTGGGAACAGAAAGGACTATAAATTCTAGGCAGCTGTACTCCTTGCATCTGCATATATTGCTGCAATATAATTGTCTTACTTGAATAGGTCAAACATGAGGCAGCTGAATCTACAAATTGTCATCAACCCTGCTATGTTTATAAATAATTATTGCAGCTTCTGATGCAAAGCCACTCTATATAGTTCCAGTTTTTTGCAAAAACAAAAAAAAATAATACTTTTTTTTTCCTTTACTGATCACAGTTGTAAACAAAGCTGTGTAAAGAAAAGTGGGTTATTTGGTTCTAGTTTACTTTATTGCTATCAGCTACTGCAATATTAGACCTTGATGCTTTATTTACAGAACTCCTCACTGACAAAAAATAGCATTACATAATGAGTAGACAAATGTATTTCAAGAGCATATCTTGAAAGCTGTTTTTGTAAAACACCTTCTGGCTGCAGTTTTTGAACGTATTCTATGCTGACAGTCAGTAGGGACAACAGCACAGATGTGCTTTGTTTGGCGGCTAATAGATTCAATCCTGAACTGCATTAAAAAGAAAGATCATGGAGAAAATCTAAGCTTTACCTTTTTATGAAACTCTGATCATGCAATCTTTTTCTCTCTGGCCATGTAGGTTGAAATAGGACAGAACAATAATACAGTCTACTTATGGGAGAATGCATTCTCATTTCCTTAGGGGGAAAAAAATTAAAGCTACAATATATATCCACAGAAAACTATCCTTAGATTGTTATACTTAATTTTATTTTCTTAAGAATTGGATAATTTTATTTTAATTTAAAATCACGCACTGATACATTTAGGTAAAGATTCTTTATATTGTCTTTCTAAAAATAATACTTCAATTTTTTATAAGTCCTGTAGATGTTGTAAAATTAATTCTAATTAGTTTTTTATAATTTAAAAGAACTGTTTTTATTTTCAGCATCTTGAAATAATTTGCATGCTTTTACACAATAAATATAAGTGGTGGCTGAAAGAAACTCAATGGATCAATGATGATCCATTGTAAAGTCAGTCTTAGCAGTTAAGAGCATGGTATGGTAATGCTGCTGCCAGCAAAATCATAATACAGAAGGTATCAAAAGAACCACCTTTGAACAGGATTGTCTCATTTTACCCCGGAAATCTGCATTTTGATGCAAATACAGACTATCACTAGCTCTGATCAATTACCCAGTTGTTCTGACATAACACTGAAACTAGAAAATAAAGTAACGTTACAGGAGCAATTGTTAGTGATCACCTTTTATGAAAACCTGATCTCTGTTAAGACTGCTGTTTTGAACAACTCTTACCTTTTCAAGAGGTATTCAAGAGATGCTGACTTCAATCATTTTTAAAACTTTCTGGCAAGAAGACTGGTGTGATAGTGCACATAAGATGGTAAGTTTAAAGTAAACTTCAGCTAGGCAACAAACTAAACTTACAGGACATCACAATTTCTTTCATATTTCTAGGCACCATGCTCAACTGTCAGCTCTAGGAGTGTGTGTCTGGTGAGACTGAGAATATAGGCATGGATTGCCTCATGTGAATCAAGAGAAAGTATGTAAATATAATACAAACATCATAATTGCAACGTAAAGTCTTCCAAAGAAGCAGAAATAATGCCACAGAAAGTTGTATGGAAAATCTTGCTAAGAGCAGGTAATACTGTTAAGATTATATCAGATGATGGCTTTGTAAATATTGATACCTAATTCATTGTCACAGACCACAGCAGAAAGGATGGGAAGTGGAATAGTAACCTTAGGTCAATTATATCAATCCTGACAGAACCAGATCTTCCCTTCAAGTGAAAAAATATCAGTACAAAAAGACCACAGGTTCTCTACCAATTCTCTTGAGTTTTCTTACAAGAAAGAGAAGGAGAGATTCCAGAAATTATGAAAAGGCTTCTGTCCTTGCTGTAAGAATGTTCAAGTGACCTTTTCAACTGGTATTTCTATATGACAGCTACCAGGAACACTAATTAATGCCCTAATAATGCCCTAATGTGAAGACATTTGTGTGCCTATTAACAATTATTAGCTCACCAGACTTCAGATGATTGCTTTATTTCTATCTACAATAGAATCTGCACTCCAAAGCTTCATCTGAAACCACTCAAACAAGTGTTTGAAAACATCTCTCATAAATGTCAGGCCACCATTCAATTGCATCTGGCATCATTTTAAATGACAGCTAAACCATGCAAGTGGAAACTTGCTCTAAATAACGAGGTAATCCTACAATGTTGGGTACTTAATTAGAAAATGCTCTAGGTCCTAGATTCTTTGCTGCTTAGTAATGACCACAATTCCACCTGATTATGGACCTTAAATTCAATCTAGCAGACAGAGAAACTCTATTAAAAGAACACAAACATGAAGAATGCTCTCATCAATGGACTTCTCAGGAAAAAAGTTCTTGTTAAAACATGATGCCTGATGGACTCATCAGATCAGTTGACAAAGGCAACGTCATTAATAGAAGTTACTTCTGTAACCTCTGTAATGCAGGCAGTGATATTACTTCGATCTAGAGCATAAAAGAAACTGTTCTGAAAATACATTATTTCTAGTTCCAGTATTTAAAAATACTGTTTTAGAAAAGTGGATAGAAGAAAACTAAATGAAATAAAAAAGCAGGCTCTTTAATGACAGTACTTCAGAGCTCATATTGCATACTCAGCAGACATTCTGAAAGTTAATTGAGCGCTGATGCTGCAAAAAATTTAAAAGAAGATCCTATACTTAGAATATGGAGATAGATAACCTACAGGAAGCAAGGTACATTTTTAACAGTAAACAATAAAAAACAATTGGAAAACCTACTGGGGAAAAAGCAGATTTTCATTATGTCTTTACATGAAAAAAAAAAAAGCTTTTTTAATAAAATTTTATTTTTAACATCCCTTTTGAAAGCATGCTAAGAACCACTAAGGTGCTTGAGAACAACATGCCAGCCAATTCTGCAACTTTATTCTCCTTACCTAAAACATCCAGTAAACTGAATTATGCCAAAATATATTATTTGTCATGTTTATACATTTTGAAGCAATGAGACAAGTGGGATTTCACTTAGTGCTCTCAGCTCTTCTCTGTTTTCCTGTCTGCCTACATGTCCACATCACACAGTGTTCTTATTGTTCACACAAGTAATTTCATGTGTCAAGAATACTGTGATGGTTCTTGGATGAGTCAATAAATTATACTGATTTACTTTAAGAGAAAACTGAAACACTGATATAAATGACAGTTTGCAATATATAGATTATTTCACAATATATTATGGAAAATATCTACCTTTGTTATATGATTACCATGCTACCTATTATTGCAAAATAAACTTCAACAAAGGAGTCAGAATTAAAAATATGTTTTAAATTTATATTGAGATTTTAAATTTTGAGCCTGAAGTACCTCCACAAAATTAGATGTGCCACAGTAGAAGAGAAAAGAAGAAAAACCCAAAGTAAACTCCCAATATCATTACACTTTCTGCAACTACCAATGAAGCAGAGTAATAACGTTTTATGATTTCAGTGTGAATTATGTGAACCACTGTATATGCCCCAGGAAAAATTTGTAGGTCTTCCTCACACCCACCTCAAACTGGATTTATTCAGTCTATTTCAGTCAATGATAGCAGCCATGTAATTTGGTCCCATACAATCTTCAGATAGCTTTACAGAATATGCCGTATTTTATTCCCCATTTCACATGGAACTGGTAAAACCTCCCTCTTCCTTGGATTTCATATGCACACTTGCATTTTTATTTCTCTCAGAATATAATCAGAATTCTATTAAAAGAATGCAGAAGATCACTACATTTCAGAGGCACCTACACTCTTTTCAGGAAAGGAAACAGTGCATTTATCCAAAACTTTTTACAAGCTATTTTTAAAGATGCAGAAGTAAAAGGAAATAAATCTAATACTAAGTTTTTGACTTTGATTTTACTTTAAAAGAGTTAGAGCAAAATGCTAAGTAATAATTAGTATTTTAACAAAGAATTGTCAAAATACTTTTAGAATTCAGAAATGTTTGTGGGTTAAGAATTGCTGAACAGAACACTATACCAGTTCTCTTATTCTGTGCATAAGTATCCCCTGCAGTGCCATAGGAACTTTTTGATGTGTTTTTCAAAAGGTTTCAACTCAACCAACCAGGTGGTTTTAGAAACTCAAATTCTTGTGCTGAAGCCCTGTGCCAGCAGTTATCAAAGAATGTGTGGCATGCATCCTAATATTCTTGCTGTGTGATCAGTCTGTTTCTATATTTGTGTGCATATGTATATGTATTTCCATATTTGCGGTCCAAATCCTGTGACATTGAAAATGAAATGGTAATGTTTACTACAGCTAAATACATTGCAGTGTCTCACCAACAGAAGCTTTTCAAGCAACCATTAACTGACTTCACTGGATTAGTTTGAAAAGCAGTCTTTTAATTTCTAATGGTTTAATAATAATGTTTTTTTTCCAAAAGAGATGTAAAGTTCTGTTTAGTGCTAAAACAGATTCTCTCAGGTTTCTACTTCTGTGCCATGGGAGATTTGACTCGGTTAAATATTGCCATGGTTTACGCCCAGCTAGAAGTTCAGCACCACGCAGCTGCTCACTCAACCCTCCCTCTCTTCCTGGCCCAGTAGAATGGGGAGGAGAATAAAACTTGTATGTGGAGATAAGAACTGTTTAATAATTTAAAATAAAGTAAGATACAATAATAATGGTAAGTTATAACATTATTGATAGTAAAAAGGGAAAATCAATTGATGCACAATGCAATTGCTCACCACCCAGTGACCAATGCCAGACTCTCCCAAATCCAGATCAGCATCTCTTCCAGGTAACTCCCACCAAATCTCATAGATAGATAGATCTAAAGCGTATCTTAATTTAAATTATTAAAAGGAAAATATCTAGTAATCTAATATTCTGTTCTTGAGCTCTTGTAGTTACCTGAGCTTCCAATAAATGCATATACAACTATTAAAAATGAGAACTGTGAAATATTAAAGGAAACCTTGGTCTTTGTGCTTTATCATTGGATCTGATCATGTCACAGAAATTAATTATTACAACCTACTTTTAATTGGTTCTAGAATCTAGTCACAGCCAACAATCACCTCTCATATAACAAATATCTAACTCCTTGACTTCAATCTGAACAGGAATGGGGGTGAAGGAAAGCTCCATGATGCCACATCAGGGGGAGTGCATGTTGTGAAAAGCTTCTTGCTGCTCACTCTCTGCAGCTACTGGATAAATTCTGTAACACTGCTACCTGTGGTATGGAATACAGCACCTCTAGAGTACCAGCTACTAAACCAGGGAGATTCCCGGAAAGTATTTTTCCAGAAAAGGCAATTCAGCTCCTTGAATTGCCTCAAAAATGGCTCTCAGTGAAGCTACACTACAATACCTGTGTTTGCTCTTGAAATTTTGACTGCTGACAGCTAAGACTAAGCATCTGGGATCAAAATTTACTGCTACACCCATGTATTGCTCTGTACCAACTCTGTGTTTGCACTGCCATCTGTTAATAAAAAAATCCTCCATTTGACCTTATTCAAGTAATTTTGTTTAATAATCAGGTCATCTAAAGTTGGACAATTAGAAAGTGCTTCTTCACTTCCAAAGCTGCAGATATTTGAGGTGCTAGAGGATAGCACATTATCACTCTAAAAGCTGACAGAAGAGTACTCAGTATCCAAAACTCTATGAATAAGACACCTTCTCCCCTCTCCCTTTTCATGCTTATATTCTTTTGTATAAAAAATAGTATAAAGTTTTTACTAATAAATATGATTTTTAAAAACTAGTCCTCTGCATTTTAATACATGTAAAATTTTATCAAGTGTATCCATACAAGTATATCTGCTAAAGTGTGCAGAGTCAATGCATCATTTTTGGCTATGTGAAAACTTAAATTGTATACTACATTTCATAACAGGTTTGAAAAATTACTATCAAGTATTCTCAGGTGAGACAGAGAAAAAACACACACACTAGAGAATAAAGCATTTCACCTATAACTGCAAATAACACTGCTTGATCCCATTCACCTACCAACCATGTGGGTTCTTTGAGGCAACTGTCTTTATGAGTTCTACCTCTTGCCAAAGTTCACTATTTTTCTCCAACACTGTAATTTGTTTCCACTACTGTAAGATATGTTGTCCTTTCACCTAGTGACAAAATCAGCATGCATCTGGCTGACAGTTAGTACAGGCATGTGTGGCTGACTTAGGGAAATCACTTCTAACACACAGAGAAATCCACTCTACACTATCAACATGTATTTCTGCCTAAAGTCAGCTCTTAAGAGCTGCAAAAGGTAGTTTAAATGCCTCCAAGAGTAATGATTTCTCAACAGATAATAATTTCAGGTTTATGAGGGTGTGCTCCAGAACCAGGATCAGTAATTAAAACCAAAAAACAACCATTGTTCAGCCTCCTCCCAGTGCTCTTATCTGTGTGCCATCACTGTTGCTTACAATGCAGCATGGAACAGGAAAATAGGAAAATCTGATACAAACCATGACTGATGTAATTCTTAAGAAAGAAAAATCTAACTATGGATAGCAGAAAGTACTAGGTAGGCTTATAAAGAAATGTAAGCAGAAATAAAAAGTAGAAAATTGTGTGCAAGACTCTCTGGACAACTAAGTACTTTAAAGTATATAAGCATATAAGCCTTGCAAAAAAAAAAAAATTCTCAGGTAGGATTTAATTAGAAATTTCAGTGGTTAAATTCTATTTAGAGTGGGACAGAAGCAGTCCATAGTCAGTCCACCTTACAGTTTCCCTTAGCTTAGCCCAAATCCTGATGAGTGCTTACACAAAGAATCACCAGCCACTTGAATAAGGTGCCTGCTCTGCTCTCCCTGAGTGCTACATGCAGGTGGCTGCCACCAAAAAAGAGGGGTATAAAGCCATGAGAGAGCATCCAAAGGAGGCCATGAGGACAGGGAAGGCTCTGAAGGGGAAGCTGTGTGAGGAGCTGCTGAGGTCACTGGTTCTATTTAGCCTGGAGAAGACTGAAGGGAGAGCTCATTATTGAATGCAGTTACATTAAATGCAGTCACAGCTTCCTCATGAGGGGAAGACGAGGGGCAGGCACTGATCTCTTGCCTGTGGTGGCCAGTGACAGGACCACCACAGGGAAGAGATGAGTGGAATGGACTGAAGCTGCATCAGTGGAGGTTCAAATTGGATATTGGGAAGTGGTTCTTCACCCAGAGGGTGGCTGGGCACTGGAACTGGCTCCCCAGGCCTAACAAAACTCAAAAAGCATTTGGACAACACTCACAATGATGGACTGGACAAAGCTCTCAGCAACCAGGTCTAGTGAAAGGTCTCCCTTGAAACAGAGTAAAAATTTAACAAGGTGGAAGTCCATGTCACGGTGGTTGCATCTAGGTGATCTTTAAAGCCTTTTCCAACCCAGACTATTCTATGATTCTGTGATCACTATGGGTCCCCTTTCAACTCAGAATATTCTATGATTCTAGGAATGATTCAGTTCAACTATTACGGCATACTGTGTAACATGTGCTCTGAAACCAACCCAAAAATTTTAAATAAATATCAAAAAAGGCAGCACACATGTACATACATGAAAGACATTGTAAAAAGAGAGGTGAAAAGAGGTGAAAATTATGTATTCTTCTTTCCCAAGTACCTAATAATATGCAACACAAATCATACCATTCACAGCCATTTAGAAGTGGTTCAGAATCATCTCCTTATTATTCTTTACCTTGCTCTTTAGGTATTCTAAAGAATGAACCATGCACACATTAAGAATTCTCAGTATAAAACATAAGCTGTTGAAAACCAATCTTTCAATATTTATGTTTCACTATTATGCCGCAAAAAATGGAAAAAAATGCACATACATCTACGGTAAAAATAGGAGTATGCAAAATAATACTAAATTATCTTAACCTCTTTTCAGAGAGCACAAAAGGTCATAAGATATATTTCAATCTTATTTATATAGCAGAATATTTAATAAATCATAAAAATAAAAGTCATGCCTATTTGAGCTCCCTTCACTAGACAGTTTTCACAGCTATGCAATTTTTTCAACTATCAGTGTTGAAGCTTTATTCTTACCTAGGTGATTTGAAATATAAAGATATGTGATCTGTATATACAGCTGTGTATATAGATATCCACAGTCAACATCAGTTCAGGTTTTACATCAGTAACACAAAACTGAAGAAACAGGCATGAGGATGCACAAATATGTCTGCATGTCTACAGACTACTAATAAAGATAGACATTGTTTCACTGGGATCTAATTGTTGGCAGCTTTTATTTAATTACAGAGAGCAAATCTTCATGCCATGCTTAATCCATCTCATGGTGGACTATTCCCTCCAGTGTCCATCCACAAATGTATATCAAATGTGCATGAAGTGTAACAAATAGGCCCATCAGACTGGTGATCTATAGAAAAACTAATCATGTTTCCTTTTAGATTGTCTGTGGGTCCAGCTCAGTGTGTGTCACCTTCTCTGTATCAGGAACTCAACCACAGATCAAGAAGCAAGCAGAACTGCACCATTTAGAATAAAAATTCCTTTATTTTGGATCTACCACTATGTGAAATTATATCCCTAGCAAGAATGAACCAGACCAAATGTGGCCACAAAAGTACACGGCTGTAAATCACATGAACATGGGATCAACAGCAATGATGTGCTAATGCACCCTGTGCTCCCAGCGTTATCCACTGAAATGCAATTCATAAAACCATGCATTAGAACAATGTCATCCCTGTGCCTCAGGACCACACAGATTTACAGTCTTTCCTTTCTGAAATCAAGTGCAAATCACATTATTCAGGTAATGTTAGCTGGACCTAATTCTCCCATGAGTGCCTAACTTGATCCAGCTTTTACCCTGCTTGTGCCTTACTGCCAGAACTTATAACAGATTTTGTTTTTTTAGCATGAGTACCTAGAATGTATGTTGTGAGCTGTTAATATCAATAAACGAGAACAAAACACCACATTATTTTCAGCCCCCAACTGTCTGGATTTAAGTCAGTATACTCATGGGAGAGGCTTTATGGAATAATCAATAAAGAAGCAAAAAAGACAGCACAGCATCTTCTCTAAAGGAGACAACAGAGGGCACACAGCAATTTAAAAACCATGCCAGTAACAGGAAAGGAAAAACTAAAGTGGAAAAGGAAACCCAAAACACATCCTCTTAACAGAGCTCCCAGCAGAGTAGAAGACAAATCCATAAAATATAATTTTTGGTATCCAGCTGAGATGCAGTAGCAAGCTCTTAAGTACTCCATGCTCTGCCTCAGATAGGTACTGAACAAACACAGCTGTTCAAAATCTTCCACCATGTGAATAGTGATCTGCAATATAATCACCTACTGGTCTGGTCTGCTGCAGGAATAACCAGCAAGTCGTATTCCCAATCTAGGCGGGTTATCCTCTAAGAGCAGACTTATTCCCCTCTTAACAAAGTGCACAGCAACTCTTAAACTTTCTTGCACATCACGTTATTCTGATCAGAGTTGTTCTCAGCTCCAACCTCTGCCCACTACTTAGACACTAGCAAAGTGCACCCAAACCACACTGCTGCTACTACTGTCCCCTCAAATATGGAAAGGTCAGAAAATAACTGCTGGAACATCCATACAAAACAGATCTGTGAAATGACACAGAAGCTCATAAAGCTACTCGCATTACAGAAATACAGAAGGATGGTTATAATCATCAAAAATGTCTAAATATAGGACGACACTGAAGTAAAATAACAGACTTTAAAAAAGTTAGATTTGCTAACACATACTGCAGTGACCTCAACTTGTTTTGTACTTGCAGCGTTGAAAAAAGGAAGGTCATGATGAGCTGTCAGAACCTAACAGCACACAGGCACGGGAGTGCTGCATCAGAGGCCTCATCCTTACTCCAATTAAATGGTGACACAGCAACATTGATTTTAATAGGCTCAGTGTGGGATCTCTGTTGGAGTTTCTGTCACCATTGACCCAAATCAGAATTCAGCTGCTTTGCTTGAAGCAAAAAAAGCTGGTGTCTACTAGTCCCTGAAGCCCTTCTCTTCACTGTAATGCATTTTACAGGAAAATTTTCTGTGTAAATATATCTTTTGTTCAACCTGTACCCTTTTTCAGCAGTCTTTAAAAAGATCAATAAATTTTCTGTAGCATATAATGATAATATCCTTATGAACTTTTAAAGAATTTTAAGTCTTACATATTAAAAATATTCTGGAGAATTTAAAAATGTATCAGAAATTTTTAGAGGATAAGCCAATTTTAAAAATAAACACAAAATCAAGACATTACATTCTATGTACACTTAAATGTAATTTCTCCAGAGCTAAGCTTCCAATACATGCAACACCTACACAAGATGGATGAGTTAGAAAAAAACAATACTTACTTCTCTGGTTTTCGCCATATGTCTAAACAATCACTACCAATTTTTGTCATTTAAAGATCTAAACTCCTGAGGAGGGACAATGGAAATATCCAGTACTCAAATGTAATCAGCACTCAAGTACAGATTTAACAAACTGTATTTCAATGATTTGAGGTCCCAGTACAATGAACAAACAAAATGACATTATTAACGGAGTTTTTCACAGTTATTTGTTAATTAACCATTGTATTTAGAGACCAAAACTAGTGCCACAGGACATTACCAGAACTCTATATCTGATGCATATTCATAGTTTTTTTCATAGATTCCTTGTGGCAGTGCTACCTTTTCAAATCCTGCTCATGTTTCATATCACTGCACATCAATGCACAACTACAATTGTGCTATTCTTTGTACATACTAAGGGACATAGATAAAGTCTATACAGTAATCTTCTGGTATTTTTTAATATTACAAATTGTAGAAGGAAAAAGCCCACTGTGATCACTGAACCATGTCGTGATCTTTCCTAGGAAATCTCTACAGAGATAAAGATAACACAGACTGACCTTTAGAAATCAGATGAGGGACACAGCTATCATAACAACGGTAGCTGAGTTCAAATGCTCAGTCTACAGAGAAAAGGAATATAGCATACTTTACAAATAATTTTTTTATTTCTTTATGTATTTAATCCAAGTGAAAATGTTTTTTTTCAAATCTCCACTTGAAACCTGGAGGCAAAAGCAAAGATAAATATGCCCAATGACTTCACTAGACATAGCATTATTTGATTATTTTGAAATGTAAATTAAAAGATACTTCCAAGATCTCCATTCAAATTAGGAGATCACTGTTGTACTAACATACAAAAGGTTTCATCATTGTCAACAGCAACTTAGATGCGATTTTTACTTAAACATTATGCTGGAGACCAAAAACATGCAGCAGAAGCATGGGATTCTGCCTTCTATGCACTTTTAGAGACAGGATGACATGACAGCATGTGTAGAACTTCTGCCTACCTGCTTTTTAAAGCAAAAAATATAATGGAAAAAGCAGCCTTTTTTTTTTTTTTTTTTTTTTTTATTTTCCAAGAGTAATTGTTCTCCCTACAAGCTGATACCCTGCAAAAATGGAACATCCACAGAAAGAACATATATTTGGCAATCTGAGTCATTTTTATATGGACTGACCAGGGGTGGGGCATTAAGCAATCATATAAATGTGTTTGTAGTACATTCACAGCTGGCCAGAATGAGGATATTGGTAAACATAAATTCTTGCATCCACACTACTTGATTCTGAGTGGTGTTGAGCATGTGCATGCAATGAATAAAACCATACAAGATGTGACATGAGAAATAAGATGCAAGTAGTAAAATGCCAGAAAAATGCCAGAAAAATGCCAGAAAAATGCCAGAAAATGCCAGGAAAAAAATCACTTCCTGTAAACATTTAAAAACGTCTAATAATTACAATCTGGGTTTTGTTAATATGTATTACTATACATTAGAAATGCTTCATCTTGTCTTAACTATGATTATATTGACAATTTGTGATTTAAATTTAAAAGGTACACAGAAGTCTTAACCTTTTATCTTTAATATTAACATTTAGCTTACAGCAGTGAAAGATTTTTTTATGCATGTCCATCAGCATATTTATAGGTGCCTAAATATAAGCAGCTCAATGGCTTTTTTTTCATAGTGTCATCAAATTCTTCTTTCAGCAGCAAGTATTCAGTGCCTAAAAAAATTAATAATATAAGATATCTGAATTTGGAGTTGGAAATAACAGTCATATTGAAATATTCCCTTATTCTATTTCAAAGCATGCATTTGAATCAAATTCCAGTTTGCTAACTGAAATGCTATAGATAGACCATGAGTAAAATGCTACTGGATGACACACGAATGACTGTACATAAAGGAGCTCTTTTCAGAGACCAAAAGGAGATTTCTTTCTTGAACAAAAAAAAGTATCATTTTCACAGAGAAGAGAAGTTGCTACAAGTTTTAAGAACCTTCATCAATGAGAGATATATCTGTTTAGACAGCACATGTGAATGCCTTCAGGAGAAAAGATAAAAAATTCCATCTTTTTGGTTAAGCATTTTCCTTCTGACCTCTTTCCTGCAATAACGACATCATGGGTTTTGAAAGAAGTCAGAGTGACCTATGTAATGGAGAAATACTGTAGAAAAAATTGCTATACTTCTTTTTTTTATTTCTTTGTCAGATCTACTTTGCACACTCATGTCTCCCAATGCTCCACAGCATGATGAATACATAAACAGTGTATTTAAGATCCGAGCAGATGATCTGAGAAGAGCTAAAACAAAGCATAATGCAGGAAAAAAATTACATCTCATGTTACTGTGACACTGAAGAGCCCTCTTGGTGCTCTGAGGCATTTTGCATTTTATAAAACTTGAGGATATTTTGTCAATTGAGTTTGCAGATAATATAAAGGCTTGGTGAAAGGACTATGTTTTTAAAAAAAATTAACTAATATTGCTCTATGAAAACTGCAAATATTGAATTTTTATTGGAAAAAAATGTGTTGGGATTTTTTTCCTTCAGGTCAGGCAACAAAATCAAGCCCTATAGGAAGACTTACCTTCCCCTCATAGATTTTGCTGGAGCTATGTCAATTTATGCAATCTAATGATCAGGGGTTTTTTCCTTATGTTGAAAGAGTTTCCAGATTTTAAAAAAAGTGCTTTTAGCCTCAAATTATATTTTTGGAGTAGACTTTATCTCTTCTGCCAAACATTTCATCACATTGTTATAATGTTTTGTAAGGCTGCCAGATCCACACCAAAATGAAGATCAGACAACCCTCAGACAATTAAGCATTCCCTGAAATATCATTAAATAAATTAACTTAATTGACTTTGAGATAAATATAGGACAAAGAACCACAAATTAATAGCAGGAAAGTTTCAGGTATCAGGCTTTTGCTATTTCTCCTGTTCAGTCTTCATCAGAATGAAAGAAGTTAATAAGTAGTTTAAGTGCTTTTATTGAAAAACCCCAAGTATTCCATATTCTTTCCATGACCCTGAAAGACAGCCTTACATGCTATAAAGCCAAAGGGATCAATCTTCTCACAACACACTCATTTCCAATGAAGTCCTCTGTTGTTCGCAAACTGCCTAATGCTAAGGAGACATGCCACTTACAATTCTGATTTTAAGTTAAAATCTATTTATCTTTTAAAAATTAGATTGCTTACTACAACTTCCAAGTGTTTTATGATGTATCTAACAGTTACAGAGCTCCTCAGAAAAGTACTAAAAACCTTAGATACAAGTAATCTGTATTTGGAGATTAGAAATACCTTTTTTAGCAGTAACCTGTGGCTTACCACGATCCTCAGTTACCAATGAAATAAAAAGCAGGTTGAAAAGTATCACTGATTTTCTGATGTCAAATGAACAAGGTTAGGCCATTTACAGTTTGGATTTTGTAGTAGTATCAGCCATTGACCACTGTATAATATTGCATGTAACCACATTTAAAGCACAGATTCCTACACTTTTAAGATTATTTGCTTCTGAACTGTCATGACTAATACAATGTAATTTTAGATTCAGAAGGCCACTTTCTCTTTTGTTGACTCTGTTCTGGGCCTCTGTGACTCATGAGCATTGAATTTTGCGAGGACAGAAAGCTCACTTACAAAGCGGCTGGGATAGAAGGAAAGCCATCATCTCCCTTTGTTTTCTCCCCAAACCAGTTTTCAAAACCAGAAACAGCCAGATCCTCTTGCAAGGAGCACACTCCCATGAAAGAGCTTCCTGGCCCCATTACAGTGTTTGGAGCAAAAAGGGTGAAAAAAGGGTGAAATTAATGTGTCCAGTCTCTGTAAGCTTTTTATCACCAGCATAGACCTGCTCACTGCTCAGCAAGTTGACGACGACGACGCAAAGATATAACAAAAAGTAAGTCATCACTCCTAAACATTCTTCCCTTTCCAGAATTCCTGGTAAAGGGGTTTGTTTGCTAACAGGTACGAACCCCTTAACAAAAAAAAGAAAAAGAAAAAGAAAAAAAAGTTTTGAAAATGTCAGTAAGAAAAATCAACATACAGTGGCCATGAAATGGAACACAAGGGTTAGAGAAAAGGGTTAGAGAAAACTGGATTTCGTTGGCACAATGTACAGAGCAGAGAACTAAGAGCCGATTAAGTAAATTAATCACTTATGCAACGAAGTGGAACTTTAGCTATGGAGCAATAAAAACACCTCATATAAAGGGCAAAGGCATTCAGGATGTCTACTAATTCAAAAGACTGTTAATCTTCAAACTTGATAGTTAGAATGAACCTCCCCTCTGTAAACCCTGGGGGTTAGATATAGCTCATATGAACTGCTGAAATGAGAAAATGCAAGGCATGTATTAAATATCCCAAAGGCAGCAGTACTCAGTCCTCCAACAGCCATTCAGACTAGCTCTTTATACCTGAATGCTCCAGTGAACTCTTTGTGTTTGCTATACTAGATGGTATTTTAACCATGACATCAACAACTATATATCATCCCTTTTTTACTCATCTTAGGTAGACTCTAATTTTCCGCAATCAATACAGATTCATCTGTAAACCTTCTTTTTAAAAAAATACTTTCATTCTCTTCAGGAAGCAAAAGTTTTTTAAAAAAATCAAACTTCTACTAAAACTAAGAAAAACTGAAAACTTACACTTTAGATCAGAAAAAAAACAAAACCAAAAAAACAAAACAGAAAACCCAAACAATAACTGACAAAACAAAAACCAAAAAAACCCTACAAAACAAAAACACCTAAAGAAAACCCCACCAAAACTACCCACAAATATTTAGAGGGAAACCGGACCACTGAGTTCAAGATAATATTTAGTGACGAAAACAAGGGAGCAGCAAAGGTAGCTTGCTGAGCTTCCACTGAATATGTGCACTTCTACAGGATACTAATCTATGCTTCTTTTATAGTCAGAGAGCAACAAAAATTTATGGGATGCAAATGATCAAAGCAATTTCAGATTTTATCAGCATCAGAGAAATTATACCCATTATTCATGTATACCTTTGACTCCTTTTTCTATCAATTGATTTAAAGGGAGCTTAGATGAATAGCTGTAATTCAGATGTCTTTGTTGCAGAGAACAGCTCTGGTCCTTAGGCTTCACAGGAACTTGTCTTTCCAGTCCAGCAATTAAATTCAGTTGCAATGTACAACAACACTTGGTTAAGGAAATTTTTATTCCATTTCAACAGGACTTTGACATCAATGGGTCTCAGTGCAATCACACTTCAGGACCACTAACTTCATCAGCTCCCAGATCTGTTCAGGGCCATACACATACAGAAACAAAGAGAATAATATTCAAATACAGCAGAGTGTTAAGAACAAAGAAACTGAAGCACAACCTTTATATCAGGTGTTACCTACCACTTATATGGGCTAAAGGAATATATACTTTTAAGGGTAAATGAAATGATATAAATATAGAGGTTATAATGACCAGAGGTTCTTGTTTGTAACCTGCAGATAAAGAAATTCTTTAAATATTCAAATTCTCATTGCACTAATCCTACTTAATTCTAATATGTTCAAAACATTTAAGCTCATAGATATTTATTAATACAATTTACAGCTACCAAGTAAATTTATGTCTTAATGCAACCAGTTTTCACAGCTGTTTTAGCAGCAGTCAAATCTTAGGAGACATAAAATTTTAAAAATGTCCTAGAATCTCTGAAGAGGTGGTTGCTATTTTATCCTATATGAAAAGAAAAACAACCTACAATTACTTTAATATAAAAATACAAAACCTTCAAAGATTTCAAGAGTAGAGGGAGACAGTCCTACATATTTTTTGCTTAATCTCAATTCCAGCTCATATAACTATCAGTGATATTTCCCTCATTAATTTCACAGGAGATACAACATCCCCCTTAATGCTAAACATTCTGTACAAATAAATAGATATTGCAAAAAAGAAAAGAAAAAAAAAAGAAAAAGAAAAAAAAGATGAATATGTGTTATTGTCTAAATGCAGCATGACAAAGGCACCTGGATCTCACCCTTTAACTCTTACCCCAGATATTTCTGTAAAAACCTCTTTGCAAAATAGATGGGAGAAAACATGTGGTGACAGTAAATTTCTCATCCCTGGATATACATAGATGCACATCTCTATGCTTTACTGAAACAAACAAAAAGAAACACCCTTCAACAAAATTTTCAGCAAAATAGGCTGTGATCATAAATATCAATGAAAACTGATCTTTCAGTTTTAACATTAGCTGAAGATGCAATTTTAAAAATGTAGTTTACCATCAAAATAAGAATTAGTATGGAGTCCAAAGATTATCACTGGCTTTTGGGAAATTTTTGATTATGATCTAAAAATTTAAAAATAT
Organism: Taeniopygia guttata; assembly: GCF_048771995.1. Lineage (NCBI taxonomy): Eukaryota > Metazoa > Chordata > Aves > Passeriformes > Estrildidae > Taeniopygia > Taeniopygia guttata. The sequence goes on along the minus strand of NC_133028.1, from coordinate 16,567,692 downwards.
ATGTTAAAACAAACCAAACTGAATAGTGATGGACAAAAAAGAACAAAACGGCCAATTGCAACATGCTGTGCTGAGGCCAAATCCTTCCCTGTAACAATCCACTTGCCTTTACTCATGGACAGGAAAGGGAGCTATGAACAGAGATTTGTGAAATACAAAACTGGCTGAAGCTGCTGCACTCAGCACTTCCTTTTAGCTGATCTGCAACTGCCACAACATCCCACATCTTATCTAATGCAAGCATTAATCGAAAGGGGGATTGTAAGAAAGGCGGAATGAAACTTTTCACCAAGGCCTGTAGTGACAGGACAAGAGGTAATGGCTTCAAATGGAAAGAGGGTAGATTTAGACTGACAGAATGAAGAAACTCGTTTTTAATGAGGGTTGTGAGACAGTGCAACAAGTTGGCCAGAGAAGTTATGGATACTCCACCCTATACAGGTGTTCAAGGCCAGGATTGAAGTGGCTTTGAGCAACTTGGTCTAGTGGAAAGTGTCCTTGCACATGGCAGGGGAGTTAGAACTAGATGATCATAAGAGGTGTCTTTAAGCCCAAACCAAATTCTGTGATTCTACAGCACTACAGAACACATGATCCTTCAAGCAACAAGAACTGATGGGAAACAAAACTGCAAAAATGCCCATAAGTTAAAGTTCCATTTTAAAAAGTATTATCTTAAACTAAACCTAGCTTTATTTTAAAATAGGATTGGAGTTTTCTTGATGGCTGAGATTTTCAGTGAAATTTCTGTTTTCATAACATACGACTGATATACTTCAAAGTTCTTTTTTCCATATGATAAGATGTAGTTTAAGTGCTTTTTTTGAAAAACCCCAAGTATTCCTTTATAACCAAGCCTTTCTTTATAACCACAGTAATAACAACATTTTGAAAGTAATGCTATTCCTAAATGTAGGAAAAAATATAGAAATATTCTCTCTCAACTCGTGATTTATCTTTTTTTCTACCTTTGATTCTTCCTCACATCCTTCTCTCCATGTTTGTGAGAGTAACACTACGTGACTCCTCGAGCTTCTTTCTTTAATTACCTTTACCTTTAATTCTTCTTTACCCTATGTCCAGGGTAAAGTACTACCCTGCAAAAAAAGTGTAGCAAATGAAGAACTATCCTGCAAAAAAAGTGTAGCAAATGACATTTATGCAGTTGACTTAATATTCCTCACATAAACCTTACATGCACATGACTCTTCCTCCTTTCTTTTTCCTCAAGAGAAAGGTTTGTGTTTCAGACTACCAAAAAACCTTTTCAACAGTTTTTATTTACATATCCCTAACTTTTCAATAAAGATGTGACCCTATATTAATTCTTCATAGGTCGTTTACTGGAAGCAGACCAAGGTCTTCCTTTTCTTGTGTGATTTCATAGTAGATTGCCTTTTCCATGGGCACTCTGGGAGAGGAGAAAGCCATTTCCTCACTTTGTTGGGCAAGAGAAGCCTCCAACCCATCCCGCAGAGTGCCAAGGAAAGGCTTTTCCTGCACGAACTTGAAGCTCACACAGCCTGGAAACACAAACTGCCCCATGAGCTACCAGGAATCCTTTGGGTGTTAAGTGACCAGTGCAACAGCATTCACAAACAGCCAGCTTGTTTTTTACCCAACATCATCCAAAAACACAAGTGTTGAGGTTTAACCCCAGCTGGCAAGTGAGCACCACAGAGCTGCTCATTCATTCCCTCTCTGCCCTCCCTCATGGGGAGAACTGGAAAGGAAAACTCAGGGGTTGAGAGAATAGCTTAATAATTGAAACAAAGTCAACTATACTACCAATAATATCAGCAATATTAGTAAATGCAATGGAAAGTGGAGAGAAGGAGGAATAAAACTGAAGCAAAATAACTGCTGTACACTGCTCACCACCCAGTGACTGACCCCGAGCAGTGATTGGCTCCCTTCCTGGTAACTCCCCCAGTTTTTATTCTGGCCATGACATTCTATGAAATATGCCTTTGGTAAGTTTTGGAGGCTGAGAAGCTTCACATTATAGCCTTGGCAACATAAAAGCAAAAGAAGTAGGTCAGTAAAACAACATAGTTTAACCTAATTTTTAAAGCACTCTGCATCTTTTGTATGACAGTGAGCAAGTTCCTTCAAAAAACGTCACTGTTTTCCACCATAAAACAGTCATTTTTGTAGGGCTTTCCCTGCCACCTAGAAAGAATAGTGGTTTTTTATTTATTTTATTTAATATTTATTAACTCACAACAGCTTTTCAAATAATTCTGATAAGAATACTAGCATGTTGTATAACTAAGTTACAGAAACTAAAAAAGGCCCAATGGAAAACAGGAGGCCCCAGTTTTATTCATCACTCTGAGACACAACTAAAACTCAAGAGAAAAACAGAACAAAATTAAGTAAAGCAGATACAAATTCTTCCAAATTTACTTTCTTTGCTAGTGTAAAATCTAAAGCAATGATGATAAATATATGACCCAAATTATTTTCTCATTTTTTATGTGCAGACTGGTAGAATAAATATTCCTTCCATTTTTTAAACTTACAGAGTATGCTATACATTATGCAAGTGTTTTACATTATAAAAAAATTACCACACATATTGGATTCTGTTTTATAGCCTTGTCGTTGTTTAGTCTGTACAGCTAATAGTTCTCTAATATTTCTCTCTCACTTAATAAAAAAACTTAATCCCAAAGATTTCCTTTTATTTTTAAGCAGGACATTTCAAAATTGTATATGACATCTGAGCAAGAGCTATCCACAAAGTTTCACTTCATTTTACTGTTCATAATAGCCATTTTTCTAGTTGTTTTATATGCATATGCATTTAAACACATTTTTCCCAACAAATGTGCTGTACTTGCAATACTCTCCATCAGAAAGCTTCCTCACTGTACCAAATATTACAATAAAAACAGAAGTATGACATTAAAAAATTCAAACAGGCTCCAGCTAATAATGGAGGCCAAATCCAAGAGCAAAATCTGTGGCTTGGTTTTTATTCACTGCTATTTGGAATCTGTATTAATGCAGATTTTTTCCTCCTTACATCTTTTGATTACTGAGAATTTTGCTTCCCACTGTTTCAGACAATGGAGGCTTAGAGAGCAGAAACAGTTTAAAGGGGTGGTGCACATTTAACTACCACTTTTCAGCCCTAAAAGCACACACTGGCTTTTCTCTCCCTTTGGACAAAAACACAAGGCGGCTAATTGAAAACTCTTATCTTGGCCTGTTTTTACTGCTTTATCTCATTTAAGTACAAAATACAGTTTAACGCAAGAATCACTTAATAAAATTCTGGTCTCTGAATACAGTTATACTTAATGACAATTCTTTGATCTGGCCTTCATCATCTCTAGTTAAAAACGAACCTTTTAATTTGGCACACAATGAATCTTTAACTGCAGTTGTATTTTAAAAACAGAGCATTAATGGAACTTCATTCCTAACTATGCAGTTACTACTGCCTTCTTTAAAACTCCTCTTCTCCTATAACAAGTCAGAATCTATATGCTTTTGGGTGCAGAGTGACTCATTTTTCTTTTAAATTTATAATGAGTAGTCTGTGATTTACAAGATATTATTTCTGCAATGAAATCCATACCTTTTCTTCTTTTTTTTTTTTTTGTGATAGTTTGATACTTTTATGTGTCATTTTTTCCCCACAGCATTCCTACTAATCCCATTCTATCCCACAAGGATGTGAGATGAATCTATTTAGAATTCAAACCACTAGTGTAGGTCAAGTCCACGAATAAATTCAATAGCAAGGAATAGAAGAGGTAAATTCTCCTTCCCTTGACAAAATCAAGTATTTTCAAGGATATGTACATATGGGACGGAAAAAAATGAAGTAACTGCAATCTCCCATTTTCAGTGAATAAAATATTGCAGGTTTTCATTTCCAATAGGCACAAAAATTAACTTGGGGTTTTTTAGTAAATCGAAGTGAAATCACTTAATAATAAATGACTCATTTACAAAAGTATCCTGAATTTGTTTTGAGCAGATTTTTTCTGCTATGTAAGAAAATTTTTAAATTGTTTTTTTCACAGTATTGCTGTATTTATTCTTGACCAATTTTACTTGTGAGACCTTGTGAGACGTCGGTGCAAAACATTTCCTAAAATGTTAGACTGCTACTGACCCTTTTGCTTGTTCCAATCCTTGCTGAAGTTCAGGACTTAAACCTTCTTGTATCTACTTGTAATTCTTCAAACTAAGAGAATTACATACACACTCCTCCTGGACTCTGAGCTTGTCTGCAGATGCCATGAAGCTCATGCCGTATGAGAATTTCCAAGTGTTAATAAAGTACCATTGAAGCCTCTGTGCAGGTTGTTAAGACTTTCCTTGATAGATGATCGAAAACAAAGCTGGCTTGTATAAATAGATACAGTGCTACGCAGAGGTTGTACTTGACAATAAAAGTAAATTCATCTAGGGACTATGTGTCATTTAAGACCTAATGCCAGAGAGCTAAAGAACCTTTATAACAGGAAATTCTTAGGGAAACTCAGGAACACATATATATAACCATGTAATATACTACATATTACCATGAGAATTATAGAGGTTTTTAAAATAAAAGAGGTGTATGAGATCATAGCTGAAAACAATCACCAAATGCCAAGATATTTTTAGGTTAATGACTAAGTTGTGACTAAAAAAAAGAACACCTTAAAATAATGTTTTATCTTGCAAACATGACTTGATTGCTGCAAATACACCTGTTTTGCCACAAATCAGGGCAAAAAGAGAGATTTTTCTACACTTTTATAGAGTGTGCTGATTTTATTCTCATGTGTTTACGTGCATACAAAGCAATGATGAGAAATAATATTCAGTGTTCAAAGTGTGAGCCTGGGCACTCAAAACTACACTTTCCTTTTGAGACATCACAGTAAGCGACTCAACTCCCAATACAAAATGGTACTTCTTCCCCCAGCAGTCATGAGGTTTGCTATACTACCTACTTTTTCTAACCCTTTCTCTTTTCCACACGGTCATTCTTTGTGAATGCCAGTATGTCATTCTCATACTCTCCATACTCTTCCATTGTGCTCTCCTACATTCTAATATATAAATGCCCATGTTATCTCTCCTCCTGTACCATTCCTATCAGGTGTACCTTATGCTCAGTGCACCATCTCACCCCTGCAGATGCATAAGGCATTTTCTCCTCTTCTCACCTGGGTCATCACTAGATTCTGAGCTGAAATCCTCAATACTGAATGTCTTAGTTTGAGCTACTTATACTATCAAGTTCTCCCAGATATTCTTTTGTAATTAAAAATAATAAAGATGGACCCTGACAATTCGTTTAAGAATGGCAAAATAAACAAAGGGTCAGACTGATTAAAGAACTTGGGATCTTCACCCCCTCCTTGAGTTCTTGCTCACTCAAGAGTGAATTTTTCTAAGCAAAAATATTTTATATATATATACATGCTATAATACTTTCAGTGACTCTTGAGGAGAGATATGCCATTTTTATATGGAGTATCACTTTAGCTGGGTTTATACAAAAGTCTAAGTACAAATAGCTTCCTGTACTGTATTTAGTCTGAAAGTAAGGTGGTTTTGTGAAGAATTATGCTTATAGCTCAACTCTTCTCACAAACTACTTTTTGGGACAAAAAGCCCTCAACAAAGTCTAAGAAAAACTAAAAAGCAAAACAAACATTAAAATAGAAAAAGTTACTAGAAAAAAAATTTAAACTGTATTCCTACACTCAGCTTTCCGAAGACTCTTACACAAAACGGTATTAAGACAAAAAATGTTTATAAAAAAAATTCATTTTAACAGAAGTAGCTTTAATACAAGATAAATCTACTGATTTGAATACTCTTAAAAAAAAAAACCAAAACAACAAAAAACTAATGCTAAATTGTTTTTCAAAACAATAATCTCTATCTACTTTATTATTTAATGCTGGAGATGTCTGCTGTTTTTGATTTTCCAAAAATATCTCTAAACTCCCTCAAATCTAAAGGCATATTTAGATATGCTTTGAGATCAAGAACTATTCAACAGTTTCCTTGTTGAATCACATAATCCTCTGCATCAATTATTTTCCTTTCTTAGTTTTACCTCTTTTGTGTAGTTTTACATTACTGCATTATCTCCCTTGACTAGTGTGAACAGTACACTGCCCCTTGACCATCTTTGAAAATTTCTTGCCCATTCTGCACTAAATTTTCTATCTCTAAGGTCCAGTCTCTGTACCTCTGTTGAGCAGCTAATCCTGTCAAACTGATAGGATTATATTACAGTCTTTGTAGTATATTACACTCACTGCAGTTCTTCCCTGCACAGCCTCCAAAGCAGCCACAGAAGCAGTAAATGCAGCTTCCATGTGGTGCCTGTCCCATTCCCAGTAAGTCCTGCCAGGTCTGCATTTCATGCGTATATTTCTTCTTTCTCCTCAAGAGTAAGTCCCTAATTCCCAGTATGGAGTGGATTTCTGTCCATTTACCTCAGCTGCTCCATGATGGTTCATGGGCTAGAACTACTTGAATATTTTCTGTATTAGACTGCATTTAGCACCTGTGGGTTCTTGCAGCAGTAGTGATAAAATCCATCCAAGTTTGCTAAAACTGAAACTGTATTTTCCAATACCGAAAACTCTTGTCAAATTGAAGCAGGAAAAAAAAAATTAATTTAGATGAAGAAGAAAATATGTCTAGATCTCATAAATATACAGAACAAGCAGAGAGAAATTTGTAATCTTTTAAGAATCTAACAGGCAACACTCAGGAGCAAAGAGGTTCCAAATTTTATAATGTTACTCTTTGCAGTTGAGCACAGCCTGCTACATTGCCAGCCTGCTATACAATACTGATTAAGCTATCCGTTTCACAGGGCTTGAAAGACCAGTTACAGGACCTGAATAAAGATTTTGCAAGTCTATCTATAGCAAAACAAAATGCTACTGCTACAGGTACAGACTGAAAACACAAAAATCTACACTCAAAGTTAGCAGAATTATAGTAGGGAAAAAAAAAAAAAAAAAAAAAGATGACCCTAAAAAGCCAAAGAATGGCATTTTATCCATACACATTTACAGAAATTGCTGGTTATTCCAGTAACCTGGAGCTATGCTCTGGGCAATATCACAGGCAAAACACTTTGGAAGATAGCAAAATCCACTTTTCAGATAGCAAAACCACTTTGGAGTTCCTACTGACACAAAAGATGTTCTTATAAGTCGGGCTTCTGATTTGAGAACTTAGCAGTATTTGGTGAAACAGCCATGAATCTCATTCTGTAGCAAGACTGAATCTGCTCTGCTTAGGGACCCCCACTTATCTTGTTGAATTGCATCAATGAGGAATTGCCAGACAGCTTCCAGCATACTGACAGAGGGACAGTTAGCTGTGTTGTATCTTTTAAAAAAGATACAAAAAAGCATTTTAAAATGCTTTTGCTTTTATTATACAGTTATTGGCTTAAATATGATTAGACTTTCCATGTGACAATGTAAACTTGGGGGTTAAGAACCCAAACACACAACCCTTATTCTATCAAGTAAGATGGAAAGAAACAAGCACATCCTAAATCTAGTTCTCTCTTTCATTTTACACAGTGCTTATAACCGGACTAGGAAGTCTCAGAGCCTCTCTGCTCTCCTTCATATCCTAGAGAACTCTTATTATTTCAGTCCAACTTGCTATCTTAAGTTTAAAACTGACCTAAAATCTTTTGGGAAAAGACACAATTGCTTTGGTTCTGTGAGCTAATTAAAAATTTGGGTGCAGATGAAAAGAGAGAGTACATGAAATTTATCTTTTAGTGCCAATCCTTCAAGTATTATTCATTCCATTTTTTTTATAACTTCAGAACTCAATGTCCAGCATCATGCAGTGTTCAGAAAAATTTAAGGGATGTATAAAAAATAAACATTTGTCAGTTACATCAGTAAAAGTTTAGTATTAAGAGGAATGGAGAAGGCTGGGTGTCAGGCAAAAGAGAAAGGCACAGGGTAAATATATTCCAAGGAAACCCAAATAGCCTGGGGTCTGTGCCAACATGATATTACTCATAAAATCTCATGGAGCCAAGTCAGCGGAGACATCCCAATACACAGGGCAACGTATAATGTAATACTTAAATTATTATCTCAAAGTAGTGGCAGAGAGAGAATTGGAAACTATCAGAAATAGAAAACAGATTAAATTATCATGTAGCAACCTTTTTTTTCCCCACAGATCTTTAGCTCATGCTACTTGGAGAACAGTGATGGCAATATTCAATTCCCCAGCAAGAAAATACAATACCAGCCAATGATTCACATAATATTACAGCAGACTGTTTGTATCCTTTGTATTAAGGAAATGCCTACAACCAAGAAGGCATCAATCTCAGCACTTCTCACATACATAAATAACATGGTTTATAAACCAGCTGAAAAGATTTAGCATACTAGCTGCTCAAAAGAGTAATTGGTTTTACATAACAGACAAAGAAGCAAGATTGTTTAGGTCACTTATTTGTGGACCAAACTAAATGATATAAATAAGCATGGGATTTGATTTATCTTGTTCTCCAGCTTAGTCAAGCTAATACTGATTCACTCTGAAATGCTGATCAAATACAATTGATTTCTGCAATGTGAGCAAAGGAAATAGCATGATAAAACCAAGTGCATGCTAGGGAAAACCTAGGCATATTGAGCATCAGGTTTGTTTAGAATTGATCACATGGCATGCAAGATGAACCAGCACAGCATAATTTAATGTGTTTCTCAATGGTTTAACCTAAAGCAGAACCTAATGACTAGCTAGGCCTTTTCCTTAGTTCAGGATTTTTTAAATCAAGAGGTAACTGCTTTTGTGGATGATATTACCTCTTGCCTTAGCGCAGTGTTTGTTTTTTAGCCAGACAGTCGTGCATGCTACAATGCTGCATTTAAGAGGTCATTGGTTTAGCATCAAAAAGGTCACAAAAAGCAACCACATTGACTGTGATCCTCCTCTGAATCCCTAAGCACTCAACTGGTATGACCTGGGAGGTAAAGGAAAATGATTGGAAGGTTTTACTCAGTAGAAGGTTTCCAAGCAACCTTGCACAGTTCAGCAACCTCAAGCAATGGGAACAATGGCTATCTTTGGCAAGGATCCATTAAAGGGAAGCCTGCAGCAACACCATTGTATTTCCACCACCAGCAGCTATAAATACTGGCTACATTAAATAGGATAAGAAATAAAATAAAAACAAACCTGAAAATGGGGCGAGCAGAGGGCAGGGCAGGTTGACTAATTTTTGCATCGCTTTAACTCCAATTTTTGCAGAATATAGTAAAATGACTAAGAACCTTTGCTTAAAGCAATAAACTTTGTACTGTCATATTTCGAATACATTTGTCGTATTGGTCTAGGCACAGTCCTGGCATACAGCAAAGATAACAAGGTGCTGGGAGATTGCTAGTCATGCACAACTCCTAACCAGTTCAACCCTTTGAAGCTATAATTTAGATCCTTGCTAGGATAGTTTAAGGTAGGTCAAGCTTGGTCTTTTTCACATTCTTATCTCATGCTTACAGAGGATTTTCTCAAAATCTAAGAATTCCAGCCCACACATCTGAGTGACTTGGTGGTGGTTCTGAAGACACATCTTGGATGCCAGACAGCTACTCAGTGGTTTTAGACTTCAAATTGCATGATAGGTAGAAAAAAATAAGAATATGGTGAAATATTTTTTGTTATTTCTTACAGCTAGGTTTTTAATGAAACTGCTAAAAAAGCATTTTCTTTTGAACACTGCATCCATATGATTCATGTTATGTATGGTGACCAGAAATGAAATTGTACAATATTATGCCATTAGCATTTATGATCCATTTGTATTAGCCTTAAAGCTTGTGTCTTTCTTTTTAAAAAGAAGCCTGATGTTTTAATTAAAGTGTTTGTTAAGGAAATTCAGTATGTACGGAAATAATATAGTAGATTTCATTACATAAATTAATCTGACTGGACTTCCTTTGAACTCTTGCAGCTTCTGTGCAATTGATTTTCTTTTCAGCAAATAAGAAACTATAATTAAGGTTTTTTTGAGCTTTGCAGAAACACACAACCATGTAATAGCAAACAAATAACTGAAAATTCACAGTATTTTTGGTACTGCCAGGAGTTACATATTTAGCAATAAATACCCTAGTTTATTTCCTATAATATCAATAGAATTACATTTCCAAGAATAAATCATCAAGTATATGTCCTATTTTCAGCAGATATTTTTGTGATACCTCTAACTGCAGCAGTAAAATACCTTGAGGGAAAAAAAACATTGTGAAGGTGGAGATCATAAAACTAAAGATATAACAGATTTGCCTTTGAAAATAAAGTACTGGACTGATAGACTTGGAAAGGGAACAAATTACTCAACTGCTATGCAGTAAAAATAATCTATAGATAAGTAGGCAAATATACAAGCCAGGCTCAAAGCATTGTTCTTGTACCAGGAGGTGTTGAGCAGTATAATTTAACATTCATTCAGCCAAAACAAATAAGGATGTACAATGCTGAATACTTACACCTGTTGCCATACCATTTTTTGAAAGTTCAATATTCTGCTTTTAAAAATTCAGAACAGAAAAAAAAAATCAATTAATTTTAGCAACTGTTTCCTTATTTTAACAAAATCAAAATAATAATAAATTAAATATATCTTAGATCTTTAGCATTATAATAATAAAGAGCATAATTTCTGATCAAGTTTCCCATTATGCAAACAAGTTATACATTAAAAGTGTAATATAATGAAGTTTTTCCATTTTTCCAAATAAAGGTAAACTATATCTTTGTCTACCTTTCTATTATCCTGCTACAGAAGATGGTGATGATGCATAATCAGATTTCAGTGTCTCATTCAGATCAATTTATGTATTTTCTACTATCATTTAACCTCTTGGACTGTTTGCAAATTCTCTTCAATATACAGAAAAAAACTTTTGCATCAAGCTCTGCTCATTCATGACACACAGAAAAGCTTCACACCCACTGAAGTTATTGTATAGACAGTTTGTAAGTTATACTTGAAAATTTAACTTGCATAAGTTTGTACATGTACAGAATCTTTAGTCTAAACTTAGGATGCAGGGCTTTTCTTAGTGTCTTTCATTAGAGTAAATGGTTATCTTGCACTTGAGTTTCTCCCCAGCTTTGCACTCTTACCATCTAATCAGCCCAGGACCCAGATTAGGACTGTCAAATTGCATCAGGAGTTTACAGTGAGTGCTCACTAGACTGCCTTTAATCCTCCAAGGTTTACTCAAATGTCACAACCATCTGGAGGAAAAGACAGCTCCTTGCTGGGTCCTGCTGACCACAAATTATTTGTAAGGAGAGGAAAAAAAAAGACAATAAGAAAGCAAAATGCTAAGTATTTTCTCCCCTCCCTGTCAAATACACCTATAGAATTACTTTTGATATCATGAGCAAAATCAGGAACAACTTCACAACTTCAATTTAATTTCTAAAATTTATTAGATGCCTAAGGCAATTTTGTTGTCACAGGTCCTGAAGAACAAATAACACAATATAATGGAAATATGTCAATGAGAAATTATCTTAGGAGTTTGTAATCAGTTTTGCAATAAATAGACATCTTGTTTAAACTAGTTACATTATATCACATTCTTTATCAAATACTATTTATATTCCATATTTGGAAAAATTTATAGATTCTTTACTTCAGATTATTTCTTTGTAACTCAGAGATACTCATAAAATGCCTGTGACAATCTTAAAATAAATATATGTTAAGTAGTGAGAAAATCATATTGCCTTTATCAAATTGCAGTAATATAATGGCAGATTTGCCACAGTTTTTATTAGAAATCTGGCATAGGATAAAAATACACAGCATTATAGTTTTGCTCAAAGCTTTTACTTCAGAGCAATAAGGAGGAGGTTGCACACCCAATGTAAGCTTTTGCTTCTTGTAAGAAAAGTCTGTGTCTAGTTTTAATTTTGAGAAGATGCTTTCCTAATCCTCTCCTCCAAGCTGCTTCCTAATAGCATGGACAAGACTAGGAATGCAGCTGCATGCCCATCTTTAAATAGCTGCATTTGCCACTGAAATTACTTCCCATGCACCACCTAGAAGAGTTTACCTGTGTTTACTGTTAGTCATCCATTTAAAAATTAAGAAAACCAGGAAAGAAATAGGTATTGTAGGTACTTTAGCTCCACATCTTCTATGATAATCAAAATAGCATTCCTGTCCTTTCTGATTCTCTGCATAGTATTTCAGCTAAAAAGTTAAGGGGGCATGAAAACACAGAACTGTGGAGCCATCATGAAGCCATAGCCGTCATCTAAACAGAAAGAGCTTTTTGCAATTAACAAGGCACAGTCCAAATTTAGCCTGATCAGCCTAATTAGTTACTTTTAAAAATTCAGAAGTAAAAGCTCTATTGCTTGCATAAGGTGTATCAACAGCATCTTTGACCATTGATTTTCTGTAAGCTCACTTTCATGTTTGCTCATTTAGATGCCAGGGTATTGTTTTATATCCAGAACTGACAAGCTAAATATTAGAGCTGATTACTCAAAGTGCACTGGATGACTTGTAGCTGCAATGAAGCGCCCTTGTTTCCTATTAATATATCTATTTGGTAAAAATTCAGCCAAATTTTATACCTATTTTCAATACATTAATTTACAGTTTTATTCTCTTCAGTGGAGCCTTGATGTCCAGTATTTGCATTCATAAGCTTGTAAATACCTCAGTAAAAGCTGGAGAAAAAAAAAAAAATCTCTTATTATTTCAGAAATACTGCCCATTAAGTCTTATCACTTCGAAGTTTTTTTTTTGCTTTGCAAGCTGTAGGCTCTACTTAAAATTAATTTCCGATACTTCATGATAAATAGTGCTTATGTGCTTTGTAGGGCAGAAAGCTCTATTCCTTTTCTTGCAGATACATGACATGTTCAGTTCTCATTATATAACAAAACATGACAATTTTAATTTCTGTCCATAGTTGATTACTTTATTTACTCATAAGGAAGTACTACCTTCAGCACTGAATTTGAATTAATCATTAAAGCCAAAAAATGTTTTGTTGTAAGAAACATAAAAATGTCAGCTGAATTCAAAACACAAGAAAAACAAATCTAACGTGTTCAGTGCTTTGCTTTGAACTGGATATGGCAACATGACAATTCCATCCTTAGATCCTTCAAAATAAATAGAGCAGAGGTTTACTTTGAGTTTTATATCCTATTTTGCAAATATCAGTTTTATTTATATTCTTTATTCTTTTCCCAGAAGAGAATTGCAATCTTCACTCCCTTGCCTTATATCCTCCTACCAAACACCAGGCAGCCAACTCAATCTAAGGAGGAAGACGTGCTAGGTCATCAAAATTATTCCGAAATATAAAGCTCTACAAATTATAAAATAAGATTTTCTCTGAATTGTTTATAAAAGAGAAAAGTTTTTCTTGTGAAAAACTTCTTTCCTGCTACTGTGCTTCTTGTACCTGACACCATGTGTCACTGGTTTACAGAAGGTACTCAAGGACAGCCAAAACACAGAGTCAAGTGATGAGAACTAATTGAGAATTACCTCTCAAAGTTACTGTCTAATATTGAGTAAGTATTTTAAAAAGATAATGCAGTGCTCAGAAGTCAATAAAGATATTACATGCTATCAGCAAGCTTCTAAGTAAAATTAAAACACAGAAATGGCTTAAGCTCATAATTTATGGGAACTATTTATTTAAAGAACAGCACATTTTCTTTTTTCTAATTTGTCATATTTGTAGAGCACAAAATCTTTAGGCACAATAGCTACAACTCATTTTACATACTAACAAAATCACATACCCCTTTTACACTTTTACCTAGTACAGTTGTGACTATCTCTACGAATGGGAAAAAATGTCATCAGAGAAGAATTATGCATTAAATTAATCCACTTAATCCACTGAACATGTAAATGCAATGTGGAGGAAAAAAAATATCTCTCCTACATTCTGAGCAGGAACCAGACAGATTCAGCAGAGAAAGAACAAAACAATCTACAATAATACTTTTTTCCGATCTGTGAACTCACAAGAAGTACCAATCACTATGACACATTAATTCAATCAAGCACCAAAAGCTGGAAGGAAATTGACAGAGAACAAGCAAATAAAAATCTCACACAGTTATCATTCATAGACACCTATGCTGTGCCAGCAGCAATAGGGAGACCTGTCAGCAAACATGGGCAGATGTTATATCCTTTAGATTTTGTACAAAAATTAAAGATACGAGCAATACAAAAGTGATAGCACAACATAATGATAGATATTACTGTCATGTTCTCAAAGTAACATGCTCTCTGTAATGAATAAACTTCAGAAACTTCTTGACTGGCTTTGTCAACATAGAAAGTTAATCATCTTTTCCCCAAAACCTATTGAGAGTAATGTCACCATTAAGATGTGCTATAATTCAAACAGTATAGACAGAAATTAAATCAAAAGTTATTTTTGTAGTAAGTAATTTTGCATATATAACACAAACATTGATTACAGAGATCTCAGGGCAAAGTTAGTGTCTGCTTCACTGATGCTTTACTAGAACAAGGCAAAGCTTTGGGCTACCTGTGTGTGACAGGGTTCAGGTGAGAGCAAAGCCTCATCTCACAGACTTCCAGTCATTCATTCTTGCACTGAGCCCACAAATGGGAAATTAGAAAACAAAAACCCCATCCTACATCATGTCCAAATTGCGATGCTTCAGTACCAACTTAGGTACTTGAAAGATGCACTCACTAAAAAGAAAACTACAAGCAACAAATATTGCAGTTATTTTTCACAGGACAAATGGCATTCTGTTCTTCCTTAAAGCAAATTCAAAATTTCAAAACAGAGAGGTGGAACAGATGAAACACAGACTGACCTTTTCTGTAGAAGTCAGAAAGGAAAACTACCAAGGAGATATTAATAAAATTCAGTAAGAATAAAGATTATGCTTTTCAGCCAGTCTCCATTTAGAAATAACCAGTCATAATAAATGAAATTATAGGATGCCTTAAAGCACAAATAACGTTTAGGGCCTCCAGTAATTAAGGTTTGCTACACTGATAAAGAGTGCACACTCCACAAATGTACCAACCACAGGCGGGAGGATTACTGCTCAAAAGCTTCATGGCCTGAACAGAAAAAGACAAAGCAATCAATCAATTTAAAGACATGTACTAAATCCTCAAGAAACACTACTGGCTGCAGAAGAGGGGACTCCATTTCTCAATACAATTTAAGAAGATTTATAATATTTCCTTGAGCAGTTGACTGGCAGGCATGCAGTGTTCCTACCATACTTTCAACTTTAAAAATCTGTTCCAGTCATTGCATTTACCAACATGTTTATACTGCAAATTTCTAGCATTTCTTAACTTCACCACTTGTTTTTTGGACTACTTATTTGCTTAATTTCTTGAGAATAAATTATAAATATGATATTATTAGGCCTTTATTTCTCCATACACTCAAAGCACTTGATAAAAACACAAAAGAGTGTTTGCACATCTTAATGTTAAAGATCATTAATGCACAATATTGAACTACGTTTTTATAAAATACTTCATGCCAGAAATGTTCAAACATTTTGCTTATGCATCCTGTTAACTTTGAAAAAGAAATAATCCCAGATGTTTATTTTTTGGTAATCCACACTGACATAAATTAAATCATCTTAAATGTAATATTTCCATATGAATGGCATCATTAGACATTTGTATAAAGCTCTTGAAAAGAAACAGAGATCAACAGTCACATCATCAATCAGATTCAGATTACTGCAGCATGAATATTTTAAAATCTGTTTAGTCACCAGATTCACAGCCTATTTGTTTCTTCAAGAGTACAACAAATCCATTAATCGTATTAGCCCCCAAAATCTGCAGTGTCCCCCACCCAGGTATCAAACCTTCAATATAGTGAGCAAATACAACAATACACCAGGTAGTATGTACTATAATCAACTGCTCATAGAAAGCAATCTAGGATTTGAAAATTCTTCTATATTTTCCACACTAAAATGAAGAAAAGGTAGTCACTAGCACAGAATTACTGTTTCTCTGGCAAAATGAAAATATACTGAGAGTCCTATTAAAATAGTTTCTATAGACATTTTCCCATTTTCATCCCATTTATATGTAAAAGTAAATGTGTGGAATGTGTAAAGCTGCTTTTAAAAATATTTTTTTTAAAAAGAAAGATCAAAATGCTTACAAAAAGAGGTTGGTTATCTAAAAGAAAACAAACAAACAAAAAAACCTAGTTCAAAAAATCAAGTAAAGAGAATCAAGACTACATGTTCAGCCACTCAAGAGATGTCAGATGGGAGTACTTGGGAGAAAAAAAAAATCCCTACTAAGTTTCTCCCAGAAAGAGCTGTCTGCTCTTCATTAGGTGTTAGCATGTACTGTCAGTCATCTCTACCTATTGAAACTGAAAGACAGTTGAGAAATAAAGGAAAAGGAAAAGGAAAATAAGTTTTCTTTATTTCAGTTTTTTAATGTAAGCAAATTCATATTACTTATATGTACATTTTCATTTATCAAAGATTTCAAATGTGGGGAAGAAAAACCTTATGGTCTAGGTAAAACAGCATGGGGGTTTGACCCTGGCTGGATAACAGGCACTCACCAGAGCCACTCTATCCCTCCCTTCCTCAATTGCACAGGGGAGAGAAAAGACAACAGGCTCCTGGGTCGAGGTAAGGGTAGGGGAGATCAATCATCAATTACTGTCATGGGCAAAACAGACTTGACTTGGGGAAATTAGTTTAATTTATTACCAGTTGAATCAGAGGAAGATAATGACAAATCAAATCAAATCTTAAAACACTTTCCTCTCATTCCTCCACAGGCTGAATTTCACTCTGAAATTCTAGTTCCTCCTTTCCCTCAAGGACACAGAGGAACAGTGCATGGGGGCTGGGGTCAGCTCATCAAATGTTGTCTCTGCTGCTGCTTTTCTACTCATTCAGAGGACTCCTTTCCCTGCTGCAGCATCCAGTCCCTCTCATAGAAACAGTCCTTCATTAATTCTCCAACTTCAGTCCTTTGCATGGACTGCAGTTCTCCATGAACTGCTCCAGTGGGGTCCCTTCCTCTGGGTGCAGTCCTTCAGGAACAGTGTGGGTCCTCCATGGGGGTCTCAAGTTCTGCCACCAAAGCTGCTCCAGGACAGCTTTTTCTCTCCACAGAGTCACAGGTCCTGCCAGGAGCCTGCTCCAGCACAGGTTTCTCACAGGACACTGATGGGTCTGGCCCTGGCCAGCAGCAGGTCCATCCTGGGCAGTGTGGCACTGGCTCAACCAGACATGGCAAAGCCCCTGGCAGTTTCTAGCAGAAGCCGTCCCTGCAGCCCCTCTATCCCCCTCACTACCAAAACCTGGCCACACAAACTCCATACAGACAAAACTGACATCCAACAATTCCAAATGATAGCTATCCATCACCAAATCATCAGGAATTACTTCTGATGTGCAATGGGAACTAAACAGAAGAAGAAGTGATTTATTGTATCATTTTAGAGCCTGTGGTAAGTCTGTGAATTAAGGGATATATAAATACATATATGTTTAAATGTCTTTGCTTCAAAATGCAACTCAGCTTACTGAATTCATGTGTCTGTGAAAAGTTTCTTTTGTAATGTAGTGTTCCTCTTTCTATAAAATTTCATCTATTTTCTAGTAAAATAGAACTTTCACAGAACAGAAAAATACCCATCAAAAAGTAAAATACAAAAATGTACAGAGAAAATGGGTTTAGCTTTATGCAAAGAAAGAAGCTTTGATTTTTTTAGTTATGTTACACGAGAAGTGAATTCTGATTCCTTTAAATTACTTCTACTGACTGTTAAATCATTGTGCTTGGGCTTTTTCTTGATCGTAACCATTACTTTATTGCAACAACAACAGCAAGTAATGGATTCACTAATGTTACTTCCTTCTGGAATCACTTCACGGGTGTTAAATTCCTTACACATTTTGATTTCAGGAAAGAGAGACCGACAGCAAAGAGCACACCAGCCAAAAGACACATTATGCTGGACTAAAATTAAGACAGCCCAGATGGGTAAACACTATCAACACAAAAGACTACAACAGGTACTCATAAATCATGCAACAGAAAACCAAATATTGGTTGGAAAAGGGAGAAGGAACAGAATAATGACACAGTTGTTTTTGATTAAAATGGGAAAAAGCCTGAAAACTCTGGGTGTTCAACACATATGTATAATCTCAGAAATCTATGTGACATCAGTTGCTACAAACCATAATGGTTGCCCAGAGAGTATCAGATTCCACTAGGAACTTCAATTTTATTTTTAGACTATTACAATACAAAGAAGGGACCATTTTTGCAACAACAATCAGCAAACCTTTATTTTATGCAGCATGGCAGAAAGAAACAATATGCCTTCTCTAAATATAATTACTAACCCTGTCAAGTTAATACAATCAGTAGTGTTCTGCTAGATTAAACTTTCAGCTGGATGAAAACAGCTCGTTCTATCCACTTGCTATTCTGCTGAAGTTAATTCCTGTCTAAATAAAGAATGACAAATAGTGAGACCACTTCTTATTTTCCAAACTCGTGCAAAGAATTATATTAAATTGCAAAGAAATTCTAGCAAAGGAGGTAATAATCATTTGGCAAAAAGTTTACACTGATAAATCTGAAGGTAAATAATAAATTATAATCAGTAATATAGTGTTGGGGTTAATTTAAAGATTTGAAAGTAGAAAAAATATGCAAGATAGATAAAAAGACCACTGATAAGTGGCATCCCTCAAGGTTCTGTCTTGGACGCAGCATCCTCAGAAAGTTTGCAGGTGACCTGAAGTTTAGCAGTGCAGTTAATACAATTGAAGGACCGGATGCCATCCAGAGGGAAAACTTGAGAAGTGGATGTATTAGAGTCTCAAGTTCAGTAAGTCCAAGTGCAATGTGCTGCACCCAGATCACGGGTATAGACTGACAGAAAAAGTCATTGGCAGAAGCCCTGCGGAGAAGGGCATGGGGGCTCTGGCAGATGAAAAACTGGCCGTGGACCAGCTTGTCTGTGTGCTTGCAGCCCAGAAGACCAAATGCATCCTGGGCTGCATCAAAACCAGCATGGCCAGTAGGTCAAGAGAGGGGACTCTCCACCCTGGTGAGACCCCACCTAGAGTACTGCATCCAGTTCTGGAGTCTTCAGCACAGAAAGGACATGGATTTATTGGAGCAAGTCCAGAGGAGGGCATGAAGATAATCAGAGGGATGGTGCATCCTCTCTATGAAGATGGGCTGGGAGAGTTGGGGCCTTTCAGGCTGGAGCAAAGAATAAAGACCTCATTGCAGCCTTTTCAGTACTTGAAGAGAGCTTAAAAAAAAGAGGGAGACTGACATTTTACATGGGAACACAGAGTTGGGAAAAGGAGGAAGAGGAGAAATTTAGATTAGCTAATAGGAAGAAATATTTTCCCGTAAGAGTGGGGAGGTACTGGAACAGGGTGCCCAGAGAAGCTGTGGATACCCTATCCCTGGAACTGTTCAAGGCCTGGCTGGACAGGGCTTTGAACAACCTGATTTAGTGAAAGACATCTCTTCCTGTGGCAGGAGGAATAAACCTAGATCATTGTTGACTTCCATAGCAAATCACACTATGACTTACTAGTCAGATTTTGAATGTGTTGCTTTACGAGAATAAGCTATAAATAGGGTATTAAATTAATTTCAATAAAATATTATTTGAAGGCAGATGGTAAGAAGAATTGAGATGGGTATGTCCTTACTCTTTGTATATATCTATATAAGTGTGTATTTATAATATTAAAGTATTAAAGTATCTGGCACTCTAGACTGATAATATGTATCTGCTTCTCTGTAGCAATTATTATGAAATTAAAACAGTTCTGGAACCAGTAAGGCTAGAACCCGCTATGTAAGTACAAATGGCTGATAGTGAACACCTTGACTGAAATTTTTCAAATGTTCTGTGAGACAGAGCATTGAACTTCATGTACATGAAAAAAGTCAAAACAGAGCAGTATTAATAGTTTCCCATGGGAAGTAAAGAGTATAAGTTGAATGGTACCCCTTCAGAAGGTGTCCTTAAGTTGTTAAACACAGTGTTAGGGAAACAGAAACTTTTGAAAGCAATCAACCAAAAACTTTCAGAATTAGTGGGATAGAAGTAGATGCTAAAATGAGCTATTTTCATCTTAGGTACTCCGTAAAATCACTACATGCTATTGCTTAAGATTTATTTATCCTCTTTATTTAGTATAGATTTAATTGCATTTTGAAGGCACAGATCTGCTTTACATGGTAAATTCCCCCATGTAATTCCCAAAAAGCTCATCTTGTAGAAATTGCTCTGCTCTGCTCTAAATTGTACTACTGGGCAGCTATGCTGTGAGCTGATGAATGTTTGAAAGCCTAAGTGTGTTATCAATACATAAAAAGAGACTGTTGGCTCAGCTAAGAATTCTGCCCATTTTCCATACCATCATTTCCAAGAAATAGGCTGTGATGATGGGGAATGTGAGAATAACCACCAGCATTCACAGATCAAAAGTCACAGTTAGTTCCTTGCCCCACACTTTTTATCCATACATGGATACTTTTGCACCACCTCTGTGATTTGTCATCTAAATGCTGTAAGCCAATTTCCAGGTATGTTTGTTTTGCTTAAAAAAAGAGCAAAAGCATTGATATATTGAAAAAGCTAGGCTTGAATATTTTGTTGTCATAAGATGATCTATCCTAAGAATCAACAACGAACACTTGATCAAAAAGGAAAAAACTATTGTAGTTCCAACTGAATCAAGAGAAATATTCAACTCACTAGGAGAACCTTACCCTCCTCTCAAGTTAGGTGGTTTTATAAAGTAAGAGTGCAAATGAAGGCTGTTAAAAGCGAACATGTAAAAACAGCTGGGTACAAAATTGACACAGTTTATCTAGGACTAAGAAGACTATTGGGAAAATTATAAACTTAGCACCTGCTACTAGGAAGCTCCAAATAAATGCCATCAAGCAGCAGTAATGGCTCTAGTAGCACTTACTTGATTTAAACAGCAGTGGTGCTGGTCTGTCTCCAGACATCAACTTCAAAAGGCTACCTTAAAAATATAACCCAGATTCTGAGACAGACTATTACTTCCACCTCCTAATCATTGTTCATCCTTCAAAATATTCAAGTATTTAGATCCATGGTAAACTTATTTATTAAGCATAGCATTGCTAATTGCAGAGATAAATATACACTCAAAAGGCAATTACAATTTTTCTTTAATCTGATAATTTAAGAGGGTAAATTATGCCACAAAGTGCCTATCAGACCTGCTTCTTCATGATTCTCTTACTGAAGAAAAAAAACAATTTAAAAAAATCCAGTATTTCTTTTCTTCTTGTAATCTGACTGATCACCAACATTTTTTAATGAAAGTTCACACCAAACAAATCAAATACAAAACCCTTATTGAAGAGGTACACTGATCAAGCATAATTTGTCAAGGAGGATATGCTATAAAAATATTACCTAAATACACAAATGCTTTAGTCAAAATTTCAGAAGTAGATACCATACCTCAATTATAATTGTCAGAATTTGGTTGTTTACTATAGTGAACATTTCATGAATTGTCTTTCAAAACAGAAAGAAAGATACTCAAGAAATGTCTTCACTTTCAGAATTAATAGATTACTGAATATTATATAAAACTATTCTTGTTTATATCAGATGAAAAGTTTCCTGCTCTAAGAACCAAAACTTTATTTTACAGAGGGCAGGTTTTTTTCGTGCCCGAGTTGCTTCATTCATTTTAAATTGAGGGAATTTTGACATACCTGTCACAATCAATAGCTATAAAAACAAATATAAAGTAATAATAAAGTCTACCCATAGCACTGAAAGCAAATTTCACCTAAGGAAATGCAAAATTCCTCAGATTGCTGTGATAGCCAATGTGAACATCAGCCAAATTGGTTATTAAAGACTAACATGATTAAGTTACAGACAAGAAAATATTACTATTTCAATGACACATTAAAGTACAGTAATTCTAATAATCAGTTATGTTTGATATTGTCTTTTTCCCATCTTGTATTGATGAGACCACTAGGTTTTGGGGTTTTTTTTTGGGTGGGGGAGGGACTTGGAATGTAAGGAGAATGGGAGATTGGGTTAAGTTAAATTGTTTCCTGAATAATTTGCTAAAAGCTAGATCCGAGAAGATAATCAGGAAGAAGAGAAAAAAATCAGAGCTTCCTTTCTCCATACACAAAAAGACAGAGTAATAGAGAGGGAAGATGACCAACATGTAGCATAAAAGAAAAAATTATGAAAAAAGGAGATCAGTGAATCAGAATAAAAAAATAATAATGGAGTGGAGGATTCAGACCCATGTCCCTAACCTGTTGAGTTGAGTTGGTACCAAAGAAAAATTAATTCATAAGGGGTATTTACTGTTTACAATATCTACATTCCACAAATCCAGTCATTGAGATTTTATCATCTGTGGGAGACTAAAATCAGGCCCCTGTAAAATTATGTGATAAGAACACAGTATTTCAAACATGCCAAACACCTAGAAAATCCCTCTGAGCTGGGCAGTTTTGGTTGGGTTTATTTATTTATTTTTACCTGCGTACTTGCTACTCCCAGATTTTTATCACTTTAACTCAAGACATGGGCCTAAATATATTTTTGACTAATGTCAAGCCAACTTGACCAATCTGCTTCAAGTCAATGCCTCTTCTTCAAGATGCAATAAAGACCACTTCCAACTGATGTTGCTGCTACTACTGGTTTACAAAACATGTCAAAACAAGAAGCATGCATAAAGACAGAGATTAAAATCTGGGAACACAGTTATATCCCAAGCTGCATTTCAAAAGAAAGACTAAAATTCTTACTATGACAAAACCAAAGTATCTCAGTTTCTATGGAGAGTATGAAACAAGAACTGACAAGTAACTTTTTGACTAGCAGACCACTACCATGTGTCTTGAAAACCAATGAATTCTCACCCCATTCAATGAACGCTCACTCATTCAATGAACTCTCACCTTCTTCTTGAAGGGAATATAGTTCCTCAACTTTTAAAAATGAAAACAATTTGTGTATGTAGTTTTACCTTTTTTTTCTTTTTCAGACACTGCAATTTCATCTTGTCAGAAGAACTGCATTATTTTCAGCCTGAAAATCTGACTCCATAGTAGACTCTACAGTAGTAAACTGTAAAGAACATGAGCACTTCTGACCAGCATGAATGAGCAGCATGACACTGAGCAAATCAACATGTTTCCCTGTGCTCTACTTCCCATATTATCTATGCATGCACTGTATGGCTGCCAAGTGCTTAGAAAACCACTTTTCTCTAAAAACCCACTGGCGTCTAAAGCATAATACAAATAATATAGCAATGATTTGTGCTTAAAAGAGGGGAAAAAAAATGGGTTACATTCTTGCAACGCAAGAGGAGATTTATTCCCAGTATCTGCAGATAAATTGCATCCGACAAAGCAGTACTTATGGACATACAAGTCACCAACACATAGTCTCCTCTGGTATGCCACTAAGACAGAAAAATTTTTGGATCATGTCCAAATCATCCAGCTATTAAAGTTGTGAGGGTCACAGACTTTCTTTGGAAAGTCTACTGGCTAGGGTGAGCAGTCACCAGCTCTACACTTTCACTCCTACTTTTTGAGACAGTAAAATAAAGATTATACCCACTGTCTAGCAAATCACTGCTGAAATTCTTCTGCACCTCATATTAACATGCAATTACCTCCTAGAAAATCACAACACTGTTTTGAAAATGCATGGTAAAAATTTTGTATTCAGTAATTTTTTCACCTCACACTCATGTTTACTGATAAATATATACCAGACAAGGGAATCAAAGGAATAAGGCACACTAAATAGGTTAGTGTCTTACAGGCCTATACTTCCTAATAAACAGTCACAATGTAGCAAGTGTCAAGTGGTTTTTAATATTTATAAATGAGCAAAATGCCCTAAATAAGTAATTTTTCTTTTTCAAGCCCTGATATACAATTACCCCCATAAATGAACTCTTCTCCCTCGCACATGCAAGAGCTAATGCACATTGAAGATACTAATTCTCTCTTATTATTGTGAAACGTCAGGTACATATGCCATCCATCTGATAAGGCTTTTCCCTATTTGTGTGCCCAGAAAATCTGCTCGACAGTTCTGACATGAAAATGATTAATTAATAGGGAATGCTAGGAGAAACTGTATAACCGTTGCTATCCTCTAGTTTACTAGTATTTGCTGCTTCTTTAAGAAAAATCATAGCATACATCATCTGACTTTGAATTTATCTTAGCATGTATTTTTTAGTGAAGACTTAACTCTCTTCTATGTGTTCATATGGTCATTTATAACATTCTGCTGTATTAGGTCACTGCTTCATCAGCTGCACTGATGCTTTGTGTAAAATTAGCTGGTTTGGTTTGAACAGAGATTAGAGATGTGATCAAGAACAGTTCCTGATGGATGAAAAATGAAGATGGAGTTATTTGGGACTTGTACAAAATTGTTCAATTTATAATAAACAAGAAGTGTTAAATAGGCACTTTTCAACTTTAGTAGAAGTTTCCTGAACGAATTTTCATTCAGATACTATGAATTGAAATGATGACCAAGCTTTTTACTGGGCTTCTGGTTGACAGGTATGGAAAGCCCATTTTATAAATTTAATTAAATTTATTATTTTTCAATTTATTAATATTGCGAATGCACAATTCTTCAGCACAGGAATATACAGAAAAGGTGCCTTTTTTTTTTTTTTTTTTAAGCTTTGACCATCTGTATGATTTATAATAAAAATCAGTGCAAAAGAAGAGACAAGACTTTTCCATGTATTAACACTTTCTCCAATCTGAGCTAAAGACACCCATAAACAAGAGTTCTCAGTATAACGCTTTACCAAAATCAAGAACCTCCCACATGTCCATTCCATGCCATTCATGGCCTTCCCAAGATAAACAATGGCAAGTGAAACCAACCAGAAACTTGACAGCCTCTGAGACAGAACTGTGTCAGAATAGTACTGAATAAGCTATGCAGATTGTTTATATACATACCCACATATTTATACATCTGTATTTAACTAACACAATTTTATCTGGTCCATTTGTAATTTAACTTTGCACAAAGATGCCGGACAGACTATGCTATACAAATGGCGCATCAATACTTCTAACCAAGCTAAACCTCTATCAATGGCATATTAGGATGGGCACCTATTTTGAACTGCTACAATTCTCTACCCTTTCTACTGGAATATTGATTTCTACAGCATGTGAAGAAAAAAATCTATATGCAGTTAATGAACAGAGTAGTGCCACAGAATACACAGGATTTATATAAATTTACCAGCATCTGTACTTCAAAGAAAGCTTGATAAAAAGGAGAGTGATAGGATCTCATGGTAGCCAGACTAATCCAACAATAGGAAGAAAAGAAACATTTAAAAATTGTAGTTTAAGAGGAAAAAGAAAGAAAAAGTTAAAAAAATCTAACGTCCAGTCCACGATTTGCTCTGGTGATTCCTATTCCCTCAAAAAGTTTCAACATCATCGCATTGGTATACACATAATCTTTGAAACTCCATCTATTCTTTGAGATGATAAATTCTTATTCTTCAAGAAGGAAATCTTAAATGCACAGGAGCAGGCTATACTCATGTTCTGAAAGACAAGTTAGTGGGAAAGAATGATCTGGCAGAAACTTAAAGAAAAAAGGAGAGTTTGTGACCTTTAGAAGAAGGAGCAGGCCACAAGGATGTTGTGAGGCTATGCAGGGAAAAAATTACAAGGGGCAAAAAGCCCAACCCAAACGATCTGGCTAGTGGTGCAAAAGGCAATAAAAATCCTTCTGTTAGTACATCAGTAACAAAAGGAGGCGAAGTGGAGGGAAACACTGACAACGGATGAGGAAAAGGCTGAGGTACTTAATGCCTTCTTCACCTCTCTGCTAGGTTAACAGACTCAGTGATCTCAAAGGCCTTTTCCAACCTAAATGATTCTTTGATTGTATTCCTCTGCTGCTTTTTTGCTAGTGCCTCATTTGGAAAAAAAGGAAGGGCACTGTAGATCAGCAGTCACTTTCAACCAGTCTGTGGACCTCTAGATCATGCAGCTAGAAACAGTTCACAGTAAGTATGCCAAGCTTCCAGCTGGAAAAACACCAGGGATGTTGAATCCATATGTTCTGTAACAGAAAGCTTTGCAAATATTTCTAATACTGTAATTCTTCTTCAGTGGTAGCTAAGAAGGCCTCTTTCCAATTTTCTTTAAAACCTTTCATATTCTTCCTGAGTAATACCTTTACAATTAATTCTTTACTGCACATAATAAATAGCTGTATAATTAAAAATCATAATTTGAAGTCCTTACTGCAACGATATCCTACTGTATGACTCCTAAGTTATAATGCAATACGTACAATATGCAAACAAAGGACTTGGAAGGAACTAAAGAGCATCCCAGCATATCTTACCCATTCTACAGACCAGCCAGTTATCAGCCATTTCTAAAGTCTCCAGTAATTTTTGACCTTATGGAACCCTAGATTATCACTTTCAGCTGATCAGATTTCCTCCATGAGTAATCCTTTGTTTGTGTGGGATAGCAACTAAGCAGTTATCTGTCTATGCAGTAACTAGTAAATCATACAGGCTGAACCCACATAATTAAGCTCATCACACTTTAACAATTTCTATTATTGGTTTTGAATAACTGCACTTAGGGACACAATAAAGAGTGGACATTCAAAAAAAGCAGAAAAGTAATGTATTTATTTGTATTCTCCCTTACACACAGAGTTTCTAATGAATATACATAAAAAATCAGAAACAATTCATTACTCATCACCCTTGGCTATACTTTCCAGAAACATCCCTATATTCTGCGTCTTTCACCAAAGGCTGTAGCAACTTGGAAGACTTTAAGGAACTGAAAACCATTTTGAGTGGCACTACATAAATCTTTACTCAGAATAAACAGACTCAGAAAATAATCTTTACTTCAAATATATAGACTGGATGGAGCATCAACGGACAAAAAATGTACAATATCCATGCTTACAGTAACAGTAAATTCAGAAATCCTATCATAGAGATTCACACAGACCACAAAATTCCAAGGTTCAATCTTTCTCATATTTAAGTTGTTTTGGACCAGTGTCACTCAGATCAGAAGTTCTCTAATATTTCCAAGTACTGTCAATGCTTCCATAACCTATGTCCTTTCAGGCTGCATTGCAAAACAGGCATGGCATCTTTATCTTAACTGGCATTCAAATTGCACCTGTTTTCAGAAATAAAATCATAAAGTATAAACAGTAGCAAAATTCTTAACTATTCTCTTGTTTCCTGAAATTAAATAATGAGATTCAAACAACTCAGAATTGCCTGACATTAATAATCCTTGGCTAACAGAATAACATTTATACAGTTAATGAACTTGTTGATGGTTTTATTTGTCTTCTTGAGACTAAAATTTAAAGAAAGAATGATTTACTGATATTTACACTGTAAGGATTATTTCTTTCCCATAATCACCAGAATGCTCAAGTTTCACTCAAGTGTGAAAGTATACATGGTCCTAAACAGAACTTACTTTTGGGCGAGTGTGTGTGTGGAATCTTTAATTAAATCCTAATTGGTTTCTATTACATTTAATTTTTGAAAATTCCATCGGCATATGCTATGGGCATAACCACCTGACAACCATCTAATGCAGCAGCACTTTCATTAAACACACACAAGTTTTTTTAATATATATTTTCAGTTTCTACAGTGTAGAAGTAGCTGTAAAATTATTCTGTCCAGGTATCTGAGAAATGAATTCTATTTTGACATTTTTTAATATGTTGTGGAACTAGTTTTAAAAGCTGTTTAAATGTAATGCACATATCCATCAGACAGTTTTTGCTTTCCAACTTGGACTCTGAAAATGCTGCTTCAAAGGGATGAGCCACTGTTGCTTCTTTTTGAAAAATAATTCTCTCTCCTTCAAATACCTACTCACTGTAGTCAGAAGGCAAAAATTGTATGTGTTAGCATACAATTATTGCTAATTGTGTTCTTGGCTGCTTATTGCACTTTTCCTCTAAGATCCCTCTGCTCCATTAATTTTTTGCAGTCTATCTTAGTAAATCCAGATCTTTTAGTACCTAAACCTAAAATGTTTACTTTTTTTTTAAATGTTATTTTTCTTTTGACTATATTAAAAAACACTTAAGTGGTTGCTATGATAACAGATAAAATGAACACATTTCAGAAGACAGTTACTGTAATACTGTTTATTCCACAGTCCAATGATTCCTTCAAACCAATGCACACACAAGAGCCTGCAATCAGCACATGAAATCACTTCTCTCAGAGGTGAAATAAACTCTCCTTGCTTTGGTTCACTGCAGCGTTAAGCATTTGTGTTTATGATCACAACATTGAAGCTGAAGTTAGAAAGGACCTCTGGAGGTCATCTAGTCAACCCACCTCAGAACAGAGTCAGCTCGAGCACACTGCTTATCACTGGGTCCAGTCAGGTATTGAATTCCCCAAGGATGGAGACCCCAGTGCCTCCCCAGGTGACCTGTTCCACAGCTTATCCCACTTACCTTACTGTAAAGAACTTTATATTCTCTAACTGGACTTTCTCATGTTCTGAATCATGCCTTTTAAAGAAGTATTTTTTTTTTCTAAAGTTCAGACAAAATAGTAACTATTATTCACTATGCAATAATGGAAAAGTAAGGAAAACCTTTTCAAAGTACCTATGCTTTGGCACCCACACTTCGTTTTGGTTTTTTGTTTTGACAATTTCTCAATTCCACATTTTACTATTTCCTTGAACTGAGTGACAGAATATTATTAAGCATTCCCTAAACATTTACACAGGATTAAAACCTAAACAATCCATTGGATTTAGGAAGCAAAATGCACTTGTAATGTTCAATTTATCACTATGAAACAACAATTTCAAAACATTCAAGCAAGGCTCAAAAAAACTTGCCCAAAAACATTCAATATGCTTAGGCAGAAAATAGGTCCTTTTAAAAGCAACATTTTACACTGGTCCACAGACATGTCTTTAGAGCAAATAAGACCAGAACTTCTAAACTAATTCTACCCAGCTCTGTAACAGAACTTGAGTTTTCAATAACTGCAAGTAGCAAACAGTCAAGTCACTTCATGTAGACCCAGTTATGGAAGGACAAAAATTCATTGCTCACCCAGGCAGTAATTCTCCAACTGGTGAATACTCCTGTATTATGGAAAAAAAATTTCTGCCCTCAGCTGTTCCATTCCCAGCCACTATAAAATAAAACCTATTAGTTAACTCTATTGCAGACTCCTTGATTGTTTATTTCAAGATGACTATCCTTTTTGGAGCAGTCTGTTTGGGGAAGAAGCCTTATTCCTAGCATATCTTTTTTGCCTTCTAAATTGTCCAGCTGGTTTCAGGTACTGTAACACCAGAACTACTCAGGCTGACATTGTCCTTGGAAGATTTTATACTCGTTTCTAAATACACTACAATAATGCTTTTTCTTACATTTTTTTGAAGGTGCGTGTTGTCTTGAGTTGTTCTTTAAGCTGTAAGACCACTGTAAAAGTCTGCACTAAGTAACACTATGTTCCTTGATGAATTGGTCCCCCTCTTGCACTACTCCTAATCTCTTCCAAAACACAAAAAACATACTAAATTGTGATGTTTAACAAAGCCAGGTGGTTTTGTTTTTTGGTGGTTTGTTTTTTTTTTTTTTCGTTGTGGTATCAACTCACAAAACTGAGTTACTAATTTTGCAGAGAGGATGTTAGCTAAGTGACTGACATTGTTAATAACCCTTCAGTGATACCTCATAAAACTTTGATCTCATGAAACATGGAGTAGTTTTCACACAGTGCACTGAAACAGAAGAGAGCTCTTCATCTTACTGACACACAAGAGATATCCAAAATACTCCAAGGGGAGACAGTAAACACAGATTAATTTTGATAGATCTTTGTAATGGGACTATTGATACACAGTGCAGTAATTCTGATTGCTAACACACAAAATTCAATCATCCATGTTCTTTTTTATAATAAAGGTCATACACACTGTAATCACACCAATTTTTACTTGGCTAATCAGTTTTCCCAAAAAAAGAACAGAGGTAGATAAGGAGAACAGTCAGAATGTAAGAATAAAAAAATGGAGCAAAATGACAATTTAAAAAATTGCATTAGGTGCGAAGAAAAGTTTTTTTATCTGCTACTAAGACATAACAGAACTAATTAAAGGAAAATGAATGCCATAAATAGTTGTCCTATTTTAGACACAAAAAAATGTTCTCACAGGTTAATAAAATCATGACTGAATATTTCTAACAACAGCAGGTGTTTCAGTTGGTAATGTTACCTAGTTTAAAGAGAAAAACCCAAGCAGTTTGAGAAGTCTACTACTGACAAATAAAAATAATTTAAGTAGCAAACAAAAGCAAGGGACAGAAGAATCCTCAAGTAGCATTTAATTGCAAAGGGCATTTCAAGGATTTTTTTTTTTATATTTTCCCAAAGAAATCCTTTGCAAAGTCTTATTTCAGCATCAACTTCACAATCAACTATTTTATATTGAATACAGTACAAATCAAGTTCAACATCAGCTCAGCAATTCACTGTGACTAGACTAAGGAATGTAAATGCCATTAAGTGTCCTTCAAGTCTTATGTTAAGCTTGAGCACCAAATGCCTTTGTAGTTCTTCTAGGGTATTACCATTAGTATAGAAGGGTTAATAGCAAAGGCTGATGATTGTTTAAAAATTCACATTACCAAAGTGGATTACATTGCCTCTACTGAGGGGATCAACAATGTAAGCCTACACTAAGCCATTATTGCAGAAACAAAGCTTGCATTTTAAGCCTTTGGAAACAAGTATAAAATGGACAAAAGAAAAAATTCTTCTGATGTAAGAACAAGGCAAACACTACATGCTTTTCATAAAGACTCACATTTTCAGACCCATACAGAATACATGAAAATAGCCAAATAGTCTCCCCTAAAAGCTCATCATGAACTCCTGACAAGATCAGCAAACTTGAAGAAAAGGACAAAATGGATAACTGTAAGTGATCAAATGGTATAAAGGAAGTCTTGTCTTCTCTTTTATTCTAGACACAACAAAATTAATTATCTTGAATTTAGGAATGACTGCTAGAAGAATCAAGTATGCTTGTTAAAAGCTGAGGGTTTAGATCTTTAGTTCAATGCTTGATGTTCAAAGGCACTAAGAGCTGCAAATTTCTGTTAATGTCAGTGGAATCTGAGGTTTCTCAACACATTCATTTATCTAGTCAGTTAGAATTCAAACCTCATTCATTTAAGTTTAAAAATACTAATATAATCCTTTGACCTTTTTTCCCTTCTTCCTCTTAGGTTCTCTGAATCCACCACGAAATTTTATCTTATCATACAAAATTAAAAATGAACATTTTTTTAAAAAATAAAAATTAACAAATCCCAGGTTGAGCATGCTTTGTTATCTGGAATGCTACCCCAGTTAGTTTCAAAGTACCTCTTTTCAAACACTCTCCTACGGAGGAAGATGCTTATTGCTGTTTACAGTTGTAAATACAAGAGTTCAAGTTTTCTGACACAGTAGTAAGCAGAGTAAAACACTCTAATGTTATGAAAGTAAATAGGATATATTTAGGAGTAAAGCACTGCATACGCTATCTATATTACAGAAAATGCCCTAACTTTTTTCAGAAACCCTATTCTTCAGCAGAGAAGATTGTTTTATATTAATAGCACAAAACAGCTTATTTTAAACCCCAATGCTAAGCTTCTTCAGAACCCACCTAAACAGGAAAGCATTATTCAACATTTCCACAATTTAGCTTTCTAAATATAGCTTGCTTTTGTTTTAATTCTGTCATGATGAACTGAAATTGGATCAGCTACTGAAAAGCTGTGCAAATCTAATACTTAACATTAATCATACTTGACGCAGACTACTGCAGACAGGTTCTGTTTTCTGAAGTGTTTTTAAACTGTTAACAGGAACAGGATTTACTACATTTGTCTTCTATGCTTACTTTTAAAAGAGCATCATTATTTAAACGATCCTTTTTATGACTACAAAAGTTCACATATAAGTATAATAAAGTTCACGCATGGAACAATAATTTTCCTAGAACAGGAAAAATTAATTCAGTGAATTTTGTTAGTTCTTAGAGGTTTATTTGAAATACTCAGACTGAGTACTGACAACTAATTTGTAAATTTGGCAATTAATTTAAACAAAGGTGGAAGATCTTTATACCAACTTCAATTCCAAAGCTCTTAAAACTAGGATGATCTTGGTATCTCCTGTAACATTTTGCACCTCTGGCTCTGGATCCTTTTAAGGATGGACAGAAGACAACAGAACTGAATTCCTTCCACACTGTCACCAGAGTTTTATGTTCTATCAAGTTCGAGCAGGGACAAGATTCTCAGCATTCTTCCTCCTCCCATCTGTGATAAGGTGTCTTGGCCACATTTTCTCCTTCACCCTGTTTAAAAGCTGATCTTCATCTTGTATTTTCAACATATATAACCAGGTTTGTCCTTTTTCTGCCTGATGGCTTTTTTCTTCTTTAAGGGAGGGGAACGGATACAGTTGCATTTATAAGTCTACCTTTTTCTTACTCAGGATGCTGCAATATTTTCTTAAAATATGTTAGCTCTTCCTGAACTGAAAAAACATATTTAACAGAACAGCAAAAATACTAACAACAAACAGAAGAAAAAAACTGTTATGCAGGAAGATGATGTGCAACTACATTTCTTTAAAATACATTGTGCACCCAGCTACCTTTTAATCTACTGATGAGATAAATATTAACTGAGAATAATGTCCTTAAGAAAATGGGAAAGGCAGAATACAACCTCTTTGATTTGGTTTCATTCCATTCACTCCATTTGGTTTCATTCTTAGATTTCATGGCTCAGAACAGTCTCACACTTGAAATACACAGAAGACAAATTTTTTAAAAAAGAAAAGGAAAAAAAAAAAAACATTTCTTAAAATCCAGTAAGTTTTTTACAAGTGATAGGAAAAAAATTGTCTATACGCTATCATTTTTCCTTTGTTCTTGCTACATTTTCTAAAAAACTGAACAGAAAAGAAGAAACTGGTTGCAGTAGCCAAGAGCATTTTTTCTGACATAGAATCAATTCTTTGCCCTATGAACCACTGTGACATCTCATATGTAGTACATATACAAATAGACCAAGATGTGTCATTGACACTGACCTGATATCCTCATTTCTCTGATTACAGATACACTCTATGTTGTAAAGCTACTCAGAATCTTTTGCAAGCAAAAAAACTCAAAAAAGTAACAATGAAACAAAAATCATAAAGTATCTATATTCCAATAAGTAGGAGCTGAGAAGCAGAAACACAATACTGTTCCAAAAGAATAATACCTATGCTTGGTTTTCAAGGACACATTTTGGACACAATCATGCATAACAGAAAAGAGATAGTACAGCTACATAGCATTTTTAGTGTTAATATGTTAATAAACGTAATTCCCTCCACAACAATTTTTCATATGTAGTTTAGGAGGCTTAAAAGCTCACACCCAGGGATCTACACCCATTCTGCAGTGTCCCTCTGAACAGGATGCATTAGGACTAATGACAAGAGACAGCAAGAGGCCCTGGAGGGAGGTGCTGCCTGTCTCTTTGATACTCCCCTTTATACTATTCCTCTTCAATACACCTGAGGAGTCCTGTTCATTTGTCTTCAAGCAGCATACTAACTTTCTCCAAGTAACACAGAAAAGGCTAAAATACATGTACTGATAAAACCCTTAAACATTCCTGTAATTAAAATTCACTAACTATTTTCCCTCCTTGCTTCAATTCTGTTGCATTCACTAATCATTTACTTATTTATTAACATGAAAAAAATCAATTTTATTAAAAGTAAAAATAACATAAAAATGTAATTTTCTACTGGAGCAATTTCCACTCATCTGACATTAAAATGCCATCATATTAAGGTGCTTTTTTCCTCTAAGTGTTCCTATTATTCTTTAAAATAATTTTCTACAATACTTGTATGAAAAAACATACTTCTCTTTCCTAATCTCTTTCAATCAGAAGTAGAACTGGCATGTAAGAGTAATATGGACTCCTCTTTTGTACCTTAATTAAATAATTAATTGCTTACAAGGGCAAGAAGAAAGGCCAAAACTATTTTCAGCAATAGCAAGAGAAAGTAGAACTTAACTTTCAGTTATGTTAGGGAAGTGTGACTGAACTTAATATACTCATCTCTGAAGGAAGAGTGCGTGAGAATGCATATTGCATACCAGAAGAGATAGATTAAACACACTTCTGTGGGAAAATACATATACTGTCTATTTTTCAGGTATCTGTCAAATATCTCCTATTATTTCTTTGAACAAGAGAATGTTCCATCTGCTGAAGTGGCAATAGTTTGAAAAGGAACCCACTGGGCTTTGTTAACGTTCAGCACACAATTTCTGATAGCTGGAAAAAGAGCAATAAGCTCCTCTTCAGGCCTGAGCATAGAGAAATACAAGTCCTACATGACAAAACTGTCTTTGAAATGAACAAATGAATTGTGGAGATTGTAAATAATACAGACAAAATCAATCAAGACACATTGCAAGGCAGAAGAACAAAAACCCCTTGTATTGCTGATCCCTTGGCACAAGGCACTGAACTAACTCAATAAAGATAATGAACAGAAACAACTCCAGCGTGACTCTTTCTGGTACCTACAGATCAAACTTACAAGTTGGTAGCAAAAAGAATAAGATGGAATTTAGTAATCCCTAGTCTAAGGAGTTTTACCTGTTGATCCCAATTAGCACCTGACCATGAATACAAGCTGGAACATGCACTGTCCTGTGGGATGAAGGGAAGTCAGGGAAGCAAAGGGTATCCCATCAGCCAAGAACATCTTCCTACTCTAAACTCAGAATCTGGTGAAAAGAAGACTGCAGCCTCATCCTGCCTAGTATGTCCTGGCCAAAAATCTAAAGAAGCATTCATAATACAGATGTTTTCCATGCTGCCTCATCTCAAATCCTGCCTAGAGATATATTAGTTCAGGAATTTTTACTGAATTATTACAAAGGGTAACAAAACAGACATTAATAGCTTGGCAGAGGAAATTAAGACAAATCCTAAAGAGGGTATGTAATTCATGCACATGAACTTTTAGTGAATAAGTAGTCTCTTTAAAGTCTGTATGGACAGTGTCTCTGCGGATGAGGCTGGGGCTGCACTGGTCCTCAGCACCTGCCTGGGCACAGCTTTGAGGAAACTGCTTCAAATTCAATGTTGCTCCACTATAAGCAAAAACCCCCTGTAATTTATCCTACAAATTCTCTGATTGCTTTACATTTGTGGGCAGGATTCAACAACATTTAATAAACCTAAACTTTCTTCGTTTGATTTTATATTCTGCAATCAGTCTTAAATGATAAAATACTTACTGAAAACAATTTCCACTGAAGTAACACAAAGTATTACTCCTGAAATATGGTTCTAGTCTGAACAACAATAGTACTCAGACACTCCAAAGAGATGGTGAACAAATAGTTACTCTGCTTGTTATTTTGCCTTCATAAAACAAGTCATTATTACAAGCATACTTTATAATGGCACTGTATAAGCAAAAAATAAAATGTGATTCAACTTGACAAAAATGTAAACATTTAATTAAAATAGATGAGTTAATCACAAAACAAGATTACTCATCATGTAATGTAAAAAGATGAAGTAAATCATTAGACTATAAATAAAGGTACATAACACGTGTTCACGCATGCTATTCCCAGTGCTTCCCTTTTAATATTCATGCGAGGATTGTTCACCACGAGGACTGATTCAATTATAAAAAAAAATGTTCCATCTTCAAATTTCACTGCTTTAAGACATTATACAAAGTAAAATGAATAGCTTAACATTTTGAAGCTTCCTCTTGCTCACACTGAAACTTCTTCAATTTGAAACAATTCTAATTAGGCACCTACTGTTTAACATAAGAGAATCTCTGAATTTCAAACAGAGGCATCTGCCAAAAAAATTGGATAGTGTTTAAAAAACCAAACTGTGTTCAAGTATTAGTATTTCTACAGCAGTCCTTAGATGGTTTTAATCAAAATACTTGCGTCAGATTGAAAATGTGTTTTTTTTCATATATATATGGTAGAGCTAACCTTTTTATTTTCTTCTCTTTTCAACCTTTTTATTTTTCCCCTAATTGTTTTTGAGCTGCTTAGCCTTTGCACATGAAGTGTGTGGTAAAAAACTCCCTACTTCCATTTGTGTGTTCTCTTCAGTTTTATGCTATAAAACCTGAATATAAATTGACTTGCGACAATACATCCAGTCACTAGTACTCCTGAAAATTTCAGTCACATGTTAACTGACTCTAATGTGAAAAAGGAACATAAACCACACTTAAGTGTTCAGAGATGCCGTGTTTCCTGAAATACAATGAACACTGTGTTTGGATGCATATACATTTATACATACTTTTAATAAATAAATCAAATATATTTGCTTTATACATATTTTTATTGATTTATACATACTTTTATTGATATTATACATACTTTTAATAAACAATAAAGACAGTATTTTGATTGTAATAGTGATTTTAGTCTTGCAATTAACATTACTACTATCTTTTAAGTTCTTAGCCTTTAAGAACTACTTATCTGACTCTTTAAAATAATTATACATTCCAACAGAGTCAATGCAGTACCTGGCTGCTGGCCACACATTCCAAGAGAAAGACTCCTATTCCAAAGTTACAGTAATTACTATACATCTCTCAATATTTCAGTGCATCTGCATATTTGGAGTGTACAGATCTGCAGACTGTGCAAATTCCTGCACTTGGTGGAGGCAACCCCCAGTATCAGTACAGGCTGAGGGATGAAGGGATTGAGAGCAGCCCTGCAGAGAAGGACGTGGGGTACTGGTGGGTAAAAAGCTGGACATGACCCAGCAATGTGCACTTGCAGCCCAGAAAAGCAACAGCAAAAGTAGCAGGACTGAGTTTGAGGAGGCAATTCTGCCCCTCTGCTCCATCCTGGTGAGACCCCACCTGAAGTACTACATCCAGTACTACATCTGGAGTTTTCAGTACAGGAAAAACAGATCTGTTAGAGCAGGTCCAGATAGGAGGGCAACAAAATCCATCAGAGGGATGAAAACCTCTCCTGTGATGCCAAGCTGAAGGAGTTGGGGTTGTTCAGTCTGGGGAAGAGAAGGCTGCAGGCAGATATAATTACTTCTTTTCAGTTCTTCAAGAGAGCTTATATGAAAGATTAAGATAGACTTTTTAGTATTGCCTTCAGAAACAGGACAAGCGTAATGGTTTTAAACTGAAAGACTATAAATTCAGAGTAGGTAAAAGGAAGAAATTCTTACAGTGATGGTGGTGAAACACTGGAATGGGATGCCCAAAGAGGTGGTAGATTTCTGGTAGATTCTGTAAATGTTTCATATCAGGTTGGTTGGGGCTCTGAGAAATCTGATCTAGTTGAAAATGTCCTGATTATTGCAGGGGGGTTGGACTACATGACATTCAAAGGTCCCTTTCAATCCAAACCATTCTGTTACTCTACGATGGACAGAGCCAAAAGGATTCAAGCCACCCACATCCAGCAATGACAAATTGCATTCGTATTCCAGGCACACAAATTACTGCAGCCTAAAAATGGTCAAAAGTAATCTCCTGTGTTACAGCTCCACAAGAATTCTACCTGATAAAACTGAATTTGTCAGTTAAGAACTGACAGAATCACCGAGTCACTTTGGTTAGAAAAAACCTCTAAGATCATTGAGTCAAACATTTGACCAATCACCAGCTAGGTGCCACTAAAAACACAAAGCCACAGAAAGCCATCCTCGTTCTGTTCTGGGTTCCCACTGTCCAGGAAGATCTGCACTGTCTATGACTGTACAATCAAAACCACTTTAAATAACTGTAATCACAACAACAATCTGCTGAAGAAAAAGACTGGAATAAAAGACAAAATGAATCATTATGTTTATCTAGACAGTATTTACCTATTTTTTCCTTTTTCCTTTTTTTTTTTTTTTTTAAAGGAATTAAACTGCCTTATCAATTTGACACACAACACTACATGGCCTAAAGATACTTCCATTTACAGGTTTCAGCAATAAAAAATAAAGCATCCACATCTGTGCTCATGCCCACAGAAACAATGAATTTTCATGTAAACTACAAAAAACATAAAATTTTGGAATAGGAATGACATTTCCCTTTTTCTTTCCCTTAAAACCTTCTAAAAATTCAGATTACTCTTCATGTATGTCCTTATTTGAATTTTTATCTCTACATCCCTACAAAAGTGAGGATTTTAAACCAACATAATTTGAAGTCAGCACTTTTTAAAGTAAATTGCATTAAAATTAAAAAAAAAAAAGCACAAAAATTTCTGCATATAGGGATATAGAATCCCTAGCATGCGGCAGAGAAGACTTAAGACCAAACCAGATATATAACCTGCTCTCAGAAATCTTAAAGACTTTGGTATTACTCATCTTGTTCATCCAAAAAACAAGATGCAGATCAAAGACTCACCCAGCAGAGAAATGGCAAATATTTACTGAGATTGCAAATATTCATCTACTTGCACAATTTCCTACTAATTGAACAATCTGAAATAATTTGATGGGGGACACACATTGAGCCATAAGAAAATAGTCATACTACAAGTTAGTGTTTCTATAATTTTCAGACTTCCACAAATTATTTATTTAACTACACTAAAAACGTTATAGCAAAGCCTCAAGTACATACATTTTTTCACTGGCAAATACAAGTGAAAGCGATCTCTGAAAAATACATGTATTTCTTGTAATACTTCCATGAAACCAGGCTCCATCATGTCATTCCAAAGTGTTACAATTACTTGAAAATAATTTTGATAACATTTCTGAATAAAGTAAGTAGTATCAAAATTTCTGAATTAATTTAGGAAGAGAAAGAAAGATGAGCTCTCAGACCAAATCCACTCATCTTTGACTACAACCAGACATGTTTTCTCATATGGTGATCTCTGTACATGTCAGTGGATTTGAATCACATCTTTTCTACCTGTTCTACGTCTATATTTGAACTCATTTTATACCACAATGCTCTGGGTATTTGGGGTTTTTATTTGTTTTGGGGTTTTTTGAGGTTTTGTTTTTTTAAGGGAGTCTTGCAGAGAATAACTTGCTTTTTTTGATCTTAAACACAATCAAGTGTTTGGGCTGAAACAGAATCAGTCCAAATTACTGCATCCTATCAGCATATCATTTCAGTTAGTTCCTACTGAAAAGGGTGCCAAGGGTCATTTTGCAATGCAATTCCAACTAGGATAAACACTTTATTTAAGCCACAACTTCACAAGAAAATATCACCCTATAATACCTGAGGATGCCTAACAGGAGTGACACCATGCTGAAAGGCTGTTCTCAGCCTTTCTGTCAACTTAAATTGCTTAAAATGTGCAACTAATCCATATTCTAATGGCACTGAATGGGGGATATCATTAAGAGTGACATTTACTACACAACTCCACGGACATCAGAGTATCCAAATAGTACCAGAATGTACACCCACATAATTTGGATTACACCTAAAAATTTAGTATTAAGATACCAAAATATGATCAGTTCAAGCCAATGCAATTTATCCAGAAATACCTATTGCAAAATACCACCATTTAATCTAGAAAGCTGGATAAATCACTGGACTAAATTAATTCTGAACTTTCAAGTGTGGTCCTAAGCACCATCTATTTACACAAAACCTCTGTTTTAGTAGGGGAGAATCAATATTATGACAAGTTACTACTTGTCAAATCCTGCCAGGAGATGTATCCATTTTCCAGGTATGAGTCTACTGGGATTGCTTGTTAACCATGGCAGCTCTGGTGGTCTAAGCTGGCAACCTGTCAACTTGCTTACTAAAATTGGTTTCTGTTTTTTACAAATGTTTCCACTAACAAAAAAAAAGATAAAGTCAATGCATGTGTGTATAGTTAAAAACATTCTCCTAAAGGTGGAAGTTCAATAACTGAGAAGCAAAGATACCTGAAGTTAGCTTGGTAACACAAGAAGAGACAAAGTCAGACAAATCTTTCTTTGAGAATATGTATTAAAAAATTAATTATAATTTATAGATATAGATATAGATATAATATTATATATATACTTATATATATCATATTATGTATAGTATAATCTATAATTATATACTATAGCTATTATACAGATTGTGGCTGAGAATCTGTGTGCAGCTCTTGACCAGGTGCTTAAGTCTTCATACTTTGGTAAAGTCCATTTACCTACTTCACAAAAATAAGTAAACCAGGCCTCAAAGTGATTTATTACTGTTACCTACATCAATAAGATGGATGCTGTGAGGCTAATGTTGCTTCTACACTTGAAAATGCAGGGATGAAAGGCACAGCAAAAGTGCAAAGTAGTAGTAGCATAATTAAGTGTTCAATGTCAAAGCTATCCCGGTCTTTGAAAAACTATCTTTTGCTTTGAAACGTGTGAATATCAACTCATTTCTGTATTAACTGGCTCTGCAAAGTTATCCCACACCACCATAAAAATTCCAGATGTGATACAGTACTTATATTTAGAAACACTACCCTTTGTCAAGGTAATGGTAATTTCCAATTTTTGGAGGAAAAATTACTTTGATATAACATTTAATAGGATTGCTTATATTAAGAGAGTGATTACATATGAAGATACACACATAATGGTCTAACTCATTCATGTGAGCAGAATGAACTGCAATTTAAATACAAAACATGTCAGCTGGTGCTGAGTGAAGATGGGAGCTGCTGCCTACTTTTGAAGTTAGCAAAAATCAAGTGTCAGGATTGGCTCTGCATCTCTGTTTTCTGATGTCCTTTTCTCAGTGATGCTATTTAAAGAGCATTAAAAAGTTTTGAGGGGAGAAGGAGGGAAACACTACACCTTTTCTATAAATTCTTAGGCATTATAAAAAATTTCAGACACCTAATTTCATACAAAATCACAGATATTTAGCTATTTCTTATATATATATTGAAAAAACACCAACCCTTTCAATACCTAAAAAACACTCTAGCTAGTAGTTCTATTTCTAACACTGCATCACAGATATTACATCTTGGCTTGACTATAACAAATTTCTCCTCATAAAATTCAAGATGGACTTCTTCCAAAAGTAGTTAAAAAAAAAAAGGCAAAAAAAAGTGCACGCTCTTAATAAATCTAGCACCTGAAAGCTCTCTGTCAAATTCCAGCATTTTACTAGTAGAATTAAAAACACAGAGTGAACTGTTATTATAAATAAGTTCTATATGTTTTTTTTTTTTTGACAAATGCTCTTATTAAATATGGGGGGAAAAAACTCCTGCTTAAAAAAAAAAAAAATCTGGATCTAAATTATTAGATCATGAGATTTTTAAAAAAAAATATATTCTTCCAATAAAGGATGAATGTATGTTAACAGTCTGGTAAGTCATGAATTCCATAGCCACCAAAACCATTCTATTCAATAAAAGAAACATGAGAAAGACAAAAATCTGGTATCTTAAAGCTATAATATATTAAGATGGCATCACCTTTCAGGTAAGCTATTTAAATCCTTTAACATGACAAACATAAAAAGTTCTTTTAATCTTAAAAATGAAATAATGAAGACTCTTAGGTAGAAAAGACTCCAACTACTGGGCTTTAAAAAATAATATCAATTAGTAAGAAACACCAGGCGCTAAATCCACAAAATTAGTTCCAGGTACCAACATCAGATGTCACCGATATCCTCAAATTTCCCACTCAGCTGCAACCTAATCCTTTACACAACTAAAACCTCCACAACAAGGGCATTTATGTACAAGACCACCTAAGTTCTAACATTCAGACACTTGCACCCACACTAATGCCTTATAAAATGAAGCAATTTCTTCCCCAAACTACCAATTTGGGGCAAAATATAGCTAGGCATAAGAAGATCACTCTCTTTCAAGGATGCAGTTATTCTCACATTGCTGTTTTCAAAAGTTATTTAAATTTAGATGCTCTTCATCCCAGGAGGTTGCCCTAACCACCAGGCTGTTTCTGAGCTAAATTTCTCCTTTTCTACCAACTACTCTCTAGGACCAAGCAAATACTCAGTATAAGGAATGGGGAAAAGGAGATACCAATGGTATTGCAATGTCAGAGAGCAGGATTAAAACCACTCTGCAGCCACAGGTACATTTCTCCTGAGAAACACAACTTTTGCAAAACTGAACATGACGACAACATAGATGCCAAACCATTGACTATGTGAGTAGAACCTTTTCCAGGCAACGCGGTGTGGCTCTGCCAAGATATAGGAATATCTATAAAGAAATCTTCAATTGCAATGTCCTATTTGTCTTGTGAGTAAATCTAAGCCATTTCTCCTGTTAAGAAAACTTTTGTTTAGCTTTCTCTTACTTCTTTTAACAAAAGCCTGGCTATCCAAATATCAAAAGAAACTATACCAGTAAGAAAGCAAAGGAGAGAGAATCACTCAATTATCTGCAGGGAGAGAAAACAAATTGGGCTGCTGGCCTCAGCATTTCCTACTGTCTTTCTAAATTCAATCCCTGACAGATTGCAAATTTCTAGGAAACATGGGGACCTGGGCACCAACTCAAGACTTGTGAGAATTTAAATCCATAAAATTACAGGATTTCCAGAAAAAGTCATGTAGGTGCAAACTACAAACCTTAATCATTCTCAGCTGGCACTTCAACTTTGTAGGCACCACATTCCCTGTAATATATAATGCAATGACACTCCTGCCTTTCTTCATGTCAGAGTCATTCCAACTTTGAAAAAGCTGAGGAGCATAGACCCAATCTTGTACACTACACACTAAAATATGAATCCCAGATCTGTTTCATTTCTGTGACATAATTTCTGGTTTACTTACTCCATATCAATCCATGATCAGAAATTCTCCCTCACCTTCACATTTCAGGGAAGAAGTCAAATCACAGCAGTATACTGTATACAGTTTCAGCAATAGCCAGCTACTGAACTAACCATAACCCTTCCCATCAAAACTCTCACACTAAAATTAAAACCAATTATTGCTAAAGCCATGTGGCAGAGAGATTATTTTATTCTTTCCAGGTATTCTGGAGACTAAATGCAAAGATGAGATCGTAATCCAAAATAATTATTAAGGAATTAAAACAGAAGAATTGACTTCTGGCTAGTACAAAAGATATCAGAATCACAATGC
Organism: Taeniopygia guttata; assembly: GCF_048771995.1. Lineage (NCBI taxonomy): Eukaryota > Metazoa > Chordata > Aves > Passeriformes > Estrildidae > Taeniopygia > Taeniopygia guttata. The sequence continues at coordinate 16,524,345 of NC_133028.1, read as the reverse complement.
AATTACAACATCACAAGTCAAGCTCTAAGTTACACCATGTTTGCTGTAAGAAAATGCTACTTAAAGCCCACAAGACATGTACCATGCAACTCTTTTTCATCATCCTAAGAAGCTTAAAATCTCATGCTCGGACAAGGAAACCAATAAGGAAAGAGGTCATGAAAGTGCTACAGAGAGAAAAGGAAAATAATTAATTAATTAAAATAATTAATTTGTAAGCAAGTACAATAAATTAATCTGAAAACATGGAGTTCTCTGCCTTTCTGGAAACAGTCCTACATGTTAGACCATAAAAAATCTGAAACATATAACCAGAGATACAAAACATATCACAGTTCAAAAGTACTTAGGGAAGAACATGATACAATTGCATGTCTCTGAGTGAAATATCCTGAAGGATGAAAACAGAATAATCTAGATATAAATTAATAGAAGTTGTGTTGTTTTGTATTCTAGGGGGGTTTTTTCCTCATTACAGAAATTGCCAGATCTAGAACTTACTTCAAACAGCCTAAAAACTATCAAATTCTTCAGTGGTACATGCTGCATAACTTACAAGTGAGATTTTAAAAGTAAAAGGCCAGTAAATATTAAAAACACTAGATTTTTTTTTTTATGGTTCTAATGTCAATTTATATTATCTGTTTGGGTCTTGTTCTCCTAATATATATAAAAGGCATAGCAGAAAAGTATAGAAATATATATTATTCTACTTTAGAAGAATAATTCTACTAAATACTAAGCGTTTTTTGTATTAGTAAAGCATTTCTTTTGACTTTTACCCTCTTTTTCACTGTTGACGTACTCCAGAAGGTTTTAATTTCTGCACTACTCAAAGTAAAATGCATTCTTCTTTCTTAATGATGTTTCCTCTGTCAAAAGCAGGAGCTTGATGAAGGGGTTGAAAAGCCACCTAATTTCAATGTTGCTGCTGGAACACTAACTTTAGCTTTGTCAAAAGCCATTCTATGGTTTTTCATAGTAATTTCAATGAAAGAAATGTTCCACCTACTAAACTGATCATTACTTTGTGAAGGTAGAGTTCATTTATTCAACAACAGAATTAAAATATGACAAACCAGAGCACTTAAGACAGTGATGCTGTAACTTACATTCAGATCAAAAATGAATAGCCATTAAGCAAAGAAATGTTGGTGAAGACTTTTTAAAAGCTCAAGAAATAAATTTGTGTTCTTCTGTTACATTATTAACAAGAGCAATAAGAATGAAGTCACAGTAAAATAAATAATTTAGCTTTTTCTGTAACCTAGTTTGTAGCTTAGCAGGATGAAACTAAAAAGGAAATAAAAATAATTTATAATCCAAAATACCTCAGTGTTACTGAATTAACTGAATTTCTTGTAGAAAGCATTTCACAATAAGTATGATGAAATATATATTAATATTAAATATGTTAACATTATTATTAAAATTACTACATTCTTCTTATAATTTTAAAAAAATAAATGCTTTCTAAATGCTTAGCTTGTGAAAGCGTCACTGAGTCAGAATCAGTTCACACAGCTAAATAATCCCCTACCAGATGTTATCAACCCAGTCTTTTAAATATCTATTTTCCAAAAGCCTTGTTAGCCTTGGTAGAAAAAGTTTACCTAGTTATCAAATTAAACTCAACACTCCAAATAAAGCTACTGGAGAGAAGCAAAAAAAGAAAAACAAAAAATAAACAACAAAAAAAACCCAAACAAACAATTAGTTGTTAATAGCTCCGTAACATTCTTCTGTTACTGTCCAGTCCTCTCCCACATAGTATAAGCAATCTGAACTATTTTAAGATTTTGGGGAGCTACATTTCCTAAACTCTGTAGACCTCATTTATAGCTCTTTTTTAAGGATTTTTCTTCTATAGTTTCCATAATTCTATAATAATTTTTAAAAAAGGTTTCCCAAACTAGACACAGATAAACACCAAACAGAAGATGATCCAGCCTTATTACAGCAGGAGCTTTAGTAGGTCAGAGAGATTATATGCCTTTTCTGTAACAGAACTTGACTCAACTTATGCCATGACCTCCAAAATCACTCACAAGTTTTATTTTGCCATGCTGCCTTGTGTATGTTTTCTGCATTAATTTCTCCTTCTCAACACTGGTCTTCACTGTATTTTATGAGTGGATTTCAGACTACCTATGTAATACACTACACACATCACGAACCCCAGTGTCAGCCAAGGTGCCTGCAGCATCCACTCACTGACCACCCACCCCAGCCCCACATGTTAAAGGCAGGATAACTCCAATACCTGGGTAGTGAGAGCAGAGCAGACCTAGGACTGCACTTGTGACACCTTCTCAGCCTAACAATGAACTGGCTGTTAAGCAGTTGCCAAGAGAGTAGTTTCAGCTAGGAAGATAAGTAAAGATTTATCTAATCATATTTCCTTATATAATTTATGAGAATGCAGTAGAAAACAGAATAATAATAAAAGATACACAGGTCATATTCATTGTTCAACATTTATCCTGAAGGCTAGACTCCTTGTCCCATTTCCACACAATACACACTTCAAAGTAGGGCACAAACCAAGGACTGTGCACTGATTTCCTAGAGTGCAACATGGCCTTGCACTTTTAAGACAAACATGTGAAAAACATTAGGCTGCATCACCCTGGGGAGAAAAACTTAGTAACAACAAAATCTCTCCACAGCCTTACCCTCATTCTGACTGCCCTACTGAGCTTCCAGCAGAAATACACACTTACCACATCACCACACTCGAGCTACCAAACTCATTTGAACTATTTGAGTTCCATTATTAATTTTAATAATATGTCACCATCACTTAGATAGACGGTGGCAAAGAAAGCTCAACCAAAGTAATATACTGTAGGGAATAGCTCATTTGTCTTGGCTTCCATCTCCTTAAATGTGTTTAAAGAGTCAGAAGGAAGCTTTTATGACATGATCCTTCCAGCCTTGCCCTTTTCATCTGGATCTCTGAGAACAGATCTCTTAAATACACACAGAAAATAGTTTCAGTCAGTTACCTAATTCAAAGCACAGCCTGGCAGAAGTGGTGGCTCAGGAGACACGAACAAGGAAAGCTAAATTTAGAGAGGGGTACAAACAATTTTTTGCTGTCAGGATACCCCTAGACTTCCAGAAAGGTGGCAGGTATATTAGCTCCTGGAGTAGGCAAAATGAAATGGGAGGACATGAAGACAGAAGAAAAGTTTAAAAAATTACTTTTTTTTTTTTTTAACCTTCTGCCCCACCCCTTTCTAACTATGCCATTCCTACAGTAATAACTATAACAATCTGCTTTATTCTCCACCTCTATATAGAATTCAGGGCATTTTTCTCCAAAAAACAAATTTTAGAATGCTCGACTGGAGGGAAAAAAAAAAAAAAGGCCATTTTAAAAGCATGTTTTATTAAAGGTAATTTTACATTACAAAGAATAAACTAACAGAAGATTAACATAATTCACTAGACAATTAAATACTACTGTAATAAGAGCTACCTTCCCACCAAACACTTCAAACTACACAACAATAATATTTTTATTCAAAATCAGGCAGATATTTACATGAACATGAAAAGACAATACAGTTTTACATTGATGTATCTAATTGATAGAACTAGTGATACAAAGAACAATTTTTCTTTTTTTAGAACAGAATACCAGTTGCTACCTATTAGATCTTTTCCACAGGCACAAATACAGACTAAAAAGCATAGGAACACAGTTCTGAGGCATACAAATTCTAGAACTAAATTACTTCTACTCTAAAAGAAATAAAATAAATTAATTCTCTAAGGAAACAGCTTCTGTTGAGATCATTTTTCAGGCAACCTGATTCTACTAACTCAGATAAAATAGATTCTGAGAGTATTTTTTAAATTTCATCCAATTTGTTAATTTTGGATTCATTTACCAATTAAATGCCCAATTTAACCAATGCAATCAGAATCAAATTATGTCAAGAATTACTAGTATTTCCAGCATTGTTTTGAAATGCAGGAAATTACCCATACTAATTCCACCTTCTACATTCACATACATTTTTTTAAAATTTTGCTAGTTCCTGTTTCTTTATTGCACATTATGTATAATTTTGGGTATATGGCTTAAAACCTTTTGAAGACTTTTCATATTAAATTATATATTTGGATAATAGAGGCATTAAAGCACATATTGCAGAAAAAATATACAAAATCCTTCTGGAGGTCTAGGTTATTAGAGGAAGAATAATAATTTTGTCATTCAAATACTTGGAATCTTTTATGAAAGATTTAACAATGCTTGAATAAAAATTCTCCTAATATCTACTGCCAAAGTAAAAAGTATTCAAGATGCTGAGGCTCTAGCTAAACCACAAAAAATATATCCAGAACTTAACTGCCATATGTATTCTCAATTCAGTAGTTTCCACTTGCAGTTTGATTGATCTTTTCTATTTCCCATCTCTTATGAAAAATCCCTCATCCTACAATGAGCTCATTTATTTAAGCCACTCTATTCTTAGTGTCCACAACCTTTCTCTTCCAGCTTCTAGAAGCAGCCTTGCTTCCTCAGCAGTGGAAAGGGCCTGAATTCTAGTATATTTCTTTGCTTTCTACTTTCTTTCTTCACCCTCCAGAGAGCTCCAGACACTTTGGTTCTGTTAAGTAGTTTCCTGAGAATGAGCAGAGCAACCCTGACCCAGTTCTACAGGTATTGCTAATGCTTAACAAAACACTTGGGCAAGGTAACAGACAAGTCCAGCTGAAGATAGTAGAACATACTGTGTCAAGAAAAAAATGTATTTCACTCTTAAAATACATTTTTACATTTTCACAACACATTTTGCTGCTATTTGTTCTGCACTCTACTCAGAGCTCTCCATTATATGGTAAGGTTACAACAGCTCACTGACATTTTGGGAAGAAGTAAGGTAAAATCACTATATTTAATATAGAGATAAAAGACCTAAATATAATGTTTGGCTTTTTTTTAAACAGTAGCATCCTAAGATGGTTCTAGTCACTTGACTTTACTGCACCACAAAAGGATGAAAGTTTTCATCCTGACTACAAGGTCTCTTATCACAGACTTACCATAGCTTAACACAGTTGGCATAGTCCATTTGGTTCACATTCAACTGGAGAAGAAAAGTAAGTCGACAACTGGGTAAAATCTCCAGGCAGTATGGAAAAAGAGGGACACTTGTCAGAAAGGTGAGCTTAGTCTAAGAACAGATAAGGAGCCTGTTTCACAGCAAAAGATCCAGTCAGCAAGGTAAGAGCATGAGCCACCCTCAGCCCAGATGTGAGTGATGCCATAGATGTGCCTGTGTGACCCACATGGGACACCTCGAGACTGAGCTGCAGCATTGTGCCAATATTTACAGTAGCCCTCTTTGATCTCCCCCTAAGAAATATAGGCATTATGTTAAAGCTGCAAAGCTTTCAAAAGATGTGAATAATCTTTCTTTATTCAAATATCAATAACAGTCTTCACCTGAAAAACTAAGTATTTGTCATTATAGTCCTTGTATCCTCAAATTTACCAATATTGTCTTGAAGCTACAAAACAAGGGCAAACCAATGAAGTATACTTTCCAGAGGGTTTTTCAATTTGTTTTTTTCTTTCTTCGGTGCACTGTAGAGAGCAGGTGGCAGGGTAAATGAGAGCGTGAGAAAAGGTAAAACAGTCTCTGTTGGTAAGTATGAAGAGCTACATAAAATTCATGTTCATTTTCTAGGTGGATCTTGTTTTTGAAGGAATAGGTGTTATTCTGCAGTATCACACCAAACATAGCTTTTGTCATTTAAAGATTTTTCACGTTACAGAAATAATAAAAAGTTATGGAAAACATGGGAGAAAATGCAATGTCTTAACTTCCTCTTGCCAAAACTGTATTTTACTAATACAAACAAATATATCACTCTTGAGTTATGTCACACTAAAGTTTTCTAGGAATGCAAGATAACAGTGAAGGTTTCTAAAGAAACGAAGAAAAAGACAACAGTGGCACATTTAGTTTCCCAATTAACAATAATTTCAAGATACATTAGCAATAAAAGTTTAATAAAAATTGGATTGCAGCTATTTCCTGAGGCTTATGAGGTGTCTGTAGCATTGCACCACAGCACAGCACATCAGAACACAGTGAGACTGTTTACCCTGTCAATCACTTGTCAATCTATCCAGCTTTCTACAAATACCCCTTGTATTTGGAAGCAGTTTCACAAACCTCAGTAATTAAAATTTTTAACACAATAATAGACACATTTAGCAAATCTACCAAACTAAAGCAGCTAGCATGCACAGGGAACAAAATGTAATGTCATGGTTACCTTTGGGCAATTAGTTAGATATAAAAATCCCATACAGCTATAATACATGTTTATTTTTCAGGTACTATTTTCATTTGTCTTGGGGGATTTTTAAAATATTTTATTGATAAGCATGTGCAATTGTGTGCGATTTCAAAGTGAGCAAGTAATTTGTTTTTCTCCTGCACTGCATGCTTCCCATAGGAGAAATAAGGAAACACTCTCTTTAACACAAAGCATCTTGGAATCATTTACAGTAAAGAAAGCTAGACTAACTAGATTTTTCATTAAGAATGCAGAAGTGATCTTTCAGGAGAAAATGTCATATTATCTAGAAAAGACAGAAATCTAGACATCACAATGTCTATCAGCTGAGCTCACAGTAAAAGTCACCAACAAGTAATGTCATGCTGAAGGTTCAGGACAGTGATGAGAAATAACATACTGAAGATATTGAGAAGACAAAAAGCTTTCACTGCACCTACGAATTGGATGAATTTGATTAGAGAAGTATGGAAGAAGTATGACTAAACATGATATCCCCTGGTATCTGACAAGTTACACAAGAAGAACAAATGTCATCAGAAATTATTGGTGATATCTTATCTATTAAATGATCCTCTATTTCTTTGCACACAAATTTTTTCTTTCATTGATCCATGAGGTGCAAAACAGGGATTTAACCAGCATAAAGCTCCTCCTGACTGCCCAGGAAAGTTCATCTGGCACTCTGTCAAATTATAGGTTTGACTGCAATATGCAGTCAGTGTCTGTATTGGTGAAGAAATAAATATTTCTGTACTGAATTACTCCATCCTGTGACTCTGGGTTCAGGTTTGGCAAGCTTACATTTCCCAAAGAAACAAAACCCCCTGCAGCTGGCCAAACAAAATATTGGTCCACAAAAGCAGGAGAAACAGTAGCATCTTTTCCCCAATATTAATCTAATAGCCATCTTAATTCAGACATGCAAGGTGATTTCTTCATCTTATACAAAAAGCATTTATCCGGGAATTATAATCTGCATTTTCAAGTGACTATATACAAAAAAGTAGCTACATAATTTGCCAAATTTCTTGACGCTAATTCATGATGCAGTTTCACTATTTGGTGAAGCTGCACCATGAACAGTCTGTGATTTCCTTCTTAGAGTCATCTTACCAATTTCACACTGAGAAAATGATTGAAATTAGCAAACAACAACTCAGCAATTGAGAATAATCTGAGAACAAACAATTAGCTCTGTCAGCCAGGAAACCATGTGTACATTATAACAGTACTAGCTAGTACTGTGATAGGAAAAATGGAATCTGGAAGGACCAGAAGGTTTCTGAATTTCAAAAAAAGCATATTCCAACAAGACTGTAATTCACTTTAGTGACAATGTCAACTACTAGGACATTGATAAAGTCATCAGATCAATTAATTGTAGACCATTAAGAATCTTCAGGGGTAGAGCTGGCACTGATGGAAATGGAAGAGTGAGGAAGATTGAGTTCTTCGTGATGAAAAACACACATCTTCCATCTACAGACACATCACTATTTTTCAAGATTCACATGCAATGTACAATATTGTTTCCTACATTTTTCATATGCTTCTCTTGGAGCCAGATTTCATTAAGATGCTGGCAGTGCCATCTGCAGCTCCAAAAGCACCTCCTCTGTCAACAGTTTGATCTCAGATGAGTCATTCAGGCTGGGCTAGTGAGCAAGCAGAAAAGCCTCCTCAGCCTGTGTAAATAAGTCCACTCAATGAGCTGCATTAAACACCTTGCAAGAAACAGGCAGTCAAGTGAAGAGGGTAAAAGAATTACCTTTACCACAGTTTGAAATTCTAACCTTGAAATTTTGAATTTTAAATTCCAAAATTCCAAAAGGTGCCACAGCCCACATTCCATTGCAAACTCCTGCACTGTCATTCAAGACAAGCAGAAGAAACATCATTCCACCCAGCAATACAGCTGCCCTAGCCCTAATCTTTGCTAGAGTTACATGGAGAACCTGATGGAAATAATCTCCCAGTTACCAGTGCTCACAGTGGTATCCGTATCCTCTGTTAGACATCCACTATTGGACATAACTTCATTTAGCAGAGAAGCTAAGCAGAACATTTAGAAAAAACGAACAGAGCATGTTTATATGGAAATTTCTTTTATCAAAAAGCAGCAGCAAAGGCTGCATCAAAAACAGGATTCACAAAAAAGTTAAGACCTTTCTGTTCTAACAATAGTTTTCCTACTCTCAAACCTTCTTTCTGAGTTAAGACTTTTCAGGTCAGTCTGACTTGAAAATTACTTGAGGATACAAAAAAAAAAAAAAAAAAAAACAAAAAAAAAAAACCACAAAACACCCAACCAGCTTCTGAATTATATACAGATACTAACTTAAAAAAATCCCACATGGAATTACATATTAGGTTAGCACAAGGCCGGGAAACTGATGGAAGCTGGCAGGGGCTGGCTCAGCATCCACAAGGGGGAGCCTGCCCTTGGGAACGAACGTGAACTCTTGCTCTGCCTTAGGTTACGGCTGTCGGACAGCTCACCAACCCGCAATCTGGTACAGAACATTTTCCGCAAGTTTTAGACTTTAATCAGGGCTGATGTTTGCATAAGAGGTGATTCACAGAGAGGGAAAGAAGGAAGGAAGCTGAAACAAATCAAGAAATGGGGATGTGACCTTTGCAAAGGGAATATATATAACCTGTCTAAATACACTGATTTTTAAAAGGAAGAACCAGCCCAGGGAAACAGGAATGGAACATATGCACACAAAAGATATATTTTTATTTATCTTGGTTCCTATAGTATGACTATTTTCCCTTCTAATCTGCTTGGAAATGACTAAATATTTGTTAGTATTTCCATTTTGGAACTATTTATCTTCATAGCCATAGTAATACGTTCACGTAAAGGCATCAGAGCTGCCAAATTCCTTCATTATGATTTGGATCATGGTGTAGAGGCTGGGGTGTTGGCACTTGCATCTCACTGGACCCGTAACAGCAGACACTCATCATCATCAAGTCGTTATCACATTTTCCTTTCATGGCTGTGTTTATTTTAAGAAATTCCCCTGTGTTCAAACACTACCTAGGTTTATTTCAGGGTACAAATTCTATATAAAACTTCAGCACAAACAAGTATTTCTTTACTTTTCCTTTACAGTTCATACATTCTGGAGCAGTTCCTACACATTCATATCTTGAATAAAACATCAAAAACTAAAAAACCAAAACAAAAGCGGACAACAGACAGAAAACAAAATTTATAATAAATGTTTTAACTACATCCCCTGCTTCCCAGCCCCCCCCCCCCCAAAAAAAAAAAGTTACTAAGTTTCCTTTAGAAACTAGCTAATTTACACCACATTTTCTGTTTTTAAAAAAGTCTCATATTTGGAAAGTTATACACAGTGTAATCCTCTCTAAGCATTACACAACCTCAAAAGCACTGCTGATAAAAACTATACACAGCAGGATATTGTTATTAAGCAAATAAAGCAAAACAAAGCATCAATTAAAATGTGATTTCTGATTATACAATATTTTCCTCCAGTAAGGAACAGAAACCAAATTCAGAACACCTTTTCAGTCTTCTTCTGGACCACCCAACCGAAACACTGAGCATGATTCAAGTTGTTTGGGTTTTTTAATTACTAGTTGTAGCTTTCTATACAGTGTTTATCCTCCTTTCTATATGAAAAGAAATATAAAAGTTTTCTTTATCTTTATTTAGAAAGACATTCTTGGCATACCCATGGAAATTCATTAACCAGGACATGCCAAAATGATGATGACCTTACACTTGAGCAGTACAGTGATTATCTTCTGTTGGTATCTTTCTTTAGGCATATCAAAACTACTTGCCCTTCTTTAAATACTTAGCAAATTTACATGGGACCTGCAGTATTATTGCAAAGAATGAGATTACACCATTGAAGACTTTTCAGCAACATTCACATTTAGCAAACTATTTGAGAAGTCATCTCAAGTTTAGAAGCCAAAATAAAACATAATGAACAAATAAAGTCATACAGCTGTAATTAAAAAATGCAAGTGAACAAAACACATTAATAGCAGCGACTTTCTTAACAAAACAATTCCATACGCAGCTAATCATGCAAAACTGGAGGCTCTGAACACTGTTACAGGAATCTAGTTTAAGTTTCATTTTCAATAAAGTACAGTTAAAAAGCTATACATTTCTAAAGAACTATATACTGAAACTACAGTGCCACATTCTTATTCACTATATGAAGATAGTAGGTTAAGTTCCAAATTTATGTCTCTAATTCATCAAATAATAATGCAACATTTAATGGATACCAATTTTTTTTTTAATTATTGTCTTGGAGAAAATGACAAATCATTTCAAGACTGACATCTCCACCTTCATTGGCATTTTCTCTTTGCTTCTCAAAGACTGGGATTTATTTTAGTTGTTTGGGGGGTTGTTACTTTTGTTTATCTTAAAATGTTGGTATTTTAAACTGTAATAGTGAAGGCCCAAAGAACTACCAGTGCTAATGCATTTGCACACCCACACATCACACACTGATGCTTTGCTGTGTGCAGGAAATGCAGAGTTGTGAACGCTCAAATTCCTATTCCATGGAATACACAAAACTGAGTGGTTATGCTAATAGTGCTTTACTTCAGGAAATAGACTTTGAAGCCTTTTGCAGCAACAGGAACAAAACGATGCTTTTTTAATATAAAATGTTTTCTAGTTTTGTTTAATATATGCAACAATTCTTATGCACCTTAATCTAAATTTCTCTAGAGTAAGCATGTGAAATAACACACTTTTCTGCGAGCCCTGAAAGGCTCTCTAGGCCTCAATCCCACACTACAATTATGGTAATCTGCAGCTCTTGTAAAACAAATTCTTCCCTGGACAAAAAGACAAATCAGCAATCAGCAGATTCGCAAGTATTTGTGATTTGCAGTTAAAAGTTAGCTTTTTCATGTTTCAGAATTTACTCCCTACTACCAACTCACTGTCTAGAGTCTATGGCCAGCAGTGCCAGCTCCATCTGAATCCTTTTCACCACCCCAGTCAAAAACAGCACATGGAACACAACACTGCAAGCTGGCATTCATACTGCAAAAACAAATTATGCTCCTCTCCCCACTTGGCACCTTTGTGGATAAAATCACGATGAAGAGAGCTTGTAACAATGGCTTGGGGACCAGCAATGAACAAAACAAATCACAGAAAATGCTTTGATCTTCAGCTACTACAGGGAAAATCCAACACCCCTGTTACTCCTAAATGTTAAATCTTGTGAATTTATTATTCCAGAAAATTGTATACTTCCATTTCTTTAATAAGAATTTGTGGATCTGGTATTATTATTATTTTTTTATTTCAATGCTGAATATACACCAAACAATCATTCTTAGATCACCCATCTCAAAAACTTGCAACTCCCTGCAGAAATCTTTTCTTGACCAATCAGTTTCTTAATTCAACTACATTTCTCCCAGTTTTGCTGTTTGTTCTTCCCAATATACATGCACATATGATATTGACAGTAGTTTGCTATTCCATTCATATAATAGGCTAACATCACATACTAATTTTAAAGCCTTCCCTACAACTCAAATCCATTTCCATTTTCTTTCATTTGACTGAGGAAAAAAGATTTTGCAACCTGATTCACAAGAACAGAAAAAACTTCAGTTTAAACAAAATGTTACTGAAATATTTTTAATTTTCAAACAAAATGGAAAAAAAATACCCAATTGAAGTGAACTTCCCATGAGATTAACTAGCAAAGCAAATCACATCACCACCGGTTTTGCAAAACTCCATAACAAAGTTAGAAATATTTTCTTTTCTGCTTCATGCAGTGCCTTTGATACATGAAGTGGGGTGATGCTGTTGTTCTATGCTGCACATTTACAGCTATTATATAAAGTCTCTCCCAATAGTTTTTTCGCCACTGATTACAATCTTTAGTTTGCCATATTTTGTATTTCCCCATATTCTCCAGTTCATATCCACAGAAGAAATAATTCCAGTATACTTTTTAAAAAAATTTAAATCCCCTTAAATTTAAATCCCTTAATTTCCTCTATCAGAATTTACACCGTGCTGTTTAAACAGTTTACATCAGCAATCAACAGAGTACAAAACAATGAACCAAATAAATACTTTACCCCAGTACCTAAAACTTCAGGAATATGTCACAACTGGCCATACCCCAGCAGCTTTGAACAGAGTATATAGTTTTATATGCAAAACTTCCAAGGTGATAGTGCACTGATGTTGTAAAACTGTTTCATCTTAATATAGCATGCTAGTTGAACAAATTTTACTAACAGTAATCTTAATTATAGATCAGAAAAACTGTTGTACAGTTTTCTATTTCCTAGTCCAAGACTTACAACATGGTGAAAGATTCTCTTATTTTACACAGCTAGAGCCACTGTTATCAGCCAGAACAGTGGAGATGAACTGATTGGCATTTAGACTAATGCTGAAATCTGAATGTGTGTGGCTGTCCTCACCGATGAGCCAAGGAAAAGCAACACTGTGGCTATGATTTTTTTTATAGCTGAAATTTAAATTTGGCATCTGCTAAATTTACACAGAAAATTAAAATTTTGCCATGAGACATCTCTGTGCCAAATGAGCGGTCTTGGCTTCTGCACCTCTGACATGAACACTCTAATAGAGATCAAGTGGCAAAGCATTCCTCTACAGATTTGGTAGGCTGTCCACAAAAGCTCTGTTTTGTCATTTTTAGAAATGACTCTGACATAAGAAAATAATGCTTTTTCAATGTTGTTTTTATTGTGTTGTAGACACATAAGTGATGAGGATAGTATTATTGCTATAAGAATTTATGGCATAGGAGAGTTACACAGAAGTATTTGCTCTATTGAATTTACAGATGTTATTAAAATCTAGAAGGGAATTAAGCCTCTTGCCTTTTGCAAAGAATTCACAATTCATAAAGAACACAGAGAATATGACAGAATCACTTAATCATTGACTAGATTTAATATTAACGCAGAAGTAGTCCCTACCAAATAGGAATTTTCTCCAGTCACATAAATGATCACTGCTTTCATTAAGTATACATGTGTGTGTCAGTGCCATTTTTTTTACTTCATATAAATACCTTTCTTTAGTTCTGCTACGCTTTTCAAATTCTTTTTTTCTCTCTTTTAGATGCACATTTACATTTTTTTCTCTCAAATAAGCCTGCCATAACTTTGCATTCAGAGAAGCAGCTATTACAAATCCACCTTCATTATATTAGCTGTTATCTTATCTTCAGTGCAACTCTTCCCTGTGGGTCTTATCACACTCCACATGCAACCTTTGCAGCTTCAGGGTCAACTATCTAAATCCCTGCCAGTTATCCACCACTCCTACAAAAAACTACAAAAGTGGAAGAAGAAGAGTTGATGTTTCTTCTATCTTCCCCATTTTAAAGTACCAAAAGCACTGAACAACTGCCACCAAACCTCTCCTTGTACACACTACCTTAAAAAGTACAAGCAGCCCTTCCTTACAATCGTATGGATTACACATTCATAGCAAAAATAAAAATACCATTGAACTGTCTGGACAGAAGAAGAAATGAAAAGAGGCAAAGATTTTCTCTCTTGTACATGTTACCCTGAAAATCCTCAAGGAGTGCTTAGCTGAAAGGATTACCCCCTCAGTTCAGCCCCCTTATTTCTTCCCCCTAAAGACTAAGGGCCCTGGAAAGAAGCCTTCAGAGTGTGGTCCTTTAAACACCCTTGAGCCAGGGAGGGCCTGCACCTGGGCTTGGCTGTAAAGATGAAAAGAGCTCTGCAAGCCCCAGCTTTATTCTCCATGAGGTGGGTCTGAACAGCCATTAGCAGAGCAGGCCTCTCAAGTGTCTGGGGGAGAGAATACACCCCGCTCAGCATTCATAAGCAGCCTTTCCCAAGTAAAGCCACCAGCCCTGGCTCCAAGTGCCCTTACAACAGCTACAAGGATCGGGACAACAGTCTGGGTTGTTCATCACTGCAGCCCTGCCTTCAGTTCTTCTCCAAGACTAAGTATTGCACTTTGAATATTGGCACTTTCCTTACCATAATGAGAGTCCCTTTAATTGGTACTTAGATAATGTATGTGACCTTCCCACCAGCCCTCTGAGTCCCAAACAGTTCAGTGTTTCAGCTGAAGCTCACTGGTCTGCATAGCAAGTGTAGCCTAAATCTTCCTGCATGCATTGCTTGCCTTAATCACTCACCAGCACAGCAAACCTCCAAGCCCTACCAAGACTGAGAGGAGAGCAAACTCTGCACAGGACAGGGTAAGACTTTCTTACCTATCCTAAGCATATCCTAAGGTTCCTTCAACCAACATGTCAAGTAAAAAAAGGATACTGCAGAATTATTTTTCAATTAAAAACACCGAAGAAAGGACTGAAATTGCAATACACTGTTTTAACTCTAAACGCTCAAATATTTGAGACAAAAGAAAATGCAAGTCTATATCTGAATATCAAATTTCTACTTAATAAATATATTCAGAGAAGTTTGAAAAACATTAAAATTCCACTGGCAGATAGAAGTCTCACTGCAGCTGTAATATTTCATCAAGTGTTAGATAGTTTATGTCAGTTGCATGGAAAAAAAGGAATATTTACTGTATCTTCAGATTCCATCTGTGTTTTCTAACTCAGTTAATGACATGTGGGAAGGATATGATCATCAGGAAAAAACAAAAAGAACACAACAAAATTTGTAGATCATCAATAATTGACTTAAGCTGTGCTAGGCTTTTTCTTATTATTCTTTTAACATGCTTTAAAATTGTGGAGTTTATTCCCTGAGCAAAGACCAAATAATAAACAAACAACCCCCAAAACAACCTCTAAATCTATATGTAATTTCAATTTTTTACTACAGTGTGTTTGTAAAAGCACATCAATTTAAAAGCATCTGCTCTTTAACAAAGAGCATTTAATCTAACATTAGATCTAGGATGAAAAAAAACCTACACAAACATGCTTTCTAGGGTGACATTATTGCAGAAAGCATTTGTAGATCAACATTACAACAAAAAGCATTATGAAGGACCCAGAGCAAATTAAATCTATTAGATGGCCTTGACTTTGATACAATGGAACATATGGAAGTAGATCTATACTGGGTAAAGTGGATATGCAATTTTGTAGCAATGTTCTTTCCCTTGCCAATTTCCTATTCTTTTTGAAGAACTCAGACAGTAGCTACTACAACCAGAACACAATATGATGTCCGTTTCAAACTTCCTTTTTGTTTTTTTTCTTACAGAAGCTTGTATATCCTTATCAAGAACACATAGACAAATCTGCCAAAATGAGAACTTTTTTTTTTACTGAAGTAAAATTTTTGTTGATAAATTCTATATACATTAGTTACTTTCTGAGAAAACTATGCTCTGTATACGAATATATACTTTGGGTGGAAAAATATTGTGTTGTTTGAATGATGTGTGAGTAACTTTAAAGAAGCTTTAAAACAAATTCAATGCATTTAAAATGCTATATAAATCAACATTCAGGATGAAGGGTCAAAAGGGGTTAAACTGTCTGTCCTTCTTGATTGCCTTCATAAATGTCTTTTCTAGCTGTATTATAGAAGCAACCACAGCATAACTTGGATATTAAAACCTCCACGGAAACCAACAATAAAAGCTGCTAAGAATTTCACAAGGTTTTTTTTTTTTTTTTCTCTTAGGTGTTAATTAAATGATCATTTAACACTGAAATGTAAACACAACATTTTCATCTGCTGACAGCATAGCCCATTATAAATCCAGGGTAATAAACGTCCTGGTGTTAATACTCTGAACCAGGTTCCCACAACACACTAAGATGCCTTGTCGTGTCTAAGGTTAAGCATCTAGACACAAAACAAAGATTGTGCCTACTCGACTTCCAGTTCAATTTTCCCATCGCCCAGTGACCTAGGTAACACTTTGAGCAATAAAGAATAAATTTAATTTCTCCAGCATTTTGTGAGGATTAGGAACAATTGTTGGCCTGCAATGACTTTTTATCCTTGGATTCTTTCTCTTCCAGAGCATTCCCCCAGTTTTAAAAGAAAATTCTGATGGTTTAAGACACAGAACAAACAGAACTTTAAATTAGGCTTTTTTCAATCAATTGGAACTCTTGGAGGGGAAGCAATCAACTTTTCTTTGGACTTTTCTCAGCTATTCAGTTACTTTAGGCTTTAATCTTCCACTTGTAGAAGAAACCTACCATCACAGGGACAAGCCTCTATACTTTCAGATTTTCCCTTGGCTTGATTTATTCCTCTTTTCTGTTCTTTTTTTTTTTAATCAAGATGACACGGCTGCACTTAAAATGTCCACTCTGTGCAAGCCAAGACTTCTCCTTTTAACATTTCACACCATGTTTCTGCACCACATAATAATGGCAATTCTTCTGACACGCTTTTTTACTTTTCATGACTTCTTTCACCGAGTTTCAGTTTTCTGCTTAACTCCTGACTAAATGATTTCCTGTATCACAATTTACCAAAGCTTTCAAGGTCAACCCTCCAGGAACAACCCAGGGACTGATTCAGACTGGAAATTTATATGATCACAGGTGATCCAAAACCAGCCACTCTCATTTTCATATTCAAACACAATTCTTAGCTTTAACTACTATGATTCCAACAAAAACACAGATGATAATTATTTATCCTTGGTGTCAAAGCACCAAAACCCCAATAGCTAAAGTAGACCTCTCAACTGATCTGAATACCACCACACTATTTAAATAGAGCTATGGATTGAGTAATTAATATGATTCATATTTTCACATATTTAATTTTCAGCAGCTAATAGCATAAAAAATTAAATAACACAGATATTAATGTTAGTTGAGAATAATTGCTGTAAGTCATATTTTTGTTTATAAATTTCTAATTAAGGTTAAAAGTGACTGAACAGTTTTGGAGTGTTTGTTATAATAAAAAAAAAAAAATTATAAGCATCACAGAATCATAGAGTATTCTGAGTTGGGAAGGACCCATGAGAATCAAAGTCCAACTCATGGATATCCCTATAGATGCCTTTTGCTAAAATTAGTCAACTATATCATTTACTTATATTACTATTACATTTACTATTGCATCTTAAATAAAGAGTGAAAATTCTTTCACTAATTCTGCCCAGATCAGAATTAGCTTACAGCCTCAGCAGTCCATCCAATTAACCATTTTATCCCATAGCAAAAGAAATACCACTTGTAAAATACCAACAAAATTATGGTTTTATGATTAAAGAAATAAAGGAAAATTCAACCACAATTCAAAGAGAGCTTCCAATTATCTCAAAAGTAAAAAATATAAACATCCATACAGAAAGCATCATTTCACAATAAAATAGTTTGTTTCCAATTTCAAAAATCTCCTACTATTATTTCCAGTAATAGTTCACTTGATTTCTGTATATTTGGTACACCATTTTTTTTCCTGCACAGCACCATAGCAGGTGACATGCAAATCCAAAAGAAAGCATAGCTCAGGAAAGGCCAACAGATTAAGAGATTCTATAACAAAGGGCAGGAAGAGTAACATAGTAAAGTTTGAAGTCTAATAATTGCACAAAGTGATAACTCATTTCACTTTTATTTTTCTAACTACATTTTCAAAGTTAATTCTGGTTCTATCAACATTTCCACTCAGCTGAATCTAAGGCTGAATGTTTGCTGTTGCTAGGATATAGCTACCGCAAGTTGTATGCCAAATGCATACAAGCAATACTTGTTCCTTTGCTAAAAAATCAATTACCTGATAAATTGTAAACATTTTTGAAACAGTTCCAAAAATGTCTAAAACGCCATCCTGCCATATCAGTAATGCTTATGTTTGAAGCAAAGCTACAGTGGTGTTTTTTGTTTTATTCAGTACCTTGAGATGACAGAATTTTCAATTTTGAAACATTTTAGCAGAGAATGAAAGCTTAAAGTAGAAGCAAGTGGTCGTAGGACCAGAAAAAAGGTGAACATGCAAGTCAAACTGCATAAGGCATTTGAGCTCCTAATTCTCTTTTACCTTTACACTAAAAAATGAGCAGGTAACAGAAGTAACAGTTTTTATAATGTCTCACAGAAGTTTATCTTCTAGTTCTTCCACGCCAGAAATGAATGCGAGAAATGAGGTATTACAAACCTAGCACAGAGTGAACATGTTCTCAGTTACTCTGGTTTATTCTTACAGGCAATGAACCTTAACAAGCATATTTTTAATATACATTAATTCATTTACTTTTTAGATAGGCCTGTCTGTCTACTGACTGGGATTATACAAAAATAAACTCCCAGAAACGTAATTGGCAGTGGTCATGCAGCATAAGGGACCACATTCACCCTGAAAACTTTCCATACTGGAGCAATAGGACCTCCTATTAGCAAAAATGCAGTGATGCAGCAAACCAGTAAGTGTGCTTGCACACTGCAAAAAAGATTAGTAATTACTCATATATTAAAAATATCATTTTAATTATTGGCTTACAATACCACCAAGCCATATACCTATACTCATTATACCTATCCTAATATGCCATATGTCTTTGCTAAATAATTTTGAAATATAGTTACATTCTGAGAACTATGGTCAGTTTAAGAGTAGTGCTAACAAAACAATGCTAGTATTTAAAAACTAACCAGCAGTAGAATAACTACATTCTTGCCAACTGAATTGGCTAGATAAAACAATTCAAACATTCTTGTAGTTGCACTAAGCAACTGTGGTTAAAAAAAAAAAACCAAAAAAACAAATACGAGTCAAAACACAAGCCAGACTGACACCATATAGGGAAGACTTATCTGCTTCCATTTAGCCCTAAAATGATAAGATTTAATTCTATCACATGAAAAAAAAATGGAGTTGTGTTGTGGGCATGCTGCTAGAACACACCATACCAAATCATAAAAACTCAAACAAGTGAGTAAAATACCTCAACATACTATCCTGGGGAGCATATAGCAACAAGACAGCTTCATAATTAATGTGTGAGTAACTGTTTCTTAAATTTTTTGTCCATTCAGCCCACCTCTGCAATAAAGTGGACCACACTGTCATGTTAATGCAGCACAGTGGAAACCAACCCACTGCATTTACCTGACAGCAATTCCATTAACAATCTACTCTTAAAAGGAGAACAATTCTTCAAAATTGCCTTTTGAAAAGGGAAAACTCCTTTTTGCTTCTCACTGGATTTAACCAGAGCAGTTGTTTGCAGTTGGAATATTTCAGAGGCTTTGAGCTAATGACCATTTTTCTAATGAGTATTTTTCTAATGAGTGATTCCTTTATTGAGTTGTTAAAATGGATTCAGACTGAAGTGCCTTTTCTACAAAATTATAACCATAGTCTCACTTACCATGATTACAGTTAAAAGAAATATGACAAAATCATAAATAACACCTTAACAATAGGCGCTGTATTGCACTAAATAGGGAGTGCAGCACTGAAAAATATTTTCAAGTCCTTGTTCTGGTGCGTTACATGCACCATCTTACTACCTTTTTCCTATCCTATCTGATGTGGTTTGTTTTACGGAGTTTTTTTTTCCGTTTTCTCTCTCGGCAGAAGTACCAGCAGCACCAGGCTCAGCGAGGGATGCGAGCGGCACCTCCAGCAGCAGCAGCAGCGGCAGCCCCGAGCGGCAGCGGCAGCGGGCGGAGCCGCCCGGGCCGGCCGCCCCGGGATGAGCGATGATCGTGCGGCCGGACAGCGGTAACCCGGCAACGGAGACCTGCCATCCCTGCCCGGCCATTGTGCGATTTATTGTGGCAAGGGCCACAGAGGCCAAGAGTAAAATGAAGCAGAGAACTATGGTGTCTGACACATCTAGTACCACACACTTTAATCATAGCTGGCAGAAATTAATTCAGGAGGAATTTTTGCAAGGGCCCCCCGTACGGCATGTTTTGTTGTTGCTGCTGCCGCTGTTGTTCTGGCCTAAGATAATTTTTTAAAGTTTTTTTGATGTTTAGTACTTTTTCCCTGTAATTATTTATCGTTAGGAATTTTTTTTTAGTGACTAACAGACATCTCAAAATTGATGTTTATTAATCAGACTACATTAAGTTTTGGAGGTTTTTCCCTTTAGATGAGAAATATTCACAGCGTGTACCTTCAAGTACACATATTAAAAGAAAAACATATATAAGACAACATTCACTACAAAGGTTGATTTTTTTTTTTTCAAGGCCAACATTGCCTAACTTCTATGTATATTAGTCAGTAAAGAAACTTAACCACATTCCAAGCACAAGAAATGTAAATCAGAAGGGACAAGCTTTCTGCATGTAATTCAATAACCTTTACATACCACTGATTAATAAAGGTATTTTTTAAAACTGAGTTTTCAAACAGCTTGGATCCAAGCTGCAGCCTGGTATCCTGCAGCAAACAGCAATCAATGAACTGTGATCTAACCAGCCAAAGTAAGCAGTCAAAATCTATTTGCCTCAGATAAGCACTCACTAGGCTGTGGTCATTGTCTGTGCTAAGGTGCCATCCCTGACTTTACACAACATAACATGAGTGGGCATACAGGTCAGCCAAGAATGTTCCTCCTTGCAGCAATGCTACTTGTTGAGCAAGAACTTAAATTATCATCCCAGGGGATTTCAAACAGCACCTTTATTTTAATGATACTGCATCAAAACAGAGGTTCATGTATATTGTGCTTTAAGAGATTGCTTGCAAGGTAAAATTAATATACCCTACAGCACTCTTCATACTATTTTTGGCATTAACTACTTCCTACTGAAATATTTATGTCAAAACACCTTTGTAGATAGCTATTAATGGGAAAATCAGCCTCTGTTTTGACTAAAATTATCCATTTTAACTAGTTCCAGGAGATTTCTTGGAAGGCTGCTAAACTGGAAAGAAAGTAGCCTGAAAAATAATTTTAACTACCTTTGAAATTAAGTGTCTTTAGACACAGAAAATAATGCACTGTCTCTTTTAAATTCTCAGCCTATTGCTTTCCTTTACTTACACTTCCCATCTGTCAACAAGTGCTTGTAATTTTATTACACTGTCCTGTAGTTTATGCAGAGTTGGTATTATTTTACAGAGTTCTGTTAATGGACTGGATAAATGGTAATGCTATTTAAACTAGTCTCCTGCTCCAGCAAACACAGCTGCAACTGTACTACTATTTCTAGGCAAACATCTTGACCTGAACACGCAGTGCTCTCTCAACCCGTCCAAAGAGAAATTGGAGCAGACAGCAAAGGGAAAGCATAGCTGGCCACTGGCAGCAACCAACTGTGTCGAATCATAATTCATATACAGTGTAACCTCTTTCTTTTATATTGCATTTAGCCTACACAACAAGCATATGTGCTTCTTCACCTGGCATCTCATTTACAGCCAAGGGTCAAATGGTAATTATTATTCACAGAAGCTCAATAGTATGTTGAAACCTCGCAGTACACACATTGTTTGATTAGCTGTTAAATGCCAAAAATAAATACTAAACCCAAAGCAAAAAAAAAAGTATATATAATTGATCATGTTTAGAGAACTTTAATTCTCCTTATAAAAATATTTATTTGGATGTAAATACATCTAAGCCTATACAATGATACATGTAAAAAGCCAAATCACTTTATACACTTCAAAAAGAACAAACTACATATTATCTGGAAACTAACCACAAACATTTTACTAACATCAGTGCCTTTGTTGGCCTGGCATTTTTAAATTACAAATTTAGAGTTAAGCAGCTGTAATTTTTTACTACCATTCATATTTTCTTTTAAACATGAATACATTATAACCAGACATTCACTTTCATGGTCTGATCAAAAATAACCCTTAGGCAGAGGAAATTTAATACTGTGAAGCCAGTGATCTCTTACTTTCTTCCATATCCACTATGAGCACTTGTGTGCTTTTTGTCAAAAGACATTATAGATTTAAGACTAGCATCTATCAAATACACAATTCTGAAAAAAACATATTCAAATATGATTTTGACTGATGTGTGTATCCATTTTTTGCCTGCAAATAATGTCTCATTTGTATTATATATGTATCTTAGTAGCAACCATTACACTGTAGGTGGAATAATAAAATGACCATAAATCCCTTTAATCTCCTTCCTGTTAAAGGTAATGTCTTTATCCCAGCTGATGGCAATGATAAGAGACTAAATTGTTAATATACAACAAAATATTTGAATATAGTATAATACTTCAGCAGAGCAAAATATTTTTGTTTGTCAGGAAAAAAGCCTTCAGCAGCTTTCTGGCCTAGTCATTTAAAAACTCATTAGATCTACAGGGAATTTCTGGAAACAAAATATACATCTAAACCAGTGGAATAAAACAAAATACACAAAAATAAATGTTTACAATAATAGGAGTAACTTTCAGTTTGCTATTGTATATTGCTATAAGAAATAAGAAAATAACTATTATTTCACAATAGTAAAATAAAAATCAACTAAAAAAAGCATCACATTGTTTCTCAAACATAATTCCATATACTAAAGGGGAAACAAGAGGAATCCTGCTTTCCTCCAAATTCACTTTTCTTTTTCCAAGCACACAAGTGAGGAAACCCAGTATTTACCAGCAAATTTGACAGCAGAAACCTCACCTGGAGTCTGAAGAAATGTATCAAACATATATCTAAATTAAAACAGGCTGAACTGGTACAACCCTGCAAAAGCCTGTCATGTGTTATTCCTCCCGTAACACATACTGTAACTTAAAGGCCCCTTACAATTTATTTTGTTCAAAGCAGATTCTAAACTTAAATTCCACATTTCAACTGCAACAGAATTAAGTGGCTTCTTAAAAAGGACAATGTTAAAATATTGCCTGGATAAAACATTATCAAACCAAGTAACACAATGAAAACAAAAAACTCATTCCTCAATTTGTTGCCATTTTTATTTAAGGTAAAGCATTTCATCATTTTTTCTTCCCAGAGCTTGAGTTACCAGCTTTCTTTTCTCTGTGAAGGGACACAGGAGAGACTTCTCTACAGACCTAGCATTTGCCAGTGCTATTTTTTTTTCTGGCCAAGTGTGCATAGCCACAAAAGCAGAACATCACAAAACCAAAGCACTTATACTGTGCTGCATCTCTGGATCAGAATCTCCAAAGGCATTTTTTAGTTCTTTTAACACAGAAACAATTTTTTAAAAAACCAAACAGGAGATAAGGAGAATCAAAGTATTCTTTCGGAAAAGCTTCCTTACAGAAGTGGGAATAAATGACAATATTCTCATACAAGTATCAGTATCTCACCTAGACGTTAACACAAAATTTAAAGCAAATCTTGCAAAGCAGTCAAAGAAAGTACTCAGTTTAAACCAAATACCAATGTTCCAAGACACATTCTAGCCCAATGTGGGGCAAAAGATAAAAATTGTAATGCAAGACACAATAACAGACCAAATTCAAATTTTCCCAAATAATAGTTATTGGGCCATGCCTACTTACAGCCTGTATAACTTCGGCGTCCCCAGAAAGAGCAGCTCAGAAAGCAACTGGAGGTTATTTCTGTTTAGGCGCCTTTGGACAGAAAAAGAAAAAGTTGTGTTAAATTACAAATGCTACAGCAATGCAATGAAAGCACTTTGAGTTGGAATCCCAGTGCTGTAACAAGCTGATTTTAAAGACCAGAAAGGTCCATTAGCGGAGACATGGTCCAGTAGTAAATTTACCATGGACTAATTACATTTTCTGGTTTCCCCCAACAGACCATATTACCTATTTTATGAAAGATTTTGAATTTCTGCAGTGTGAACCAATCACTAAGTCAGGACTCCACCCCACGTAAACAATATAAAAGCTAAAAATACAAAATCAGCAGTGTAAATTCAATTCCCCACCAACTCTGTGTTCCTCTTAGTATAATGGACCAGATAGACATTTCGGGAGCATGAAAATGTTCAAGGGAGCATGTATCAAATGTATACACTTTCAGTAACAAGATAATATTAGGTCTAATGATCCATATAACCTATTTATATAAATTTTAAAAAGCAAAGGAAGCTGTTACAGAAACCCTGATCAAATAGAAGTCAAAAAACCCCAAGGAGTCACAGCTTATATCTGGCATTACAAGGAGGTTTTTTCATGCAGTTTTTTCTCTTTAACTGTAAAGACAGGAACTTTGAGGAAGCTAAAATAAAGAAATAGAGCTCGATCAGTGTGTACAACAGAAAAAAATGCAAACGAAATCTGGAAGGTGCCCATTTGTCTGTGAAGATTCTCACTGAGCATGCTGCCCAGGGTCACAGCTGCTCAGACTGAGGTGACAAGATCAAAGCCTTCTGTATTATACACATAGTCAATAGAACAACCACTAGCCAAGGCAAATATATTCTATCTTCATGTTTTTTTCTAAACATACGATACAGATTATTCTTTCTACTGTGTCTAACAGCCCTGGAGCATACAGACATCCCAGTCAAGAAGTTAAATTCAAAACCGTTTTTTGGTTGTTTTTAACAAATGCATCCACCACATGTGCCACCTGCCATTCAAGCAAAGCAACTGACTAGAAAAAAAAATGTTGTGTCCCATAAAATTTATCACAGGTCACAGTTTGCACTGCACGATCCCTCAATAATTCAGGGCACTCATGGAAACCAGACTGCATGGGACTATCTGATATATACATGTATACAAACACACATATATATAAATATAATCGTAACAGTGGTTACACCACATCAATAAACTGCTATCAACAAATTCCACAAGGTGAAAAAATACACTGGGCAACAGTCTTGAAAAATTAAGTTTTAGAATTTCATAAAGGCTCAGATTTTCCTCTTTGTTGGTCTTAGAGTTGAACCCAAATAATTAACTGTTTAGCCTCTCTGGGCTAATTTCTCATAAATATTGTTCCATATAATGGTCTGTCCAGAAATTCTCATGCAGATACACAGAGACATTCAAAATCAAATTTTACATAGCTCCATGGTTTAGTGCACTTAGTTTTTCCTCCTTTAAAGCTCAATGTGACTACTGATGAGAGTGAAATAATCTGAGAAATATTTTTATGCACACAGAGGGTTGCTACCACACTTCAAATCATAAGCAAGCAGTCAGCTTCTTGAGTTCTAGATATCCATAATTCTCCAGGGTTAATTTCAGGTTCTCTTCTGTTAGTCAACCATCAGAAATCCTGATTTCTCTAAGCAGAAGAAACCTAAATCACATCCTCAGGGATTAAAAAAACACTAAGAGTTAAAGAAAACAAAAGACTAAAATGAAAGACCAAAAAATAAAAGACTACACTACTGAGATAAGAAAGGTGAGTGACAATGCATTTTAATAATTAGGAAAAAAAAAATCTTAATCCAGCAACAACAACAAAAAAATCTAAATTGTGATCTTACAAGTCACATGTCCAAATCAGTAAAACTAAAATCTTTCATATAAAAGAAAGAGCTATAATTTAATGACTACTGGAAGACTTCAGATTTGAACACTTAAAAAAAAAACCATCCCAACATAAATAAAAGAAAGTGCTACATGTTACTGTTTCTGCATCTACTACATTTAAAAAAATATATAAATAGACATTTTCTAGCCTTTAGTAAATTTATGTATAAAAGTACATGCCAAGACCACAAAACTGAAGTAGAAAACAATTATTTTAAACTAAACTATATCCAACAAGATTTTGAAAATGAAACAAATGAAGAAAAGAGTAAATAAAAAAAATAAAGTTAATTCACTGCTTCTCTTAGCTAAATAAAGACTTAAATATCTAAGTCCATTTTTACAGATTCAAAATTACATGGAAAAGCATGTAGGGTAAAGACTAAAACGTCAGTTTCTAACCAGTTTCTCAGGACAAAAATCTCTGTTGATACTTCTTAATAAATCTGTTAAGTTTGAACACTGGACCATAATGATGAGCTGTTACTGAAAGGGCAATGAAATTACCCTGTATCTGTATTTTGTAGAAGTTTTGTATATTACATAAAAGCCTCTCTAGTACAATGACAATATTAATTGATGATCAAGTTAATCAGGCAGGCTGCCTTTCACTAAATGTAGTCTCACAAGGACACACAAGATCACTCAGAAGGATATTTCACAGGTGAAATGCTTGCTCTGCTATTTAGCATCTTACACAAAGAGGTAACACCTTCAATCAGGAGTTTCTGTTATTACTGCACATACCTCACACAGCTGAGTATACCTTTAACATACTGGTGCATCTGCCACTGGAGAGACTTTCAAATCTAAGTTATGGACTGTAAATCAAGCTGCACTAATTAAACTAGCAATAAACAGCACTACCCTCATGTCTTAACAGTTTCTACCCCATGAGCTTGGAACTTCAAAACTGGTGTTTCAACACATGATTTTACTTTGCCTTTCACAAGACTAAAATATTTGTTCTTTGAGCACTACATAGATTGACGGAATACACAAATTACTGATCCCTTATGCATTTTGTGACTTTGAATAGCTTTATCCAATTCCCTGAATATTCTTTTAGAACTAATCTTTCTCTACCAAAAATTTGACTATTCCTTATTGTCTGTGACCAAGAAGATAAAATATGGCTTATTTTCATAAAGGCAATAGTGGGAAATACAACTTTTACTACACTTCTAAAAGAGACTTCAGCTACTCTTTACACCTATCAAGTTATAGCAGATGCTTTTACAAGAGTAAATTTGCTAAATTTTCTATATGGAGATTTTAAGAACTAGACTTCACTGAAATACATTTTTCAAGACTACAGCAGGTAGTCTTGAAAAAATCATATGAAAATGTAAGTGAATGGGAAAAATATATGCAGAGCAAGTCTGAAACAACAGCCTGGTATCACAGTACGCAACAGTTTCCCATTCAACAATCACCATGAAGAGTTTCTAATCTTTGGAAAGAGCCACACAAGGAGTCCAGAAAATACATTACTATTTTAAAATGGTTCACTATTTTACATGGTTCCCCAACAGGTCCACTTTTTCACGTGACCTGATCCTTCATTATGTCTGAAATAATACCTAGCTAGAACGCACAAACATACTGAAACAAGAGTGAGTGAAAAAGATTCAACCCCCTTTCTCTCTCAAGCTGAAATCCAAGGTAAGCACAGTGGATCATGGAATCCAAGACTGTAGATTTTAAAGAACTCCAGTTGTTTTGAGTAAAAAGAGCCATAAACATTCCACCACACCTTCTGTGGTGGCAGACACTTAGCACAGTTACCTAGCATGCCATGTTTCCCCTGGGGCAATGCAAGAAGAGAAATTTCAATTCCACCAACTGAACTGCTCTCCCAGAACTTACATGGACCTCAAACTGAAGCACTGAAGAAACAGTGATGAGATGTTCCATACCATGACTATTCAGTTTTCCAACTGAGCTACAAATATTTGTGTTTCTCAAGCAGAGAGCTCAGAGGAGATGAAGAATTAGTGCTGTGAGCAACAAAAAATGCACCGAAGAATCTCTGCCAACATTGTATTAACGACTGTAAAGTCCTTTGGTAATGTCCAGAATTAAAAAGATGAGGCACCAATATAATATAATTCTTTCAAGTTGCAATTCAAATATACTTTTTTTTTTCTTCTGTTGCTGAATGCATCTTTAGAAAGAGATTGGGCAAACTTACATGGGTACATTTTCGAGCTCTTCACAATGAATTCAAGCAAAGCCCACATACTACCTAAAGTATACAAAGTATTTCAAATACTTCAGTTTACAACTCCCAGAGCTCAGTCTTCTAGACACAGTAAAGACTAGAAAAGCATCTTCAAAGTAAAATGATGGCAGAAGTATACAAAAGGATTTAAGGACAAAGAAAAAAAATACCTTTGACAAATGAGCAGGTGAAAACACTCATTAAAGGAAGTTCAATACCAACAGGCAGATAAAAAGTAAGACCTGACAAAGAATAAGTAACTCTTTGAAGAAGACAACATTAAGCTAAGCAAAAAAATGTGGCTAGATTTGAGCTAGTGGTTCTGAGCAACAAGCTATTTTAGTTGGAATTGGTATATATCTGTTTTACTTTGTACGCTGCAGGGAGAGCACACTGTGCTCCCAGTAGCAACATATTCTAACCCACTGATGTCTGGCCATGCCACAAATCCATCCCAACGTGTCTCAAGTTTTCATGCCACAATAACCATGATGCAGTAGCAACCATGCACGGAGGAGGAGGGGAGAAAAAAAAAAAACCTTGATTGCACTGGGTACAATGTAATCATCTGCAATTGCTATAATTCACACATATTTGCTTCAGACTAGTTACAGCCTTCACTGTAACTTGTTTCTGATCCCACTGTATCAACTACATACAGCCAGAGAACGTGGAGGAGACTGTAGAGCTTCTCTGGGAAAATGAGCTGTTCCAGAGCTTGACTGCCCTCCCAGTGAAGAAGTTTTGCCCTTACATGCAGCTACACTTCCCACTTTGATTTATGCTTGATAGCTCATGACAGCAATGAGCCTGGCTTAAGGTTTCTCATAACCACCTCACAAGTAGTGGAAGGTTGCTCTTTTGTCCCACTTAAGTTTCCAATGGATTTTAGTTCAAGTAGATGCAATTCTACCCATAGACCCTGTAGGACAAAAGAAACCCTCAAAGATAACTTGAGAGCTGATCGAAGTTAAAAGCTGTTTTAAGTAAGATATAAATCAGCTGTGCTCTTTAATTAGAAACAGCCTATCCCATTGGGTGCACAGAGAATGAAAGCCTTCCAAACCCCTAAATACAGGCACAGAAGCATTTTATCCAACTGCCACTGCTTCATGAAAAAGGATTGAATGCTTCCAACTCACAAATATTATTGACAGTAGAATTCATTCTTTTTCATTCCTCCTTCAAAGTTAGCCTAGAGAAGTAAATAC
The DNA here is from genome assembly GCF_048771995.1 of Taeniopygia guttata. NCBI lineage: Eukaryota > Metazoa > Chordata > Aves > Passeriformes > Estrildidae > Taeniopygia > Taeniopygia guttata. The sequence goes on along the minus strand of NC_133028.1, from coordinate 16,495,201 downwards.
ACTATCTGCACATAGTAGCACACAGCACCATATAGCTTAGAAATTTTATTCTTCAAAGGAGCATATCCACACCTTCTGTTTGTCAGCAGAGGAAATAACTACTACACTCATTTAAAAATAGCATGCAACAGCTCAGTGAAACTCATTTGCAAAATATATATAAACTTTAAAAACATAAAAGCCTGTTTACATTACATTTCAATTTAAAATGGAAGAACATGTCAGTAATCAAACCTCTGCGTGCTCTCACAGGAGCACTTTCTACTCACAACTGAGCCCACAAAGCTCCTTAAGTAGTTTCAAGATGCATCCAAGGGATATGCATCCTCTGGGAAGGTCTAACATTAGTTCAGGCTATATGAGCTCAGGAAATACAGAAGCCACCTACAAAATTATCCAAGTTCTTCAAAACAGAAAGCTAGTGCACAGCACCCAAATCGTTGCAATAGGCTGGTTTAAGTATGATGTCCAAAAATTTTAATATATACAGTGAGAATAACAGATCAGAATAAGTGATTACTACTGCCTCAACAGAAGAAATTATAACTTAGACTTCATCTGAAAGGAAGGCAACACTACTTTCCTACAAAAAACATTGTGCTATATCTGCCAGAGGCAGAAAATATTTGTACATCCATGTCCAAAGCCACAATCTGCTGAACTTCAACACATCTGGCAACTGCTGTCTCTGAATGTGACTTGCATGTCATCAAATGAGAGGAAAGCCCAAGAACTAAGAGCTAAGCAAAAGATTGTGCCAGTTTTTCCATTAAGAATTCTCTGCAAAGAAAATTTCTCTAGCAAACTACTCATAATCTCATTAAGCCTAACAATATCAAGTTTACCAACCACATGAGTAAAAACTGAAATCTGAGAAGTTCAAGGCTGTTCTTACATCATTTGGATATCCAAGGTTTTCCCCAGGTCAAGAACCACTTAAACAGGATTCCACTAGCTAAAAAAGACATCTAAGTTATTCCCCATTTAATTTCAAATATAAATTAGGTATTTGTTTCAGTAAGAAAAAAAAAAATTCCAAATAGTAGCAGGACACTACTGCAAACTCAGTTTCTTATTTGTGTAGGAAGCAGTGAAAGGTACTTCTCAATTATAGCACTACATTGAACTAGTTATTGTGCAGTACTTGAAACCTAAGGTATTTGCTGTCCTTCATTTTCTTTTCCTGTGAGTTTGATGTCAAGTCCAAAATTACCACACTGCTCTCCTACTCCAATCAATTCTCCCTACATTATGCAGAACAGTATTTTGTGCTGTCAAGAGTCTATATTCAAAGTCTATACTTTGCCTTTTTAAAGCATTTTTTTCACTACAAAGGAAAGACAGAAACTAAGGCTGCTGTTTTCTGTATTCCTTACTGTTTCAACAGAAAATATATTTCTATAAATATTTAGTCATTATCCTTAATAATTCAACCTACAAAAAGCACTAAAAAGCATGAAAAACACTGTAAAAATGGCAGGCTAGGAAGTCTCATCTCAATGCCTGGGGAGGCAATTGGGCAAAATAAAAGCTATTTCTATTCTAGACACAGTAAGGACAAGATGATGGCTGGGAGTGGTCAGCACAGATTTAACACTGATAAAATGATGCCTGACTAGCCTGGAAGCCTCCTACAATGAATAAGAAACTTGGCAGATATGGGGAAGGCAGTAGATGTTTACCTCGACTTCAGCAAAGGTTCTGACACTGCCATTCATAATGGTTGTCCTCACAGACAAACTGATAGAGTACAGACCACAAAAGCAGATGGTGAAGTGGACTGAAAACTGCCAAAAGTACCAAGTTCAAAGACTTGTGGTCAGGGGCACGAAGTCCATTTGGAGAACAGTCACAAGTGATATACTCCAAGGGTCAGCAAATTCATTCATAATCTGGCAGACGGGACATATTGCACCCTCAGCATATTTGCAGATGATACAAAACTGGAAAGAATGACTGATGCACTAGATCTGTGCACTGTCTGAGAGTAACACAAACAGGCTGGAGAATTGCTTGAAAAGGAAACTTGGGAAGGGCAAACGGGAAATGGAAAGCCCTGAACCTGGAGAAGAGTTAACTCCATGAACCAGCACACACTGGAGAACCACCAGTAGGAAGAACCATCACAGAGAACAGCCTAGTGTGCTGTGTGAATAAGAAATTCAAATGAAGCCAGCAATGTGCCCTTGCACAGAAGGCCTGGGCTGTAATCCTAAAATTGTTACCAGCAGGCAACAAAGGCACATGGTCCTCCCCCTAAAGGACATCAGCACTGGTGAGACATCTGGAGAGCTGTGCCCAGAGCTGGACTCCCCACTACAAGAGACTGGACCAAGTCCAGGGAAGAACTGTTAAGATGATGGAGGCAAACAAGCACCTGTCACATTGGAAGAAGTGGACAGAGCTGAGACTGTTTTGCCTGAAGAGAAAAAGTCTCAGAGATATCTCATTGTGTACAAATACTTCCTGTGTACAAATAAGTGATGCACTTCCTTCCCAAGTAAGGAAAACTGAGCCAGAAGTGCACAATGAAAGGACAAGAGGCAATAGGTACAAATCAAAGTATAGGAAAAGTGGATCTCAACTTAAGAAAAGTGTTTGACTGTGAGGATGGTCACACACTGGAACAGGCTGCCCAGAGAGATTCAAAACCCAACTGGAAACAGCCTTCAGACACCTGCTCTGATGGACGCCTAGTTCATCAGTAGCATGGGATTAGTCAATCTACAGAGACTTCTTCAAGCCTCCACAATCTTGTGAAGCTCACTCATGGGATTCTATTCTATAAAGTATAACATAAAGAAGGAAACAGAAGTTATAAAACATACTACATGTTTAAAACATGTTCGTTTGTAGAGTAACAGAGGTTCAAGTATCCGACGAAACAAGAATGATTTTGACAACACGTGGGATTACTTCCAAGAAAGGAAAAAAAAGGCAAAGAAAGAGGGGAGGTGAAGCTGATCTAGTAGGTAGAATTTAGCTAGGGTTTGAACAGATTGTTTAGAAAGACAAGAAAGGCCTGCAGATAGTACTGATAGGCTTGTAACTGTCTTTCTGGCATGAAGTTACCACAGTAAATTTTCACTCAAGTATTTTTCTAGAGCACCTGTACAGACATCCTGCCAAAGTAAATCAGAACGGCTGGTGTGCCGTTCTGAAAATGAAGGGAGACTTTGCCATGTTGTATTTGACTATCAGTCTAGACAAGCCAGCACAATGAACACATACTATGAAAGAAAATAGGAAAATAAAATGTCTCTACTGATGAAGTTTCAACCGGGCTCTTCATAGTAAATGACATATTATAACAGTATGAGTCATTGAAGTTGCAGCCAGATCCCTCATATATTTTGGAATTTATCTGTAAAACTCCAGATAGAAGCGTGATTTCTGCATTCAAAATAAGGAGCATCTTAGATAATCTTTTAAATATGCTATACTAAAATGTAATGACAAGTGAATTTTCACCTATTGCCACCTAATAAATCAGTATTTAAAAAAATATAGAACTTCCTCTGCAAGAAATAAATATGATTTTTAAAGAGTAAAACTAAAATGTGTAGCTTTAAGTTTAATATCAGTGCTCTATAGAATCCACTTAAAACAGCTTCTGAACAAAAAACACCATTTGAAACAAATTCATTGGTACAACAGCTCTACAGAATCAGATTTAGTTTTACCATTTTGCAACAGTGCAAATTACCCATTTCAGAGGAAGCAAGAAAGAAGAGCATCCAGCAAACAATGCCACAAAGGATGAGCACAAAACAGATGTGGGAAAAATAAACAGCCTTCCTGCCCTGGAATTTGTAAAAAGGTCCGCAAAGAGCAAACAGGACTTCTTACTGCAATTTGACTTCTAGACCTATAAAAGGAGTCCCATGAGAAAAGACACAGATAAATAAGATATAATAAAAATAAATAGGGGGCACTGACAAGTTTTTTAAAAGAACAGTACTCTTGGAATTAGTTTTACCAAATATTTTGTAGTGTTCTATAATCAAAAGGTAGCTAAAATTTATTTTTCTAACAATCCATTAGAGCACTGCATCTTTTTATACATTGTCTTCAAAAACAGCCTTTGTCTATCTCTGATTCAACAGACATTTTTAAAGAAGATATTCGATGTTACTTTCACAAAAGCCTGCTAATACCAAATAACTACAGTAGTATTTTTTAGTTCTTTTTCTTAAAAAACTATAAATCCACATGGCCAGTAAAATTCATGTAATATAGTCCCACATTCCATTGGTAAGTGATTAACACCATAGGCTTCGTGGTCTCCTCCCTGTCCTAAGAGAAGGAATGTGTGGTGCATTGCCCTTAAACTACGTAAAACTAGCTAAAAGAAGGATTTTTCACATCCATGATTAACAAGGAATAACTCTTCACCCCCTTCAGGGCTGTTCAAAACCAGGTCTCTCTACCTGAGCTCATTATTCTTCCATTACCTGTGACACACCTGTGTGAAGGAATTAACTCTTCAAATGCTCACATACTCAGACTGAAGCCACACAGGCGATTAAGTACCAACACCACAGGGAGGGGACAACCTTAACGTCAAGCAGCCTTAAAAAGCAAGCACACTATTAACCCCACGGGTTTGAGGCAGTCCAACCTAGACTTTCCCAACAGCTGTAGTCAGAACTGCTCACAATGTACCCCAAATGAAAAAAATTACTTCTCAGACTCCAGTAAGGAACTTGCACACCACACTGAAGACAAGCATTCAGTGAGAAAAGAAACTTGAGACTAACTTTCAGCTAAAGAGCTAAGAACACAATCTAAGAGCTCAGTAAAACTTCTATACTATATAACACAATATTTTATCCCTATAAAACTGATCTCATTGACACATTTTATAATCAAGCACAAGATGAAATATTGTTCATTAATCAGCTGTGCTTTTAGGACTGAGAGTGACAGAAATGATTCCTGGAATGAATAGTAGTTATACTGCTAACGCAGAATTTTTGCCAGGGATCCTAAAACTCCACATTAGCCTTTACATCTAAGTGTCTGTAAATCAGGGGGGAAAAAAAAAGTAATATTTTTCTTCAGCTAAAAAACCAAAACTGCATCATAAAACCAGATGACATTTAACATTTTATCCAGAAGTACCTGCTGCTAAATTTTAATCATATAGCTTCAGAGAAGTGAAATCTAAAGGTTTCTAACACTTCTCTTCTGTAACTGACTATATGCTATCAGATTCAAAACTCAAAAAGAAAAAGTTCAGCCCAAACCTGCTTGTTCTAGGATTAATTTATCGACACAGCTCACATTTAAAGAATCACAGAATATATTGTCATTCCTCTTTTAAAAGTATTTATCTACTTGGAATTTACATTTTATTGATAGAGTTAGTCAATTGGGAATAAAACTGTAATCTCATGCTACATATCAATACAGAATGAAAAATTAGTACACAGGTTTATTTTAATCTCTGGACAGCATGTTTTTTCCCATCAGAGTAAGTCTGTAGTAAGTCTTTCCCACGTGCAGTAAGTCTGCACCCTAAGAAAGAGCACACATATAACACAGCCCTTTTCTAGACTAGACAGAAAGGATAGTATTTGTTCATCCTGTCTATTTTGAAGCAGCTGTTAATGCCCTTGATAAATGCCCAGGCCTGCTGGGCAGTTATGCCCAAGACAAACTCTATTTGTCTTTACCCTCGATGGAACATTTCACTTCTTAGTCTACCCTGTGATGCATGACTTTGTTAGATGAGATGCTTTGTAAAACCCCATACATTCAGAGATCATGTTAACTCCCAAGTCAGTCTTGATTTTGTAATTTCAAAACCTACTAATGCAGTGTAATAGTTTACCATGTTTACCTAAGTTAGAACTCAAATGGATAACCCTAATCCTGCAATACATGAAATACAACTAAACATCACTTTATTTTACTGAAGCCCATTTAATATTTTTGACAAGATGATCTTCTTTGTATTGAGGTTATAATTAAGCCCTCGCTGCAGCTGCACACAGTAATTTCACATACTGTTTTGTGTCCTGTAAAGAAATTCACCTAGTACTACAGTTTGTTTACTAAGCAGAAAGAACTTTTTCTTGAAACTACATACTTGAAATATACTTTTCCTTCGATGCTATGGCACATCTGTAAGTCTCAAATTGTTCATCCACAGCATGTACAAAACAATACTGACTTTCAGTACTATTCAAACACCTTTAAGTACACACCTAAGTAAGTGTTCTCTTCATGTTAACTTTGAATAACTTGTTTTAATGGATTCATGGAGCTGGAGCCCAAATAAATAGCAAGTAGGGACAATTCCTCAGTTTGTCATTGTAGAACTGTGTTGCAAAAACTTAGAAAAATCAATAAACTCTAACAAAACATTTAGTTCTTGAAATATTTTATTCCACATCGATATGTATTGTAAGAAACAAAAATACAACAGGTAGATTTCAGTTTAAAAGCTACTTCATGTACCAACTTGATGTTCATCATTCTTTACTTGAACTCATGATTTCAGCTTACTCATATCATGTAGCAAAGGGGAGCTGTTTTTTGGGGAGGGGGAAGTATGGTGGGGGTATTTAACTTCGACACCAACTCAGAAGTTGAAGTTATTCCTTTAAGAGTAACATTTCATCTACACACTAGTTTTCAGCAGAAATAGGTCTGGTGAGGGGATTGGTGGCTTATTTTTCCTTTGTTTGTGGGGTTTGGTTTTTCTCCCCCTAGTTTGCCTTTTTAAGTCTACACAGATAACACTTTAGAACTATTAACATAATAAATGGACATTTTAAAAATAAAATTTGCTAATTCAAGTATCAAAAATAGAAAGTCTTGGCCTGGAAACTTTTTAGGCCACACAGTAACCTTTCTCACAGGAGTAATCAGTGAGACTACTCATGCAAACCAAATTATTCACATGGTAAATGTCTGCAGAATCAGACTCTAAATTAGCATTTTAGGGACATACAGCTCCCTCAATGGATTATTCATAAATACAGGAAGAAAAAAGTGAGCAAGTTTGAAACTATTGCTGTAAATTCCTCCTATTCTGACATTTTTTCCATGTCATAGCCCTAGCATAATAGAGATGGAACCCCAACTACTAGACTTAAACATGTTAGGAAAAATTATGATTGAAAAGTTTTCCTATCCGCCAATTTTTTTTTATAAATGAGAAGGTAACTGCTCTTCTCTGTAAATATGTAAAGAGTATATTTAGCCCTCAAAAACCTGACAATCCTCTATTTCTAGAGTACATGAAACTTTAAAGAAATTTTAGATTTAAGTGGTTTCTTTCAGAACTGGTTCAACAGTCTATGGCAGCTGTCTTCAACAAAATTTTATACTTCCCTCCAGATGACAATTTATAAAAACAATGGCATATTTTGAGAAGTATTTTCAACACTAGAGAATGAGGTGAACTTGGGGATAACAATGGCCTACACTTACTAAAAACTATTTTTAAAGCTGTGTCTAACAGTGTCAGTTTTCATAAAGTGGAAACTTTCAGTTTATCTTCATCTCTTGCTGTCTTAATATACTATTTCAACTAGTATAAACACCACACCCAAGATGACAGCTTTATGAAGAAAGAAGAAACAAGTGTTTAATTTCACTCTCATAAGGAATTGTTTCAAAAGGTTTTGTTCCCCCATAATAAGCAGTGGTCTCTGGAAATCCATAAGTGTTGTGAAAATCCTCCATGTCTTGACCCTTTTTGTCTTACTGCCATGAAGCATACTGAAAACCACAGCTGACACATGACTGTGGTCTCTGTAAGAGAGGTTCACAAAACCTAAGAAGCCACATCCAACCCTCTCTCTATGGCACTTGCCATCTCCTGAAGAGCCATATACTCTTTTAGAAGCCCTGCTCAAGAACATGGGCTCATACAAGTCATAGATAATAAAGGAAGCCTTGCAGATGGCAAAAAATGTAATTATTGCAGATGTCAAGACTGTAATTAATCCAAGAGTTTTTAGCACTGCTTCAGGATGTACTCAGAGGTACAAGTTGTCCCAACTGAACTTCAGTGCATACAGCCCATTTTTCAAAGAGGGTTGTTTCAGCAGACAGAGCATCTGCACAACAAAACAGACCATGCAATTCTTCTGTTCAGTATCCAGTCTGTGAAAAAAATCATGCAGACATGCCAGCTCAGGCAGTGCTGTACGAAACTGGCTTGGACTGGAGCCTTAAGAGCTCAGCACTTAAGAGCCTTCGAGGCTGTCAGAGATTGGAACTAAAGTGAACACTGCAGTGTATAGCCATTTATTTCACTTGAAGACTTCTCACAGAAGCATCCAGCTAAAAGGTTTACAGCAGTATCAACTTCACCAGTGTTTCCCCAGCTACTAAAGTTTCCACAAACCTAAAACTTACCAAGTTACTAATCTCCACCTTGTTTTTCCTTTTATTCCTTAAGTAGCAGGCACGGGTACAGAATTGTTTATTGCAAACTGAAAACTTTTACTTTAAATCAGGCTGCTGTAATAATAATCACTTTTTACAGCAATATTTACTGTAGCTTTGGGTTCCGTTTCACTTGTACAATTACACTGGTGTGACACAAGTTCCCATTGCACAGCATACTAGGTCTATAGGTGAGAAATAATTTTGTGTACATACTGACCTACATACTATACTAAAAATATGTTATTTTCTTAAGCTATGGGAGAAACCACCTGACAGATTTTTATGGACTTAATAAAATTCAATCTTAAGCAGATAGCTTCTGAAGAGGTCAAAAGTTTTTCTCTGAGATTAATTTTGCAAAACATTTCAGGTCTTTCCTTCCATTAAAGGGAGCTGAGGATATCCAGCATTTTGAATTATGAGACCTATAAGTCAGTATTCACAAGTAATTCATTAACCAACCAAACAGTTCCTTGGAAATCAGAGTTACTAGTCTCAGAAAAAATTTAACTGAGACTGCAGTTAAAAACAAACAAAAAAGCCAAGAAACAAACAAAAAACTACCACCCAAACAAACAAACCCCCAGGATATCACTTAGAGAGATGGGCATTTCTTTTTTTCCCCCAAAGAGAAAACCACTGTGAAAGCCTGCTGTTCACATTGAAGAGTATTGAAGAACAGGAAATATCTTTTAATATTAAACCTGTATACACTAGCACAAGATATTTCAACATAAGCAGTATTACATGTAAACAATCTTATAAAACAAATTGAGTTCATTTAAGCTGCCATGAAGTTCTCTTACACCCTATGCTTGCATGCTAAAAGGTCTGTGTCAGGTATTCTTTGACAGCAGCTTGGCACATTACACTTGGAGTAAAAATGTGACACCCTACACTCACACATTGAAAAGAAATTAAAAAGCTTTAAAGTGCTTGCTATTTAATGTATAAAAGAAAATACTTGAAATAAGTACCCACAGGTTTCCTGAGAAATCATTTTGGATTTCAAAACCCCAAGGAGATGAATTGGCTGCCAGATAACAATGTGCCTTCATCAGATGGACTTGGCAGTTGTAAACAAGAAGAATTTTCTCAGCTTTTCCCCGCAAATATGAAATATTTGCTCTTGGCCAACAGCTGGGCAATTTAAAGACATCCTGCATATATATTCAAATTACAAGTCACCCACACACCTAACACAAACTGAATTCCAGCAAATTAAAGAAACTGACAAGTGTTGGAGAAGATGCAATATAACTCTGAAGACAACATATAATCTAACTTTGTAGGTCTAAATAACTAAATTTTCAGATAGCATAGTTTGCCTGCTGAAGGGTGAACAAATACAACTCACAAAATAGCCAAAAGTATCACAATGTCTCTTTAGAACTAGTATCTTATGTAAATGGAAAAGAGCTATTGTTTTCCAAGTATCAGGGGAAAACCAAAGGAAAATGAAACAATGTAATGGCAAAATACAAACACATCAGACAAGTAAGTTATAACTACTGAATCTCATTTTTCTCTGGTAAACAATTCTATACTTCAGAAATATAAAAAGTAAAATCCTTGAATTTTGAAATTTGTTAATAAATCATATAGCAGAATCCTACTCTGAAATAATTAAGAAATAGGACTGCTGATAAACTGTTTTAAAACTTCATAAGCATTTGGTATCTTAGTGTCAAACCACATTCAAAGTGAAAGTGTAGCCCTCAGTGTTTTTTCATGTTTTGTATTTGTGTATTTACTTTGCAATATGAACTACACTGCTGTTTAATTTTTTATCTAGACAACATAAACAAAATTTAGGAATATGCATATATTATTCCAATACATCCCTCAGCAAGAAAAGCTGTTTTAAATCCCTATAATTTGTACAAAGTTGAGAATATATTGTAAAAAAGCACTGAATTAAGTGCTTTAATATGACTTAGAAATGCACAGCCACTTTTTTTTTTCCAAAGAGCAATCAATCCCATTATAATTTATTTTAAAAAAAAGTTGCACTATATAATAACACTCATTTTTTAGGTCAAAAAGTTGCTTCAGCTTATTTGAAAAAATGAGGTAATTATCTCAAGTACCTGATATTTCAACTACTATAGAAATATCATAATTACACTGGTGGTTACTAATTCTCTTGAACAGCTTTGTCTATGACCAACCAAACCATAATGGTTTGTGAGGTTTTTGTTTTAAACACACAGCAGCTGTGGATACAAAGCAACTATAAGGCAAACTATGTTCAGACCAGTGCTGCTTTTCAATTGAGAATAGTATAAATACTTTTATATAAGTTAAAGCAGCAGCAAATGAAACATTGAACAAGTCCTCAGAAGCATGCTTAAAGAAAAGGTGATATAGTGAGAATGCAAAAACTACAATGCCTAATAATGAAGACACAAGTTCTACAGAAACATATATATTAATACTTTCTAGGCTCCACACTATGTCCAAAAAGCAGCATCCTGCCTTTAACAAGTCAGATGTCCCAAGTTGTAAAATACATTTAAAAATGTTTTAACTTCAAGTGTAATAACATAAGAAGGCACATATTGAAAACTAGCTTGGGAATTACTCATTTTCTAGGTCTCACTGCAACCAAGCAGGTGTTTGTACTTCAACTTCACCAGATAAGGTCCTCTCATCTCTGTTCCATTTTCTCTTGCCACAGTACTTCTCTCCCCACAGTATTCAATCTTTTTTTTAAATCCAAATGCAAATTATTTTTGAAAACTAACAGTTCATATTTTTTCTAAGCCTTTGTAAAAGCTTTCATCATATAAAAACTGCAGGAGAACTGAATCGCTTATGTAACAAGAAAACATTTTATAGCCAGTAGTTACCTCCAATAAGGCATTGTATAAAACATCTAACACAGGTCAGAGAACAGCCTACTTTTAGTGCATCTGAGTTCTCAAAAGTCCTTATGTATTCAAGATTTACATTAAAATTTTAGATAGTATTCAAACTATTTCCTATGGGACAATTGCAGTTTGCACTTTGAATCCAGACTGCTTTTGAATGCTCCCTCCCAACCGAGTCCCTTAAATACTGCTTGAGAATTTCTTACTTCTCTTGTGTCTCAGTAAGGCTAGAAGTCCCAAATTAAAAAAAAAAAGCATTTAAAAAACCTGAAGCCTGATACCTTGACACACAACTAATTTGACCCCCCAAAAGTTGATACTTTTAGAATTAAATATACTTACAGCCTCTCCAGTTCTTTTAAATCTTGGAATGCTCCCCTCTCAATAGTACTAATCTTGTTCTCCATGAGCTGACTGAAATACAGAAATTTTTAGATGTAAGTTTTAATATCCCTAAGATAACTTGTTGCATTAACAAAGGCAGACACATATTCTTTTAAACAATCCAACAGCTATTGTAGACTGACATTCACTTTCACCTTCTGTATCCCTGTCACCAACAATTTACATGGGCTCAAATAACCAAAAGAAGGAAAATAAGCTTCGGTAAAAGAAACAGGAATAGATATTAGATTTGCTCATTTACTTAAGGAGTCACAAGTTAAAAAGCTACACACATGCCTACAGGCTGCATGCACACACATCACTGCCCTTCGGCAAGTTGTGAGACTCCAGTCTAACAGCATGAAGGTGATGCTAGCCTTGCGTGAGAATAACAAAAACTCTGAATTGCAGAGAAACATCAGTGAAAGACTGCACAGAGATTGTAACTTAAGAGTATCTCTGTTTTGTAACAAAAATTAAAATTACTACAATGTTATATTTACTTCAGAGAGAAAAGGAGAAGGATTTTACAAGACTACTCGCTCAAATTAAACCAGCCTTAACAAATAAGCTAAATAGTTAGATATTTCCTTCAGAAAACAGAAAAACCCAACCAAAAAGCAAAACAAAAAAAAAAAAAACATAAACTACCACACTTTAAAAGCTCGATAATGCTTGAAAAAAAAATTTAAACAAAAAAACCAAAAACCCATCCAAACAAACCAACCAAACACTTCCTCCCTCAACTTCAGCGGTAAAGTTTCTTTTTTGTCCAGAAACTACAGAAGAGCAATAATAAACCACCTAGGACTTGCTTTCACATTCACTAAAGGAATAACATTTTTCTTAATTAACTCCCTTATAGTTCTGGTTGAGAGTGCCCATTTTGAGTGTGAACTACAAATTTTACAGCCTTAAACTGAAGTAACTCCAATGGTTATTCAACCAATTTTAGCAACTCTTACTTGTAAGCTATGTACTAAATTAAGTCCTCAATTCTCATAATCTTAAGGGGAGATTACAAACATTTAAACATTTTATTTAAGGGAATTTCTCACTTGTGCATAACAGTGTATGACACGTGGGAGAGCAGTTTTAGGTTCAGATATAGTGATACAGTAGCTAAAAAGTGACAACCCATCCAGCTAATGAATTGAAATGCAACTACAACCTGTAGCATCAGTCCTAAGAGTTATCAATGAGAGAAAGAGAAAACTTACAGAACTCGAAGGTGCCTTAGACCAGCAAAGTCAGTCTTCGTGATTCTTGTGATGTTATTCCCATTAAGATCCCTAAGAAGAATAATTTGTAAGCAGCAAAATTAAAACATTCAAAAGCTATTTTTAAATAGTTTTGTTTGTTTTCACAGGCACAGCTTTTTCAAAAGTTAGGAGACATAAATGAATACAACAAACCATTGTTACAATTAACACCATGTGAGTCCCTAATTTCCAAGCAGCTGAAATCCAATTTACCTTGAAAACAGTAGTTTGAAACTTTGTAGCAGGAGAGTTTTGGAAAGTCAGTTCTGCTTGCCATTACAAAGCTCATGTTTATCTTTAACTACAATCTCTACCAATAGAAGAGTTCAAGGCTCTCTAAATGGGGTTATAACTGCATTTAGAAAAACCACAAGACTTAATACATAGAGGTATAACTATCTAGATATGCTACAACCGTTATTTGACCGCTACAAAAACTAAGTGACTGAAAAAACACCCCAATTTTCACCATTTCAAGCAATTTTCAGATTTCCCAGTATGGCTAAAAAGGTGGCATAGGGTTTAAATACCTATAACAAATATTAGGTTTCAAATAAGCATTAAGGTTTCAAACTGCTGGAGTAAGTGACGGGAAATAAGATTTTACCAAAACTAAGCTCTCCACTTGCTGCACAGGAAGCTATACTGACTGAAGAATGCAAAGCAAGTTCAGAAGCAACAGAAACCTGTATTTAGGCCCTAGCATTTCGGATCATACTTCTATACTACTTTTTCTTCTGGATTATATGCCTCTTTTTCATAACTTTTTGGGCTTAAGAAATAAACGTCTTTCAATTCCAATCACTACAAGTAAAACCAGACTTGGCAATTCACAAGATAAATCTTTAGGAAGCAGTATTACATGGAAGCTATTCTAAAAATTATAGCTCATTCTCAACGTAGCTAGGGGGGGGGGGGGGGAAAGAGTAGTATGTTTTTAAGCACTTTAATACCACATATGGCCAAAACACCACTGTAAAGAAACCACACAAGTCCCAGGAGTAATGTGTCCCTGATACTCTTCCGAGTGAAATTCACCACTCCAGACGCGCGTTCACATGCCAACGTTTAAATGACTTATCAGAGAGTAAGAAATAACGCGCACACCACTTCCACTCTCAGGACCCCTCTGGAAGGCAGCCTGATACAATAAATAACCGGCCACATACAGCAGACAGCCCAGCCGCGGGCGGAGGCGGGGAGGGATCAGCGTTACGGCAGGACTCGGTGCCCTGCGAGCGCGGCTCTCGCACCCCGCCGTGCCCTCGCCCGCCAGCAGATGCGCGCTGGCGCCGGGGCAGCGCCCCCGCCCACCCCTCCGCGCCGGCCACCGCGGCTCAGGGAGCGCTGCGCGCCCGGGCCTCCCTGCCCACGCCCGCGGAGCGCGGCGGGGCCGCGGCCCGGCTCTGCCCCGGGGAAGGCGAGCCGTAATAGCCAAGTTTGACGGGAAATGGGCGCCGGCGGGGGGAGAGGCCGCTCCGCCGCCGCCCCGGGGCGCTCCCCGGCCGCGGTGGTGCCCGCCCCCGCTCCCCGCGGAGGCGGGAACCGCGCTGCTCACCGCGGCTTCCCGGGATGAAAGGCAGCGGCTGGGAATAGCGCCCACCTCTTCCGTGTCTCCGCGCATCGCTGTGAAACGGGCACGGCCAGCAGCAAGAGAAGGAAACAGAAAACCCCCACCCAAAGGGCGTCGGGACCCTAAAGCAGGCCGAGGCCGGGGGCCACCTCAGCCCGACAGGCGGCCGGAGCCCTGAAGGGAGCAGGGGGCCGAGGGGCGCTCGCCGCCGCCCCGGCCGGGTTACTTACAGCCTCTCGGTGTTGCGGGGGATGTTCCTCGGGACGCCGCGCAGCGCCAGCCCGTGACAGTCCACGGTGCTCCCCGAGCAGGAGCACTGCGCCGGGCACGGCTGCGGCGCCACCGCGCCCGCCATCGCCAGCAGCAGCCCCAGGGGCAGGGTGAGCTTCCCCCAGCCGCACATCATCACCGCCCGCTGCAGCCCAGCCGGGCCCACCGGCCTCGGCCCCGGGGAGGCGCGGGGCGCGCCGCCCTCCTCCTCGCCGCGGGGAGCGCTCGGGCAACTTTCACGGTGCGGAGACAGCGAAGTCCTTTCTATCCAAAGCCAAGTCAAGAAAACAACCCCGGCAAAGTGAGGCGGGTGGCACCGATCAGCGGCTGAAGGCAACTTCGCTAGGCGCAGAACCGCGCCCGGGCCGTCCCTTGCTAGCCCGTCGGTGGCCGGGAGAGGCGGCACTTGGGTCTCGTCTTCACACGCTCCCTGCGATGGCGAAGCAAACCCAGGTTCTCAGGGTGCGGTAGAGTTGGGCGAGCTACTTATGTTCCTCTTCGCCCCTTTCAAAGCCGTGACTCCCCGCTGAGCCCCGGCGAGAGGCCGCGGAGCCCCGTCCGCCCCAGCAGCGCTTCCTGCGCGGCGGCCCGCGCAGCGCTGCAGCCGCTCCCACGCGCGTCCCCCGCCGCGGGCCGCTCACAGCCCCACGGGGGGCGGCGGCGGGGCTGACACCGCGCACACACCGCCCTGCCAGAGGCGCCTCAGCAAATCATACCCCTCTCGCAGGCATTCATCAAACTGTCTCACGGAAGGAGGGGAAAAAAAAAGTCAAACACACAAGATGCTGTTGGGCTTGGCTCTCCACCCCCCGCGCCCCCTCCTGCTGTACGCTCCCAAGCCAAGTTTAGCAGGAAAGGGCTGGTCCTAGACCACGGTAATAACAAGCAGTCGAGAAGTGATTCGTCGCCCTGCTGGAAGGGAGTTCATCCACGACCTTCTCCTCGGTGACAGATCACAGTTATAGATCCTCCTGTGATCCCGGGAGCACGGCGAGACAGAGCAGATAACAAGCGAAGTGCGGCGAGAGCGGGAGGGGCGGGGAGGGGTGTTATTCTGCTCCCCGTGGTCTCCCGGATACCGTGGCTTTGCTGCGGCAAAGGCACCTGATGGAAGAGGTGGGAACTGCTCAGTCCTTCCAGGTGAGGCCAGTTCAGCAGCTCCTGGGCTTGCTGCAGGAAAGGGAGCAACTTTCCTCCTCTCCCGGAGCCCCCCGAGGCACAGCACCACGGGAAGGGCTGGCGCCGCTTTCCCCGACCCCACCGCTGCACCTGAGCTGTCGGTGGTGGTGCCGAACAGCCCTGCCCTCGGCTCCCTGGCGGCGGCGCTGCTCCGGCGCGGAGGGGAGCGGGAGAATGGAGGCGACACGCCGGGCTCCTTCCTTCGCACCCCGAGTCTTTCCGCTTGAACAATGGGCTAGCACCGCCGCTCGCAGGCCGGCCGGCTCTCCTCCCCGCCGCAAGGTGCCTGCCGCCGACCGCCGAAAGTGCTCCCCGAGCGCGGCCGCCAGCCGAACGCGCCGCCGGCACCTCGCCGAGAGCTCCCCACGCGGCCGCCCGGCGCCCCCCGCCCTCCGCGCCGCGGCGCCCCTCGCCCGCTCCCACGGAGCCGGGTGCGCCCCCCGCGCCGCCCTATATAGGGCCGGCCTGGCCGCGCCCCCCCGGCCCCGCCCGCGGCGCCCCGCGCCCGCTCACTGGCTGCGCCGCCGCCCGCCCCGGCCCGCCCGGCACGGCCCCGGCACGGCCCCGGCACGGCCGCCGCGGGCGGGGGGTGCGCGGCGGCGCCGGCGATGGATGAAAGTTGGGGGAGCGCGGCGGCGGCGGCGGGGGAGGCAGGTTCCCCCAGCCCGGCCGGGGAGCGCCTCTCCACTCCCCGCCGCACGGAGCGTGGAGTTGCTGCGCGGAGTTTGCCACGCAGCCCTGGCCTGCGCGTGTCAGGCGCTCCACGAGGGAGAAGGGAGAGGAGGGAGCGGGACCAGGGTCCTGCGCGATGCTCGTGTGGGTTTTAGCTGGAGAGGGAGGGGGCGGAAACGCCACAGGCTGCAATTGGAAATGTCTTGGGAGTCTCACCGAGGGTCCTCTTGTCTGGGAAAGAGGACAAGGATTGTAGTGGCATGTTCTTTGGTTGCAAATTTAGTGTGAAACACACCAGGATCTCTCATAGGTTACTTTCGAAAATCAAATAAAAGAGGCAAATGTTATTCCATACATTAAAATATGTCGAGTCGCAACATTAACACTTCTCCTTTAGAAAACATCTTCCATTTAAAAAAAAAATTGTATTCTTAATACATACAATGTTTCTAATAAAATTTCCCAGTGTGTTGTTTATTGTCAGCACAACTGCTGCAATCCTAGGAAAATACTATGTACATCTTAACATTTTAACTCATTTTGCTCTTCCTTGCTTGTGAATTCAGTTCCATGCGATTTATAACAGCTCTTGAGGCTCCAGTAATAGGTGAAAGTGATTTGTCTTTCATTAGAAAGACAAACCCCAGCAGGCATGACTAAGCCTTCAGCAAGGTGTAGTTTGAAAATGCCCAAGGGAGTCTATAGTTTCTTCCATATGGCTGGGTCCAGCTGAGTCTCTTCATCCCTGGGGTCTCTGCTGCACAATCCCCGCAAGAGGCTTACTGTGTCTTTTTGCCTGTTACCAAGAGGACAAATTCTGTTCTCAGAAATGCTATTCTAGAGCTGAGTTAATCTGCTGAAGTGGAAGCCAACAAAGTTACTCCTGACTTCTCTTAGTGTAGAATGTGAGCCCAAAGGAAAATTGCTAAAGGTGCACATGCCAACAAATGCTTTATAGTTTTTGATCCATTTGTTGAGACAACACTCAGTAAATATGATTGTTGCACTGTTTTCAAATGCTGATAAGGGCATCTTTGCTCTTACAGAGATGCACATACTCCAGTTTTTACATTGATGAAGGAAGAAGAATTCAGTGAGTGTAAGGGGAGTACATCAGCTTCTGTGTATAAATGCTTTTTACTCTTTTCTCCCTTGGTTGTTTTAAGTCTTTACAAAGGATTTCAAAAAGAATTTGCAAATTTCTAGTAAGCAGCAGAAAATTTTAAAAAACCCTTATTCTAACATATTGCTTTTATACCTCTACTAAAATCCTTTAAAAATATAACTCGAGGCAGGCAAAAGCCAGAAGATATAAATGTTAACCATTCCACACTTTTCATTATTTGTTTCAAGTACCATCAATGTGCTTAGTGCTGCAGAAGACAGAAAGAGAAGAAGCAGTGAATCTTTTTAATGTAGTAATTCTCAGAAAATCTAAATCAATTTTTAGAGCATTAAATATTGCTGAACTACTTTATGCAGACCTGATTCAAAATCTAAATTGGTCTTAATTTAATATACTTTGTTTTCAAAGAGAAGCATTCTAAGTATAAGCAAGATAATATTTTTATTCCTTTTTAGAGGGGGGAGTTCATTGATTTTCAACATGTCCACCTTTGAAACATACCTTTCAGTCATTCAGATTGATTTTCTTGAGTGTCTTGCCTGCCAGCATATTGAAACTCTCTCTTTGTGATCTAAACACTTCCGTGGGAGAGTCCCCAATGTCTGGATTTGTCTGAAGACGAGGCCTGTCAGACACACTCTACTATCACTGCTGGAATATGAACCTGCAGAGTGCCTTGTGGTTGCAGAATTAACTGTCAACCACTTCCATAACTTGGAGGGAAAATATTTCCATAGAGGAAGAATCTGGGAAAAAAAAAAACCTACATGACATATTAAAAGAAAAACAGTTAGAAACATTCATCAGTGGAAGAGCAAAAATATTACTGCAGCCATTTCAGAAAATACTGACAGTTTTCTCTGCTCTGGATTTCTTTGTACAACATTCTACTCTTTGAAGGGTAATCTAAGGGGATACTCAAAAAGCTAATAAGATCAGAACTATTATCATAAGGAGATCAAAGTCAATAATAATAGGTAACATCTTCAGAACAGGATCCAGAACATCAAAAAAGAAAAAGCTGCTACTCCCAGCTGAGGCTGGTAACAGTGACTGTGGCTGCACACAAAGCTCTGTGCTCTGCAGATACATCTGACTGAGCTCGATGAGCATAATCGGCTCTGTGAACATCACTGTAGCTTTACAAGGTGCCTGAAAGATACTGAACCAAATGACTCATCAATTTGTAAATAACTGGAGGTCAATAAGGTGAGAGAAAAATGGCCAACAGAGGTTTATCAAGAAAAAACATTACAAACTAATCTGTTTTCCTTCTTTGACAATGTAACTAGCTTCTGGGTAAGGGGAAAGTATGATAGATGGTGATATTAGCAGGCCATTTGCCACCATGCACATTAACATTCTCCTAAGCAATCTACTTAAATATAGTCAAAATCTAATTGCTGGAATGTGGACACTTAACTGGGTAAAAAAATTCCAAAGCCTATATATCCAGGGTATGGTTGATGGTCAATCTGAGAGTCCAAAGAAAGTACACTCTTTTAAAAAGCTGTTAAGACTGTTAAGAAGCTGTTAAGAATGATTCCATTAGTGATTGAAAATTAAGTATAACTATTAACAGATTATACCAGAATGGAAAGGGATGCAAGGAGCTTGCAAAGCAGAATGACAATTCAAAATTATTTTAATAAACTGGAAAAAGTTTAGTACATCTTAAGGAAGACATGACCATTACATTCAGAAAAGAATTTCAAATGCATAAAAGCAAAATGACCAGCTGGGCAGCAGTTCTCCTGAGGAGGATATGGAGATGAAAACATATCATCTTAAACATATGATAAAGGAGATTCCGTTGCAGAAAAGCAGATATCATTCTGATGAGGCATATATTGCATAAGGAAGGTAAGCATTCTTAATTTCCTACTGATTACTAAAATTTAGTGTAAGCTTCTGTCAGCTTTTATGAGTAGGATAAAGCATTCAGTTTTGGACATAGTTCCTAAAATATGCTGTAAATATACCAGAGACAATTCAAGGAAAAATACAAAGAGTATAAATTTAAGCAAACATGAACCATGAAAAGAAGTTTGAAAAAAAGTGAAGTTTCCTATTTTAAAAACAAACAAGCAAAACACTGCACACCAAATAAACAACAGAGGCAAAGACATAATAATACTTTCCCAAATTAAAAGGTTTCTGTAAGCAGAAAAATGTTCAGTTAATATTCACAACCAGTATTTTCAGGAAGGAAGATTTATGGATCAGGAAAGCTGGTAGTAAATAACAGTCTGTAAACCAAAGAATGATAATGGTATTTTTTTCATTGTCCCTAAGCCAAATTTTTACTGAAATTTTTAAACCAGATTCAGCACATACTAAACAAGAATTATCCAGATGTGCTGTATTTAGTGTCTGAGTGAGGACATTAGATAATTGTCTTTTCACATTCTTTTTAGCTGTGATTTTTCATGAGCATGAAAGAAGTAGCAGTATTAATAACTGTTGAAATGTACATCTGGCTCTGTGTATTACTTGTTTATTATTTATTATCACATATTTATAATCCAGGATCATCTAATGCTTCCAGTCAGAACTGTGCTTGGAAGTGAAGTGATACAACAAATATATTCTCTCAATCCCCTGGCTTTTCATTTTTATGTCGATATGATGTATGAAAGCAGAGGCAAAAACATAAAATTTTTTAAAACTGGCAAATAGATAATTTTGTCTATCAAGCTAATGTGAAGTTCATTCATTATTTACCTGTAAGCAAGTGGAGATCTTCAGGAACAAGGAATGCAGAGATGATGCTAGCACTCAAATAAGAAGAGAAGGGGAATATTGTGCTATGATAAGTGCAAAAAAGTCATGAGTAGAACACAAAAATAATGTAGGATAGAAAAAGGATGCTGGGGAAAAGTAAACATATGCAGTGAGAACAAAAACTTGAAGTTGCAGCAAAAGAATGGGGTAACTATGCATTGTTTTGCTAAATAAACATGAAGAAAACCCCCATGCTTTTCTGTAACTGTCTATTGAAACAGAATCAGAGGGATAGGTGTAATCCACTGGAAGCCCCGTTTAAATATTATTTAAATAATATTTTGCTTTTATTGCTTCCAAACATTTTTTTTACAGTCTGTTTGATGAATTTGAGCTTGTATTTTCCAAGATTTAAATGTGTTGGTATTTCACAGCCTAAAGAGCAACTTGGACATTATAAGTGTACCTACACAATATTTTCGTTCATGAGATTTTATTTAGTTGCTATCAATCTTCTTTAGTTGTTATCTAGCCAAATTTAGAACCAAAGTGTCTCCAAATTAAATACAGGATAAAAGAAAACTCAAGCTGGCAGGGAGGGGGTACAGGACCATGTCTGTGTTTGTACAATTTCTCCAAGGCAGCTAAGGATCAAACTTCATGACTTCTCTGAAACAGCACCCATAATAAACATTACAACTGGTAGTAAATATTTCAGAAATGTTTCCTTAATCTAAAGCTGAGAGACCTAAGGTTTATCCAATATCAAAGGGACACTATCAAATTTTTAAGATCATGGATTTCACACATGTAAAACCTTTAGGCTCCTGTGAAGCTATCTACAGTCTCAGAATGCTTTCCCAGAAAGTATGATTGGAAATTTATTTGAAAATTTTCCTGAGTTTTAGGAACTTAAAATGTAAACCTTGAATCCCTCCACTATCATTCTAATGGAATAGGGTGTATTTATTAATTTCTCAAAGAAGTAGAATTTCAAGTACTTTGTGAAGATCTGTTGTATAGCAAGACTGTCTTTAGAATTTACCCCTTCAGAGGAAACATTTACAACACTTCATGACTTGGTCTAGAAAAATCTGTGAAGGGAAGAAATGGAAGTGTCGGGGCCAGGTGAAGACAGCCATATCACAAGACTTGGACTATGCACCCTTCTTTTTTCAGGTTCTGTTTGCTTCACTTGTGCTTAGATTACATGGCAGCATGTCATTATTTCAAGATACCTAGGCTAAATTTGCTTAGAAAATGAAGGAGTTATATGAAAGGCTGTCCAACCAGCATCTGATGACTACTACATAAATTGATAAATCTACCTCTATTAAGAAGATAAATTTGCAAATAATATTTGGAAATTTTAAAAAATGGAATACTGAAATGGAATAGGGAGAATGGAAGAAATGCTGCTGCAGAGAAAAACAACAGAAAACATTGCCAATCCTTTCCCCAAGTTCTTATGCAACAAATAAATAAATTCATTTCATTATTTATCTGACACCCAGATTTAAGTGCTTATTTATTGTGGTGCATCTTCACCTAGCAGTAAGTCCCATAATTTGTGCTAGTAAAGTCTGTAACCCTTAGTAGTGACCTCTCAGGTGCTATCAAATGTAGAAAATGTGATAGCTGTTGTATGTTCAATACTCCTATGACACAGATTAATGAACACAATATATTACTTACCTTGCATGTGGTGACACAGGGGACCACATCCACCTAATGCAGTTTAAAAACTTTCATTAAGAATGATTATTTCAATGAAAAAATTACCTGTAATAATTAAGGAGGAATTTATATCTGAGAATCCAAATCCCAGTTTAGAGTGTGCAAATTCTTAGACTTCATTATACTTTAGTTAAAAGGGATTATTCAAATTATTGAGCCTGACATTTTGCATGAGGCAGACCGCTGCAGCTGATATTTCTGCATGAAGGCTGGTAATTTGTGCTAAACAAATAGCATCCTTGCAGGGTGAGGGATCTAGTCTCTTACTATGGAAAGTAACCAGTAAAACTCAGTCTTTAAATGAGTTTGGTTTGGCTGCATTTTGGCTTTTTGCAAACAGAAAACTAATTTTCACAGCAAGCACAGTCATGCTACTTTATCCTCATTTGTTTCAGTGTTAATGTCTAGACTTTAAATTAAATTGCTATTTTCCTTCCCTGGGGATTGCCACCCTGACATAGTTATAAACAGACAACACATCCTTTCTCACAGCATTCGTTTTGTCAGGCTTCCTCTGTTGTAACTGAATCCGAGGATAAAATGGCTTTTCTTCTTGAGATTAACTTTTGCCTGTTCCAACAATGCAACTCACAACTTGTTTTCACTGTCATCTAGCAGCAGAGGTAGAATACAAGGGAATAAGCTGCAACTATTTGTTTGGGTATGTTGTGGTCTGTTTTGCTTTGGGTTTTTTTTTAATCTTTTCATAATGACTGTTCCAAGGCTTTCTGAGCTTCTCCTCACAGTATTGTAGAAACATATCTGCCCCAAAGTAATTGAAAAGAGTTTCTCCAGGTTCACCACATGGTTGACAAAAGGTTTTTTTTTCTTTCCTTTCAGGATGTATATCAAATGGATGGATATGTTAATAATACAAAGGCAGTTTTTCTGCAAGTTCAAATAAGATGAATATTTCTCTTAAAAAAAAAAAATAAAAAAGTGGAAAATATTTTTAACCAGCAAGGACAGACTTTGTGTTATTCCTTTGTGCCTCTCTGTAAGGGAAAGCTGGTCTGTTTCCTGATCACCCTTCTGTTGGCCCTACCAGACCTGCCCTTCTATCTGGCCTCTCTGAAGACTCAACCAAAAAACAGGAAACTAAAACCCACACCATAACTCAAAGTCCACTGGACATTTCAGAGGCAAAGGTTTGGTTTCAGGGGTGAGTTCATTTTGGAGAAAGGGAGGCTTGTAAAATGTCACAGTTGAGGACTGAGTTCTCTCAAACTTTTCTGGCAATTATCCTTGAAAAAGTTGTTATAACCTAATTTTGTCTAACCATATAAAAACTTACTAGAACATGATATTTTCATTATGTATGTATTCTTTGTTTTGTTCTTTTATCACCACAAAGGATGGCATAAAGTACTTAAATTATATCTGATTAGGATTGAAATTTTGTCAATTCTAGAGAGAACATTGCTAAACTTTTGTTTTCCTCTTATTACTTAAAATTGATATGGTGAGGACATACTTCTGGAAACAAGTTTCTTTCCATAGATAACAAAAGAATTTTTCTATAGAAATAAAATTTAGCTATAAAAGCTGGTACGTATTTTCAGCTGGATGTATTCTATTCAGAAACAAATTTTAACTCTTCAGTCACATCCTGAATGAAGTTTTAAAAAGGGCAAGTGCTGCATTCTGCACCTGGGATAAGGCAGTCCTGGGTGTAGGTTGAGACTGGGGAATGAGATGCTGGAAAGCAGTGGCAGGAAAGGGACCCGATGGGTGGAAAGTTGAACCTGAGCCAGCAGTGCCCTGGCAGCCAGCTGGGCCAGCCCTGTCCTGGGGGCATCAGGCACAGCATGGCCAGTGGGCAAGGGAGGGGATTGTCCTGCTCTGCTCTGGGCTGGGGCGGCCTCACCTCGAGTGCTGGGGCAGTTCTGGGCACTGCAATAAAAAATATTAAACTATTAGAGAGCATCCAAAGGACAGCAATGAGGGTGATGAAGGGTCTAAAGGGGAAGCTCCATGAGGAGCAGCTGAGGTCACTTGGCTTGCTCAGCCTCGGCAAGAGGAGACAGAGGTGAGACCTCACTGCAGTTACAGATTCCTCATGAAGGAAGAGGAGGGCCAGACACTGATCTCTTCTCTGTGATGACCAGTGACAGGACCCAAGTGAATGGCCTGAAGCCGTGTCAGGGGAGATATAGGTTACATAACAGGAGAAGATTTAGGTTACATCAGGAGAAGGTTTTTATCAGAAGAAGTGCCCAGAAGGTTATTGGGCACTGGAACAGACTCTCCAGGGTAGTGGTCACAGCGCCAATCTTGCCAAATAAGTGTTTGGACAACGCTCTCATGCCCACGGTGTGATTCTTGGGGTGTCCTGTCCAGGGCCAGCAGCTGATCTTCAATGATCCTTGTGGGTGCCTTTCAACTCAAATATTCTGGGACTCTGTGATTTTGTAGCCATTTATCTAGGAAGAACATTAAATATATTCCTGCTCATGTTGGTGACTCAGTGTTCTCACCAAAATATTTTTGCCTCTCCCTCTCTCATTGTTTTTGTGTATGTGGCACTTTGCTCTGTTCTCTAAAAGCACAACATGCAAGTAACAGGGAATCAGAAAAATCAGAAAACAAAGAGCTCACACTGACCCAAATTTTCATGTGAAATATCTGCTCCAGTTTTGGTATAATCAATGAATGCAAAATTAATTATTCATGTAAATCTAGTCGCCAGATTCCTGAGGCATCTATAAGCAGAACCTTTGGATACCTGGGAGAAATATATAAAGTGAACTTTTACTATGTTATTGGTGAGAGCTTTTTACAATCACCTGTGTGCTAGTCAGAAATGGATAAAGATCTTCAGAACTATGAAAAAGATTGTCCCTGAAAACTTTGTGGTTCTAGTACAGTTTTAAACTAGTATTCTGAAGAAAGAAATATTCCTGAATGCAATGGGAGCAAATTTAATTGTGAAACAATTCCTAAACAACCAAGTGGCTATTTAGCTGGTTTTGAATGGTTTGAAATTTTACAAAGTAAGGATAGAAAAAAAATGGTCATAGAATATAATTTTAGATTGAATTATCAATTTCCAAATATTTAAATGAAGAGAAACAAAACCAACTGGTTTTGCTTTTCTCAATTAAAAGCAAAATATTTATATAAATTAAATAAAGAGCAGAGGAAGGACTGAGGTTCCAGTGAGAGTGAGGTGAAACTGAGTTTCTACTAGATATTCTTGAGAAAAAGACCAAGTTGTCTATGCTAGTACGTAAAGGTTAGCACAGGTATGAAAACAGACAGTTAGGTGCCCAAAAGAATTTAGGATATAAGAAAAAGGACCAGAATGATTGTGGAACCACAATTCAATGTGCAGGGAAAAAAAAAAAAAGAAACAACAAATAGATAAGAAAGATTCAATGATACATTGACAAAGGTAATTTTAAAAAAATCTTAAGCTCCTTGACTGAACAATATTGCCTGCCTATCTCTGTATGTTAACTTCTAGGAATAACTTGCAGGTGTAGCTAAAGAATACTGAGTTTGCCAAAGAGGATTACAAGTAGTTTTGGCGATGTAGGATAAAATAATTAATATTATTTCACCAACTTGAGGCGGCAATATTTTATTTAGGTTTGGATGTTTTATTTGTTTGCTCGTTTTTTGGGTTTAGGGATTTTTTTAGGTAAGAATGGAGGGTTCAAACATAGGTTTTAAACATGGAGGATTTGAAACACTTCATGTTTCAAAGGTTAAGATAATTGCATAACTCTAAACATAGGAATACTTTTGTAGAAATCTAGATTTTCTACTTGTTTTTTCTTTGTTTTGTTTTTTTTTTCCTGAAAATATAGACGAATCTGGTTCCTCTCATGTAGGATTGGAGATCATGTATTAATTTCACTCATCATTTGAAATACACCAGTGTTCTGATAATGTGATCATGGTATAATTTCACTCATCATTTGAAATACTCCAGTGTTCTGATAACATGGGCACTTCTCATCAGAATTTAGTTATGCAAAACAATGTGTCTCATCTGAAATATATAACTTCCACCTGGTACTATGACAGAATACTAATTCAGTTCTGAGTAAGAGGGTCCTCTTTTGGCTCTCCTGCTAACATTCAGAGAATCATAAATATACATAACTTCATATAAAGTACAAAAGAGGAGTTCCACCACTTGGAAAGAAATACTTCCATTTTCTCTTGATAAGTGTATAAAACTTAACAATCAAAACCAAGTGCAGCTTAACCACACAGCTTGTTTGCAAAGAAATTCCTGTTGCCAGTGCAGAACACTTTTTGCCACATCAGAGAAATTCTTAGCTCTCCATTCAACACTATGTTGAGGAATGAAAAGAACTTAACATCTACATTTGAAGCAGGAAGAAAGTTTTATGAAATGCGAGACATTATTTACTGTATATATGCAGCAAAGTAACCACTGTAAAATATTTGCTCCTTAATTCCATTTTTAACTATTTCTATGAATGCTGACTTTCCCAGAACTTATATTTTAGTATCTACAGAACAAATAATGGCTTTGATCAGGATGTAGCTTATTAGAACAAGAATAAGACAGAGTTGGGAAACTATTTTCAAGCTGCTAAGAGTCCTGGGTTATTTTAACCTGGAAACAGCATTTTACCACTCACTCTCATTTTGCAGCCTGAGTTGCACTAAATAATTTCCTCAAGTTAATAAATGGTGAATTTATATGTCAGTCTTCACCTTGTTCCTTCTCTCAGTGCAGTAACTGCTGCTCTTGCAGGAGCTTGCTGGGTTGTTGTGGTTTCTCTATCCTACTGTGGGATTTGTGTATTTAAACATGCTGGTTTCTTGTATTATTAAATTCTCTCATTGGGACAATATTATTGTACAGGAGTGTTGATTTAAAGAGAAGCTTTTCTGAGCAGAAAAAATCACTGTCAGTAGCCAGCAGAAGGTGGAACAAAATATTCAACATTTTATAGTACATTGAAAGTAATACTTTTATATTCTATCTAGCCCAGAAATCCTAAGTGGAAACCCATGAATTATAGATCACCAGCACAGAGGTTAACAGCTGGAAAACAAACATACCTGCAATCAGTAGATTCTGAATCATCACAGTTTTGTTTGTTTGAAGCATAGGGAAAACTCCAGTGCCTGTGTTTCTTCAGTCTTTAAAGTATATGCATTTTGATAACAAAAGTAAAGAGATTCTCCTCAGGACTCCACTTATTTCAGTACTCAAGATCAGTGGTATTAAGCCAATAACAGTATTTTTCTTTTCCCATGTTGTTTGTCATGTGGTCAGTGTTTTTTCTCAGGCTCTGTGTTGTTTTTGTGTGTACAGACTGAAATTAAAATGGTGAATTTTGTCCTGAGTTTTTGCATGCTGTTTGTCACCCTAAGATCTAACACAGTTCTCCAATATTTACAACTATATGAGGAGCTATTATTTAATCACCATTCTTTATGCACTAAGAAATTAGGGTATGAAGTTTTCACTACATTTTTGGTGCCCAACCTGAGGTGCCTATGACTTGAGGCTTTAGTCATTATTATAGAACTTGTGCTCCACATTGTCTGTACTTTATTACAGTTCCACACAACTCATCATCCTCTCTTTCTATTTAGAGATTCAAAATTGCAGTAGACAAGATTTGCATCAATTCAGTGTTATCTGAGGGATAAACCTCCCCCATTTTTAAAAATATTTATGATGTCTGATTCCCATCCAGATTCAGACAGAGGATATATACTCCTGGCATGGCTCTGATAAGGACAACTCCAAGACTGAAATTCAAGATGATTCTTCAAATCATGGATGGCAAATTTTTTCAATAGAGATCCACTCTTACTGCCCCTCATCCTCCCAAAAAAACCAAACCAAAACAAAACCTAAAAAGAAAACAAAGAAAGAAACAAAAATAAACAACAAAATAAGCAAAACCCCAAACCAAACAACCAACATGCTCTTCATCTGCTAATCATGGAATCCATCTAAATCTCATTCCTATGGAAAATCAATGTACCTCATTCTCTTTTCATCCACTCATGTTTTGCTTTTACAAGGTGTCTTGGCAGACCACTGTTGATACAGCTAAGGAGGAAAAAAGGCATCAAATTGCTGAAGAGAAGTTAAGTAATTAAACTTCAGGTGAAAGAGGATATGGTGTAAAACAGATCATTGTTTTTGCTTATAAATATAAATTATGCATTTTCCCTGTAGTTCCAAAAACAATGACGTTAAATCCTCAGCTGTCAGGGCTGATAAGTAAGGAGTGATATTAGAAGGACAGAAAAACAAAAATAAGAGCTAAATACCAGAAGAAGATAAGGAAGAGAGAGCAAAGATGTAGCTGGAAGAGGAGATGGAAAAATATTTTTAATAGATTTTCCGGAAGAAAAATCATAGTAACTCCTTGCTCAGCTCAAGTAGTGACTAACATGAAAGAAGAAAAACTGATCCAAGTGTTGCAAGGTTTTAGGAAATGCACAGAAACGACTGCTCTTGTCCATTAGCTCTCTTTTGCCTATTCCAGTTGTACTTCATACTGCCCATTTCAAACCAATCAAAGTCACTAGACCATCTAAGCAAGTGTTTAAGTTAATTTTTATTCCTCATTTAATAAAGATTACACAAGATCGCATAAATATTATGCAACATACTTCTATTTCCCATACTTCAGTGTAGTTCTTATCTTCTTGGTTTAAGAGGAGTGTTTCAGAGTTATAATGTAGAAGGATGTAGATAGTCAATTCTTGGCCTTATTGAGGTCAGTGGTAAAACTCTCATCATTCGTGGAAAGAGGATTTCTTCAGAGTACTTAGCCTAATTTCTAGCTGTTGAAATTCATGCACATTTCAGACATTTCACTAGCAGATAAATCTATAAAACAGTTTTATAGTAGTAAGTTTTTTACACTCCAAATCTTTATTTTAAATTGGAACTTTGTAAGAAGCTACATTAAAGCCATAAAGTAAAATAAAATTAAATGAAAAATTACTTGTAAAAATAAATACTAAAACATGGAAAAATGCTAAAGTATTTTAATAATTTAGAAACCTCACAGAGGCTACAGCATTTTTTTTCAGCCAAAATATTTTTAAAACTGGCAGCCTAGAAGAACCCTGGAACACCCATGTGGAAACATGTTTTCAATTTTGGAGTAAATAGTTTTTCCTCATACACAGAAGTATTTTCTTGAAATAGCATAAGATGGCTCAAAACAGTGAGGAAGCTAAGCATTTTTGTTGTGCAGTTAAACATTAAATCCATGTAGTTAGAATCAAAGTTATTTCTAAGCTACATCTGAAAAGTCTAGAAAAATAAATATTTTAGAACACAAAGCTTATAAACTCAGGTCTCTGTTATTACAGTGATTAGTAGGTTAGTTTTCCAAGTATCATTCTTCTGATCATTGTGTTTGGGCACCCAGAGGTGTGAACCTGCTGACAGGGACCTTCAGATGCAATGATTACACACTCACAGACAGTAAAACGTGGAAACTTCTCAGTGTTCTGTGTTACCAGGGATGTCACAGGGGACAAAGCCTCAGAGCATGACAAAGGAGGTTTTTCTCAAAGTACAAAAGAATCTGTAGAAGAATGGTTATTTTATTGAAAGTTATAAACTGTTCCTAATCCATGTTGTTCTTCTGCAATGTAGCTAACATTAGGACTGACTGCCAGTGTAGCTGACATTAGCAGTGACTTTCAACACTTTGTCTATATACTGTGGTTGAGGAGAACAAATTAGAAGTCTTAAAGAAGAAAGTTTTTTCCAGAAATAAAATCCAGTACCAGAACGAGCAAAGCTAGTGAGTCTAGCAAGCCTGTTGTTTTTTTATCTTCAAACACATTAAAGATAAGCACCTATTTCACTCACTTTTCCTGTCATTAACCTTTTGTGCTCTGCACCTCTTGGATATGAAAGTCTTCTCACAGCCCAAATACTGGCATTTTCTGTCCCTGCATGGGCAGAACAAATCAATGGATAACATCTACCTTATCACCGAGCAATAATATCAGTCACCGAATCTTATTTTTCATCTTCAAATGATCTGATAGCTATACCATGCTTTTCCTAGAGGTCAAACGATACATTTCTGCTCAGTTGCATGTGAGATACTATGTCAGCTTACATGATAAGAATATTGCATCACGAGCTTCCCAACTACAAGCTAGAAAACATTAAGAGAAGGCTAACAGTAGCAATTAAGAGTATGAAAAAATGTACATGAAGTACGGTGAAAAGATTGCTGATACATAGAAAATAATGTGTAAAAATTTTGTAATAAAATAGGAGAAAAATAATGAATAGCGGGAAAAAAAGGCATGCTGTGAGGTTCTTTTCTAGCAAAGGAATATAGCATATTCAAGTAAAGATTGGAAATCAATCAAAAGAACTAATTTTTTATAGTACATAATTATTCACCAGCACTGTTAGCATCAGGAAGTTCCAAGAGCTGGACACTGGAGAGACAAGAGGGTTGGAGAGCTGCTGCTGGAGGAAGCAGGAGGTCCAAGCCTCCTGGAGGGACTGGTCCAGGGTCAGCTACCAGGAAGATCCATTTGCACCATGAGCTTGCAAGTCAACTGCAAAGCAGCCCACTATTGACCAGAGTTGGGCACAGGGAGCAGTGGCAGCCGTGCCTCTGCTGAGCTGTGACCATCAGCAGGTTCAACAGAAGATTTCACCATAGCAGTATAAAATGCAAAATAAAAATAGTTTTCTCCCATGATGCTCTGTATAAACACTGGCCAACAAGAAGAAATGCTGTTGATCATGATTGAATTCTGCTTTGTCATAAAAATTTGAAGCCGTCTTTTTTATCTACTGTGTTTTTATATACTTATGTTGAGTTGTCCTTTGAATGCTACTATTTTTTTGAACATTTTCAGTTTCAGAATACTTTACTAACATGAAAAATACTATAATTGTTGCTGAAAATAAACCTGTTTTTACCTCTTAGTTTTGCTTTCATTTATGATCTCTATATTTGCCTCTGACATTCTGAATCTCTTCATGGCATAAATTAGCAATATAATTGTAAAAACTGAAAGCTGCTCTGGAGCTTTTCAGAGGAGATCACATTTACTTTACAGTTGCTTGTTAATTGCTTTAGTGCCTAAGGATGTACAACATATGTCCTGCAAAGAGACACCCATATGGTTGTACAGTGTATGTCCTGGCACTCTGTTGCCACAGACTAGCAAACAGACTTCTGTTTAAAATGCATGGCCCATTGCATGATTGAAGGTGTGACATATAAAGGATTATAACTGACAACATTGAAGCCCTACACCTGTCACAGTACTGTGTTAGGAGGATATCTATGTTGTTTGCCTGAGAAGGGGAAAGAAGATTGCCTTCGGTGAGAAAACAATTAAATGATATTTCCAAATTTCGTGCAGGAGAGATTTTGTTTCTCAACTGTATGATTTATTTCTGTCAGTATAACTCAGCTAATAATAGCTCAATTTTGATTCAAAAACTATAAATTTAAAAAAAATAGTAGAGGAAAAAAATATAAGGGCATTAATTGGCCACATGTAACCACATTTTGAAACGTCATTAAAACTTAAAAGCAGCATAGAGGTGATTAAGGATGTCTTTTACAAATAGCTACATTTATAGAGGCCTGAACACTTTGAATAGCTTCAATTTTAGGCTTGCACTTTTCTGGTATTATGGGCATACTTGAATACTTGAAAAAATGCAAGAATATGCATGACCCTCAGAAACTCAACAGTCACTGTGGATGGATCTCTTAAACCAAGGCAAACCTCTTCCAATGAAGTGATTGCATTCTAGCACTTGCACTGTATGTGAGGTTCATTCCCCTTAGCTTCAGCTTTCTCAGTGAAGCACTTGGGTAAGAAAATAGTCTAAGGAAAAGATTATTCTCAGCTAACTTTAGCTATTTAATGTATAGTGTTACTAGAGCCTGAATTAATCATCTTGGCCTCCATTGCACAACTGCAGAGCTGAGCATTTCTAGAGTGTGTCTTAGAAATCTTTCCCAGAGTAGAAGGAATCATCCCGTGGAAAGGCTCAGCTCTTTTCTTTGGCTGCCTAGATACTTAAGTAAGGGATTTCTCTCATCTACTCTCCGACAGCAAATTTACAACACTGGTGCTTCTTAAATAGTTAACAAAAAGTGAAATACATGACTTCACAGTGAGTCATCTTATCTGAAACCTGAGTCATGTTTCAGTGATGCCTTTCTTTCTTCATTGACTACAGGGGAAGCGTAGGAGTACTCCTACACTTAAATAATCTCCTACCTCAGGTGTCTAATTTAAATGGCTAGATTATGTCAGACTAATAATGGTTTATGTGACATTTGACAGCAACCTGAGTACTTTGCTGGAGTACCTCTTTCTCTTGAAGGGTACATTCTACATTGTGATCCTTTATGGGTTTTTGCTCATGAAGAGAATAATAGTGACAGAATTAATTTCATCTGCTTAATTTTCCTCATCAGTGTAAATTTTCTGAGGTAGCTTATAACTGTAACAAATCAATCCTAGTACTTTCCTATTAATATGAATTGGGGCTGGATAGCTAAAAATCATAAACAATGTAACAATAGCTAAAGGTGCAATAGTTAAGAAAGCCATTTCCAAATTCTCCAGTGGATCCAGAAAAATATGTTATTTTTTTCTATTGTACTTTTGGTTGTACTAATTTACTAATTGAAGAGCTGGAGCACATTTGAATTAAAAAGGATCCTTGTAACAATTTATTTTAAAGTGCTATGAGTAAAATTTGATTACTCAAAAACTTTTTTATCTACAGTTTCCAGATTTTTAATGATAAGAAGTCTGATAAAATTCAGAGAACTGTATGAGAAGAAACAAGTGAAATAAGAGTCACTTAAGAGAGCAATGAATTAAATCATCAGCTAATTGTCTTCTTACGGTCTTTTGTTCTCTTTCTATATAAATGCTTATTAGAATAAACAAACTCTTCAGCTTTATTCAGAGGCTCCACATCAAAATGCATTTCTTTTTTTAAAAATATGCTCAAAACTAATCATAGGTTATATAAATGTTTTAAGAGCTACACACAGAATTTTCTCTGGTACATATAAAAGCATTTTCTTCCCTTCAGGAATCCCCCCCTTGTTTTGTTTTTTTTTTTTCTAGGTGAAGTCATTTATAGATGTAATATCTTTCTGTTAAGGATTTTTTCCTTATTTTTCACTTAATGTAATTTGTGAAGCCTTTCCAAGATGATGCCACTAAAATAAATTATTTAGCAGAACCCATAGGAACTCATACCAAGAACATTCTCTTGAAAATGCTCAGAGAAAGCTTCTCATATGAGCAGATTATTCCATCACTGCATTACTGAATTCTTGCACTTCACTCTGAGCCATATGGTAATACCTACTGCTAGACATAAGGTTTCTAGGAATCTCATCTATCTCAGTTAGGATGCTAGAAGCACATGGGGTTCAATGTTTGTTGGTTCAACACTTCACTGGTGCAAAGCAAACTATCCTCATAGCATTCCTGTTGGGCAAGCTGTTGTTACCAAAAAACCTTTGCTGGGCATTGGGCTTAAATGCTTGGGAAATCCATCTCATTCCTTCCATCCCAATGGCCACCTGCACAAAGATTTTGAAGAAAAGGGACAGGTGACTTAAAGTAAGTATTCCACCCATATATATTTTCCAAACATATTTTATTTACAATCATTTCCTGTCAAATGCAACTTAATCAAATTTACAAAACAAGGCTGCATTGATCCTTACAATGAAGTTGTAATATCAGTTTTAAAGCCTCGAGATTCAACATTTGTGATTATTTCTGTTTCAGTAGGAAAACATATTTTTAGTCCATCATCTGTGAAAGCCCTGGCACTATTGCAGACTAACATTCTTGGCAAGGTTCACCATAAAGAGCAAAGCAGGGTTTCACAACTGCTGGCTCCAAGGAAAGCCAGCAGTAAACAAAACAAACTTTACTCAATATGCATTTTTAAAGATTTGAACCAAAGAACAGAGAAATACAGAGATGATAAAGTTTCATACATGGCAATGACTAATTAGCTACATATATGCATTCAGAATGGCAAATTTTACCTTGAAGGACACAAACAGGACACAGTTTTCTTGAGAAAAAATATTATTTAATATAGGTCAGTGATTTCATTTCAAAACTGGTGATGGGTAGTTTTCAGGAGTGAAATAGTGCATAAATATTACTGCAGTGCAAGAGAAATATAAAAGGGAAACTTCTTTCCCATTATTTTTTTTTCACACAAAGTTGTTTTGACTGATTTAAAGAAAATACACACACGTATAAACATTTCTATATATAAATATGTATATATGTACTTTTGCAGTCAACCAGCTTAATGCCAAAAGGACCTAAATGTCACCCACAATGTTTTTCATTTTTTTTTTCTTTTTTAGTTTTTATTTATCAAAGCAAATATATCTTGGACTATCTGTATTTTATTCTTATTCTTCTAAATTTTATCTGTTTAAGTTATTCTCTTTAGGGTGTTATTAATAGATTACAATCTGCTACTTAAGTTAAAATTCACTGCTAGCTTTAATAAAATGCTAGATTTGAATGAAAAAGGATGTAATACTATACGTGATGCTTCTAGAAATTGAAATTAGCTTATAGGGAAAAAAATATTGTTGTCAATGAAGCATATTAAAAGTGTGTAAGTTTGCACCATTAGTCTGGGATTTGCTTTTACATGTAATTTTGAGCTCTACAAAGCTGTAATCTCCACACAGTAAAGAGCTCAAGGAGGGAAAGGAAATAATCAACTGAGACTAGATATTTATAAGAGCTTACCTTCTTGAAATAAGGTTTATTGTATTTAAAATTGGTATACATATTTTAAGAAAAGATATTGAGAATTATTTATTAAAATTGTAGAATTGAATTTTTAAAGAATTAGCAGCAAGAAATTTTGTGAGAGGAGGAAAAAATAGTAATTTTATAGAGCAGGGAATAAAGTTGAAGATGATGTATTTGCGCTTTTGAACAAGTTTTCATTTATAAATATGCCTAGATGTGACTTTAATTAAGTAACCTATATAAACCAATGGAACTACCTCTCCTTTAAATTATGCAGGTGCTTAATCTCTGCACACAGTCTCCTAGGAATGGGAAATGTTTTATTTGTGAAACAAAGTTAGATCCCTGCCTTATTTATATCTTGAGACACGGCCTTAATTAATTCATGGTAACCCACATGATGCTTTGATGAAAATACACTAAATCCTGCTAATATTTACTCTATAACTGTAACTATATTTTTATTTATGTATTTGCATATTTCAGTTTATGGTTTCACAACTTTTCAATAAAGATTTTATATTCATTTAATATTTTCACTCTGAGTAGACTTTTTTTTCTGGGAAATCAAGCATAATTTTTAGCAAGTTTATTTCAGATTATGAGCTTGAAAAATAAACAATACCAAGACATATTTTTCATTTTCTGCAAAGAATTAGCTTCATAAAATCACCAAACAATTGATGATGGATGATAACTCTGGAATGTATCTAATCCTTCTGCTCAAGAATGGTAATCTAGTGCAGTTAGTCTGGGAACATTCCCAGTCAGGTTTTTAATGTCTCCACAACCTTTCTGGGCAACTTGCTCCAGTGTTTGACCACTGAAGACAGTGAAATGGAGGCATTTACTTCCATTTAAACAACGTTTTTTCTGCTTTACTTTGTGCCCATTGCCTCCTGTCCATTCACTGCGTATTTGACCCCATACTCTAATTTCATCCTCTGGTGCATTTAGACACACTGATAAGGCTCCCTGAGCTCATTCTCCTCCACACTGTGCAGTTTTAGCCCTTTCATCCTCTCCTTATACAATGGATGGTCCAAGCCCTTAATCATTTCCATGGGTCTTCTCTGGACTTGGTCCACTATGTCCACATCTCTCCTGACAAGGAGCGCAGCTCTGGGCATGGCTCTCCACATGTGGTTAAAGTGGAAGGATCTACCTCATCCAGCTGCAAACTCTCTTTCTTGTAGACTCTAGGATGGTGATAGACCCCTCTTGCAAAAAGACACATTGCTATTGCTATTGCTATTGCTATTGCTATTGCTATTGCTATTGCTATTGCTATTGCTATTGCTATTGCTATTGCTATTGCTATTGCTATTGCTATTGCTATTGCTATTGCTAGCTCATGATCAAACTCTTGCTCTCCAGAACCCCCAGATCCTTTCAAAGCTGCTTTTGGCCAGTTGGCCCTAAGCATGTAGTGGTGAAGACCTGAATTGCTTATGTTCTGGAAGCTGCTTGTGTTCTGGGAATGCTCCAGCCATTCTCAGGGTTAAAGGTCCCCAGGAAGACCTGGACTAATGAATGTGAGGCCTCCTCCAGTTGTCTGAAGAAGGCTTCATCCACTTCTTCCTGATCAGGCAGCTGGTAGCAGACAGCTCACACTGACTGTTCTGCTGGCTAATCCTGGTCACACTTCCACAGGCAGAACCTGATGCATCTCAGTTGCTTGCTCATGTGAAGGGTGTACATTCGTGTACAGGCATGTCAGACAGCCTCCATTAATTCAAATTTCCTGAGAAAAGTGCAGAAATACTTCCTTTGTGTGTAACACTTAGGAGGGCCTACTTTTCAGAGTAGCTTTTTTAAGAGGTTTCTCTTGTCCACACTTGCACCCTTTGGTAGCAACTCTGTTCACCACTTTCTTAACTGAACTGGGCATCAGCATCTTTCTCTCTCTTTTATTTCCAGTTTAAAACTCTCTTCAGGTAGGCTAACCTATTGGCAAAGACACTTTCACCTCACTTGCTCTGACAGATCCCTTCTCTTTAAAGCAGTCTTTGGTCCTCAAAGTGTGAAAATTAAGTCCCTGATGTCAACATGAGTTGCACTTTTCTATGATTATAGATCTACAGGTGAGGCAGGAGTCTAACAGAAGGTCCAATCAATTAAACAGCTAGGCAAAAATGTAAATCAGGTTCTTAGTTATAAGTAGCTCCTCTTCCCAAAGTACATTATAATTTTAAATAGCTCTGCATATTATGTTGCCACTCCCAATCCATAAAATCCTAGATAAGACCTGTAATATTTAACATCTCTTTTTTAAAATGTGTAATCAGAAAGCATGTGTATCCAAGCACAGTCAATTAAAATTGTAATGAATAGAGTCTTATTTTGACACTCTTTACCATTCTCTTCTCATATACTCCTAAAGGTTGAATTTAGGACTTTGAAATTACAATGCACAGCAATGAATTGTTAGTGAGCTATTGTTCGATCCACAGTCCTAATTCCTTTTGTATTCTAAAAGTCTAAAGCACATCATCTCATCCAGGTACAACATGTAGGGGTTTTGTTTTGTTTTTTTCTTCTTTTAAGTTCTCATAGGCAAATGAGTTAATGGATCTAAAATTTTTGTAAGTATCTTCACAAGAATTACTATTCAATTAAACATAAACTCATATACCTGCATTTTAATTAAGCAATCCTCTTGTACTCTTAATAAAGAAGTCATCATCTTCAGATGTAAACATTCCATCAGAAGTCACAGTCATATTCTACAAGATTTACTGAAATTAAGTTGGGTTTCCCTGTAGTGCAAAGAGAAGGCAGCCATATTAATTTTTCAGGAATTCTTTTCAAAGATTAACTCCTGTAGGGAAACCTCAAGTCTCTTTCTGTCTACTAATCTCACTCCACACTGTATATAAAAACAAAGGTTCCTGCTTAGGGAAAATATAGAACAAGAATCAGTATCAATCCATTGTCATTTCTTATAGTTAAATTTTTTATTTGGTGAAGAATATAATTCATGATAAAAAGCAAAAGAAGAAGATCTTTGTGAAACAATAGAGTTTCTCCATGTGATCACTAGACAGAGAAATAAAAGT
This sequence comes from Taeniopygia guttata, assembly GCF_048771995.1. NCBI lineage: Eukaryota > Metazoa > Chordata > Aves > Passeriformes > Estrildidae > Taeniopygia > Taeniopygia guttata. Next base: position 16,457,150 of record NC_133028.1, on the reverse strand, counting down.
AGAATATTCAACTCTGTTTGTTCAGTAACACTGCACATGCATGACAGTCTTAAAAGAATAGTATAGTTTGGACTGTATTCTGTCTCATGTGCTTTTATACAGTTTTGGCTCCAGAGGTCTTAATTGCAAATATGAATTTATTATCAAAGAAATTGTTTGCTTCACAGTAAACTGATGCCAGATAAAAGAAAGGAAATTTGCATTATGCAAGTAAATGCTCTACCATCCAAAAAACATAATAAAGCTGTCACGGGGGGAAAATTTCCCAAGTAAAATAGTAAAAGAATGTTTGCTCCTCCAAACCTCTGAAGACTTGAAATAAGTAATTAGCTGAAAATTGAAAACATAAAGGATTAGGAAATAAAATAAAAAACTATAAAAAAAATTTCCCTGAAACCAAGGAGCTAACACAGTAATCACACAGAAAAATACTTTATATTTCACTACATCTAAGAAGCATACTGTGGATAAAGTAGTCCCTTCCTCATCTTATACAAAATTTATGGATAATCACTGAAGAAATTGGGGAAAATTACTTATGGTCTAGGGAACAGTGGTTTCCCTAAACTAAATGTGAATCTTGCTGCATGGAAAATAACAGCATAAAAGTTATCAGTCTGAGGGAATTGCACTGCTTTCCTATTATATATGAATAATGTATACATAACTGTGATACAGTAGAAGCTACCAAAATCTATTCAGTGTTTAGGCAAACTGTTAGTCTAAGCCAAAGAAAATTGCATAGAACAATCAGACAACTGTATCAGAGCATATGATATTATGAACATACTGCAAAGGCAATATGACCAATTATCTAAAAGTAAAGAAAGCAAACAGTAATTCCCATCTAAAAATTCTCAAGTACTTAATAATCATTTACATGACATACAACTCAAATACAAACCTTTTGAACAAAACACTAATCCAAAGTTTTATTTTTAGGAATAGCTCACCCAACAAATAAAGCCATACATTGAAATGTTGTACACTGAAAGGAGTTTTTAAAGAAACAAGTTATAATTCCCTATATGTGCATACATTGTTCAAAGTTAATTTAATTTTTCAGGGCAGCAGAAACAATCATACTCTAGGAAATGGATAAACAGCATAACAGCGTAATTGTGAAAAGCACCAAGTTACAAGTGAGCATCAGCCATCAAGAAGGTCTTCTCTAAGTGTCAAAAGCGTCACAGGTAATAGTGATGGAATATAAACAAAGAATCCAGTCTGACTTTTCCAGATTGGCTTGATTTGTCTGAGGTACCAGTTAAGGGAATTTCATGGTTTTCATGAAAATTTATTTTACAAGGAAGCAGGAAATCCAAAAAAGTACTAAACTGCATAATACCATTTTTAAGCTCATGACATACATCTAACACCTCTTGTGAAAAGGTACCTCAGACCAAATGAGCAATCATTCCTCTCAAAGACATAGTTCAAGTATAGAGAGACAGAGTAACACTGAGGAACACAGAAACTGAAGATGTTTTTTCCAAGGGTGTCTGAATCTTAAAGACCCCAGAGTCACTTAAAGAGATTGGTCAAGTCAAGGAGCAAAGAAAGAGCTTATAATTGCAGAAGACATTACTTTCCATCTGAAAGAGAAGGTAATATAATATCTTTGGTAATAATACATCTTTGGCTAGATAAGAAATAAGTTAATTAAAACAAATAACCAACCAACCACAAAAAAAAACACAAACCAACAAAAAGTCTCTAAGCATCCCCTACAACCCACAAACTAATAATAATATGCCTGCAAAAAAATTATTTTAAATTCTCAAAGGCAAACCAATAATATTATCAAATGTAATACACACATCAAAGAAAATAATATCAGCACAGATGGTCTATCAGCAGAGTACATTAGTATTGATACATTTTTATCAAACATTTTCATCAGTTACCTGGATGATCAAACCAAATGCATCCTATGAATTATTTTAATTTAAGGCAACAGTTTACTTGAACATTATGAGAGCCTCAGTCTAACATTACCCTGAGAAATCTGTGGTCCACACTAATGGAAAGCCCCTGAAGTTTTTAAGGTGCTGCATTTAGCGCAGCAAATCCCATGCATCTGCACATGTTTGAGAAGTGACTGGCTGAAAAGGAGGTTGCTGAAAAGGGCCTGAAGAATGAGACAACTTCCAGATTGATTATCATAAATCAAGGACACACTCTCATTGCAAGTGAGGCTAATCAGACACTGGGCTATGTTTTGAATTTTAAAAATTCCAAAGTTTTCATTAGGCTTACAGAAAAAGTTTTTGTATTCAAGTTGTGAATATATAATCATAAATCTTTTGTTTTTCTACTTTGTATGATACCAAGCTTTAGAAATTTCTTTACCTAAAGCGATTTTCTATGCTGATTTGCTCTCAGCACAGGGCCAATCCCTCACTTCCATGCAGAAGGTTCTATCCCCCAGAGCATTACAGAGTACAGTATCTGAAAAATTCAACAGACTACTTTCCTCTCCACTTCCTAGGTGCTGTCTGTGAACAGACTTTATAAGTGGAATAAGAATCATCCATAACAATATCTGAAAAACTAAATCTGATAAAAATTCAGAAAAACCTAAATACAAATAATACTGTCTTGCCTACTGTACATGTGAATGAGCATATCTAGACCATCTCAAGTATGGGCATGCACAAGCCAGTGTGGATGGTTTATCTGGAATACAAATAAACCATCCATATATACAGAAATTGCTACAAAAGGACTAACTTCATGCAAAACTGTACCATCTCCACTGAGGCTTATCAATTCAAGTGCAGCACTGTGCAACCAACCAGAGCCATCTCAGATAGTCTTCACTGGATGTTGAGGCTGGGATTGAGGTCAAGCATAGAGAAGCATTGCCATTTATTCCACAAAGTGTTGTCCCAGCTGAGTTCACAAACAGATTACAAAAAGAGTATCTCTCCTCTTCACCATCTGTTTCTGGTATGCAGCAGTGACTAACAGCTGAAAGGCAGTTAGGAACGGATGCAATTTTTTCACCATTAAAATTCATGAAAAAAGTAAGCCAACCCAATGTGCCAAAAGTCTGGCCTCATGTCCAATGAGTGCTTCAAGATTATAGCTTTGGTTCAAATATGTAAAAAATTATCACGCTCTGGATCAGGCTTAACATACAATACAGTGTATGTTGGGTATGGATTTAAGGAGCCAGATGCAGCCTGTAGTGCTGAGCCAGAGCTAATATATTGAATATATAAAACCACCAGCTCGGTGGGAGGTAAGCAGACTGGAAATACAATGAACATATACATATTACACCACCTTCTCTTTTTGTCCTGCTAGTTGCATCAAAGCAATATTAAGATTATAAGAAGTTCAGGGACTCAATTTATTTTATTTCTTAAGGAAGTTACTGGATTTCCTGTGATATAAGGTGTATCTAACATCTTTATCGTTTGTATAGGAAAAACAGGAATTTTTCATTGTATTGTGATAGTGTCTATTATTCTCTTGGATAGATCAGTTTCAGTGTTGAAAATCATAGCCTTAAACAACCTCCATTGTCTGGATAAATAAAACCAGGTAGAATGCTCCTGTAAAATACCATGTCTATTATAATTTGATTATACTACTGTGCAGGTGCTTCTGGAGAATATTTAGTTCTATAATTTTCTTTCCTGATTACTAGCTTTTATTTCAAGAAAAGTCATGAAAACTGAATCTACTGGACCACTTTGCAATTTACCTAGAAAAAAAAAATCATTTTAGCAATGTGTGTTTGATACAGCAAACATGGGGCCTTTAGATCTGTGTAATTTGAGTTACAGTAGTCTAATTTTGTCACTGCCTGATATAAGTTTCTTTGATATAGTTTTTGAGAAATCCAGAGACTTGCACCAGCTGCATTTTAATGATCTTTCTCTGGGGGCTTCTCCCACTACTTCTTTTCCATTAAGAGCTTTTGCCACTAGATATCTAGTCTATCTGTACAGAGCAATCTTTTAACTATTAAATTGAGTCCTGCTTGAATATTTCTACTCTATTTTAATCATATCTTTATTATTTGAATTTAGAAAGGTTAATGACATGTTAAAAAACAATCCTTGAGAAAAACAAATGCAAAGTAATTATGCTCCCTCAGAAGAGGTAAGTGTGGAGTCCTTCAAGTTTTTTTCTTAATCATATCGTTAATAAGAGTTTGCTAGGCAATAGAATGAATAAGTCTGAAAGGCTTTTGCCTACAAGTAAAATATTAAGGTTATTATGTTAATGTTAGTTACTGTAAAGTGCTCCAAGTTACTGTGTATTAGCAAACTCTGTAGAGACAATAGAAGCTTCATTGTTGTTAATTTTGAAAAAGAACACTTCACATAAAGTGATTAAGAGATACTATAGTTCTATGGGTTTAAATAAACTGAATATACTCAATATGTTGAGAAAGATAAACAGCTTTTGTACATAAAAATTTTTGTACTACAAATTTGTACTACAATTTTTTATTACATAGCTGTGAATTTATTCAAATGCTTGAAAAAAAGCTTTATGTCATTGGAGGGTTATGAAGTACATAGATTACACATAGTGAAAAGTGGTAGGCCATTCATACCTTCCATAATAAGGATTCTAGGTAAGCGAAAAGAAACAAGTGCCAGACTCTTCCCCTTGTGTTTCAGATTCTTTGATCTGAATAAGTGTTGCAGTACTATAAATCAGAGAAGAAAAAGATAGCTGATACCCATAGTTGGGAAATAGTGCTTTTTGACTACAGCAATTTTTCCTGGGGTCTCCACAGAGTTTTTATTTACACCAAATGTCTAGAATACAACACCGTTTTGCTACTGCCCCTGTCATATTAGGCTATTCATATGCACAGATCAGCATCCCTTAGTGGCATATCTGGCCACACATTTGACAAAATACTTGTTTATTATGGACTAAATCCAGCTCTGACTGAAATAAGTGGAAAGACTCATGTGGATTTAAGCAAGAGTTGGTTTAGACTCCTTCTGAGCACTAAGATTTATGGCATCCTTAACATTTCATTTCCTCAATTTTAATCATTTGGGTTTTGTAAATGACGTGCTGGTTAAATACACTGTTGTCACTTAGCAGACTTAACTGGTGTGTGAAAAGAAGTCTTTTACTTTCTGATAAACTGAGAGATTATGGTCTGCTACTCAGCTGGCATAAACTTGCATATATCCATGAATCTCAACTGGGTTCCAAATATCTGATCTGTCAGCAAATGAAATTCAAGAAAATTTATATATCTTTGAAGACAGCATCTATGTAGTTGCAGGTCAATTAACTTAGGATATAGCCTGAACAAAAAAATAGTAGACTACAGGCTTTCTAGATAAGGTGCCTATTATCGGATCCAAAATTTTCCCCTCTAAAGCACAGAAATCACAGAATACACATTACAGAATAATTTTGAGAAGCTCGTGAAAAACTAATGTTTTGAAAAATGCAGTTGAAAAAATCAATTGAAATTGAAAAATTTCAGTTGAAAGAAAGTTTTGAATTTCTGGCTAATACCTGAATTGAATTATTCCTATCAATTGTAACATTTAATGTTTGGGCATTATTGAAGTAGTTTCTGTGCTGTTGTTTTCTTCATTCCAGAAAGACATCTGTATTATATACACCAAAACAATAAAATTATTGTAATAGTTTCCATTCAAAATGGAGGATTTTTAAGTCCCGAAGTCTAAAATTTAGTTTTGCAAGCCAGGAAGAAAACCTTCCTGAAAAAAGTTTTCATCATAACAGTTTCAACAGCTTTTCGAGTTACAGGAGATTAAACTGCAAATAACACTTGCTTTATTAAATTTTTATTTCTATACAAGCCTATTTGAAAAGAAAATGGATGTTGCATGCAGCTACTTCATCATCTGTACTAGGACCCTTCTGCCTCCCTCGCTAGTTGCTCAAGAAAGGGGCTAAAGAAGCTGATCTGACCTATCAAAGTGAAACAAAGTTAGTGTCTTAGCTCAATAGGAAATGGTCTCCTTGACAGATGGAGCCAATCAGTGCAGGAATATTTTTACAGAAGCAGGCATTACCAAAACGCTTTCTGAGAGTAAGTATTTGAATAACGCTTATAGAAATTTTTTTAAGTTGTTGTGCTTGTACAGTTTAGATGTAATTAAAATATCTGTATGCTTTTAAAATATATTCAGGCAGTAATTTTTACTTTACTCCAACTACTTAGCATAAGCTAATTGCAAAATTTTATCAGCAGTGTATACACAGTTCAGAATACTGGATCAGCATTTTTCCTTTTAAAAAAAATATTTCTGTGTTTTGTACTCCTTCCTTTCTTAAGAGACAGTTTAATCATGACAGAAAACTGTGAATAACAATTATTATAAGGGATAAGATTACGGGCTTGACCCTGTTTCCACAGATCTTGGCCGAAGTTTCCTTATGGACTTCAGCATAAGCAGGGACAGCTGCTAGGGTAACCACATACATTAATTTAATTTTTCAAAAGGACACATCCCATGCTCACTGATTTGAGATGAGGCAGATGCCTTCTCAAGTTGTAGGGAAGAACGTTATCAAAACATTTACATATGGCTTTTCACCCTCAGTTTCATTACCTGTAAAATCTGATATAGTAAAGTCAGGAGAGCTAAGGCTCGGTATCATTTATCTTTTTTCACTTGAAGAAGTGTGGTACATATTGTAAGCTATCTAATCAATTTTAAAGCTGCAGAGGATTTTCTGTATAGCAGGGGAAAAGTTTAGTCAATTTTGGTGTACACAGAAATGGAAGAAAGGAACGCATTCAACTCTTGCATATGATTAACACAGCCATCTGTTTCACCTACCTGCATAATTGTCAGCTAATCAATTGCTAATTGCAAGTGTCCAGTTGCTTAACAGCATTGTACCTGCAATTGCAATTCATTATCCTAAACACTTTAGAGATCTTCAGATCCTGAATTATTTATTTTCATGAGAAAACAGTGAAAGGAAGATGTCAAAGGAAAGCAAGCAAGGAATGGAGGTACAGGTAAGAAGGGAGGAGGGTAGGGAATACAGATGTGGGTAACTGTAAGATGCAGATATGTAACAGATTTGAAAGTAAGTAAGGCACAATGATATAGACATTTTTATGGTGCTTTGATGGAATAGGTATGTGATAGAGAAGGTGACAGGTGGAAACTGGGAGAGGCAAACAAGCTTCTAGCAACAGCAGGCAAAAGAGATGAAGGGTTATTGAAAGAGGAATTAGGAACTCTGGCACAGAGGGACAAGGCTGCAGAACATCCAGTGGATGTGGTCAGTGCTGGTTGGATTGTCAATGCAGTTACCATGATGGCTTCTAACAGTAATTTCTTCATTTTTCTCTTTCTGTAGCTCTACTTACACCCAAAAAATCTGCTACAGTTTAGTATATATTTTAAAAACTACATAGATAAAAGTTAGTCTATATAATATCTACCATTACGTATCTGAATAGGAAGAATGAAAATTTATCATACTCAACAGAAAGCTCAGGCACTGTCCAGACTAACTTGGAAGAGCTGTGAAATTTTTGTTTGTTTGGATTTTTAGTTTGTTTGGTTGGTTTGGGTGTTTTTAAGATTAATCTGATAATGCAGTAATTGGTTTCTAAATACAAAACGACACCAAAAGACAATAATCTTGACCTAATCCTAAGCATTTAATTCTTCAGACTTAAGTGTTTCTCTTTGGTCAATACAGTAACAGAATTAACAAAACAGATCCAGAGGGCACCACTAGGGTTAGAACTGGAATGAGGTATTTGTGTGAGTTAGATGAGAAACAGCAACCTAGTGGAAAAAAATACTTAATATCCCTTTCCCTTCTACTTTGTAGAAGCAACCATAGAATCAGCTATTTCCTCGTGAACAATACTGACAATAATACAGCAAGATCACTGAAGGAGATAAGAGTTTGTATTAATTAAATAGTGGCATTAAGATGAGATTAGATCAATGGCAACAGTTTGCAAGTTTGCTTTTAAAAAAAAAAAAATTAATCTAAATTACTCTCATATAAATCAGGTGAAATTACATTAGAACACGACTCTCTGTATATGTAAGACATAGCTAAAATATCTCTTTCCAAAATATGTGACTCGGGGTATATTCATAATCCCAGATTTAATGATAATGGCAGGCCTGAAAGAAACACACCTGAAAGTCTCCACATCTTCTATTGACCGCAGAAAGATATTGAAAAATCAAGTAACTTTTTCAAGAGTTGAATTATTAAGATGGGTAAATAAAATGCTAAGGGAAAATTGAGGAAGATTGCAAGGAAAAAGAGGAGGAAAGGAGACTGGATAATCTTTCTTTACAAAAGAATATAAATAAGAAAAGTTTATAAGATGGACTGGTAGCAACATAAAAATATTTAATGGGGGAGAGAAATTGATTTGAATGTTCTTTATCAGATAAATACATAAAATATTTCTATGGCTTACAGTTTAAAACAGGCAATTTCAGACTAGGATAAAACTGTGTTTTATTATAGCACTGAGATTAATTAGGAATTGGAATAGTTTATGTATGTGCATCTCTGCCACACATTTTAAAAAACAGATTGAAGCTTTTTCTTCTAAAAAAAAAGAGTTAAAACATCTTCCAGCTCTTGCCAAGCAATCAGAGATTATTTCAGACTGAATTATAACAAGAATTTTTTTTCCAAGCTTTGGAATCTGTGATGTATTTGAACCATGATTTTCCTTTCTACAAACTTTTTGCTACCTCTTGTCCTTCCAAATTACATCTTTTCACATCATATTCACTGTTGTTCGAGTTTTATTTTCAGGCGTAACATTATACAAATTCTTAAAAATAAAAACCAAAACAAAAAAGCCCACCAACCAAAAGGTTTATATTGTATAAAAAGAAAGTATGGGCAAAGAAAGAGACCAGAACAAGGGATAAAAATAACAAAACAAATGGATAAACCCAAAAAAATGTTGGGGATTATAGCAGGCCAATGTCGCCAACAGTCTGAAGTTCTGCCTATAAATTGGATGATTTGGTTATAGTTTTCAAGGAGGGAAAAGAAGATAGATGAATGCTAATGAGGTGATCAGAACTGAAATGAGAGGGAGAAGGATTAAAAGAATGAGGACCAGATTGGGAAAGGCAACAGAAGAGGGAGAAGAAGGTCTCTGATGATAACAAAGGGCAATTCCCCAGTGGAAAGAGAGATCGGGAAAAAATGTCAAGTGTTTGGGAAAACATCCAAGATCTGGATTTTACTGATGAGATTAAGAGCTCACAGTTGCTGCCTGGCTCCTGCTCATCTCTGTATGGAGGCAGGACATGAAGCCAATGGCCACAATTATTAAGCAAGGCCTAGTAGCTTCCATGTCTGAGTTTCACAATCACACTTCCACATTTGTCCATTTTCAGAACTTAACACTGCTTCAGGTTTCTTTCAGTAAAAATTTACTCCACCTGGTTGTTTGTTATACATCCTATTTTAAAGCCTTATGGGACTATTTGAGTTCAGGCATTAATCAGCATTGGAGTTAGCCTTTCTGTTAACTCTAACCCCGGCTGAACGTGTGTGACTCTAGAACCCAAGGACCATTCCTCCTTATTTTGTCTGACATTTTGTCACCAGGACCCTTCTCCCATCCCCTAGCTGCAGGTGATTCTGTGCAAATAAATGCATCTGCTGTAAGCAACTCTTCCAGTCACATCCAAGATTAGGTCTCTTACAAATTTGACTTCTAAGTAGTGTCAGTTACTTGTTTTGCACATGTAGGCAGATTCCATCAATCTAAAACAGTCAGCTGGGCCTAAATATTTCATTGTGACTGTATTACCTGTAATGGAGTCAATTTCTTTTACAGTGTCACTTTGATGTGGTTTCTTAGTTACAGAAACCAACTAATCGTAATTAAATTAGGGATTTTAAGATAAGACATGCTCCTAGACAATAGTATCTTTAACTATGTAATTTTGTACTTTTTCAGGAATGCCTTAATACATTTCTGTGATGTAACTATAACCCATCTGCCAGTTTTATCATGCTTTTAAGGCATATTAAGTTATTTCATTCCTTTTTTGCCAAAGGAAAAAAAAATTCCTACAAACCCTGCACTTTCCCATTATCATTGCTATGAGACAGGTGAAAAATCTATATATTTATGAAAAATGGATCAAAGCCTTCCTGTATTGATCATAGGACACTCTCATCCATCAGTGTAATTAAGTTAAAAAATGTTATAATATTTAAAAATCAGTGCTTGCCAAAAGTAAGTGAGCATGTCTAAGGACATTGTGAGTCTTGGGCAAACTCCTACACTCACCTGCAAGCACTAGCATTTTCTCCTCAGACGTCATGGGTCTGGCTTGACTGAAGGTTGTCAACCAGCTTCACCTTCCAGAATTTTTTGGATCCTTCTCAGAAAACCATCTGAAGTAATCAAAACTGAAAGAGAAACAAACAATTCAATAAAAAAAAAAAACCCAAAAACAAACAAAAAAAAAAACCACCAAAAAAACCCCACAAAAACCAAAACCCAATAACCCATAACTGTGGATTGCCACTATTCCAGGTTCCCAAAGAGGTCTGGATAGCTAATTTAGACGGGGGATTGTGGGTTAGCCTTGTCAAACAGCCAGACTCCCACCCAGCCATTCAGAAAGTTGCTTTGCTCACTCACTCACCCAATCACTCATCCCCTTAAGTGGGGAGGGACAGAAAACAGGGTGAGACAGATCATTGGTCGAGATAAAAACAGGGAGATTGATTACTAGCTACTACTGTGGGTAGCTTGGCATCAGGAAAATGAATTCAATTGATTCAATTTATTGTCACTTCAAATGGATTGTGAGAAGTGAAGACAAGCATTAAAATAAGAACTTTTCTCATCTTTCTTCCAGACTCAGCTTCACTTCATTGTTCTCTTCCCAGCCCTGAGTGGTGCAGGGAGACTGGAGATCGGTGGCCACCATCTATCAGTTCTCCTCTGCAGCTACTTCATCCTCACACTTTTAACTTGCTCTAGTGTGGCATCTCCAGTGGCTGCAGTTCCTTAGAAAACATCCCCCTGCTCCAGGGGGGGTCCTTCATGAACCATAGCATGGATATCTATTCTGGCTGTATAGAATGCCCAGCTAGACTCAGAAGGGCAGGAGTTCTTGGGAGAGGAGGGTTGTTTCTGAGGGCAGGAGATATCTCGGTGACTCTCACTCTTGGCACTACTATTTGCCTTGTTTCAGGAATGTAATTCTTTCCCTCATTCACCCACAGGCTTCAGAGGGGTCACAGCCACCACTTCACATTACCACTGCTGGGTGAGGGTAGCTGATTCAGGACAGAGCATCCCCAGGAGCTTACCCTTGGCTTCTGCACTTTGTGTGTGGCTCTATTTCTGCATGGAGCATTTTGGGTTGCAGCTGAAGGAGGGTACACTGGATTTAAAGAAGAGAGTCTACAGGAGCTGTCCTGACTGGCTGCTTGCCTTAAGTCCCATCAAACAGCAAGTTTGGGTAAAATTTTAGGCTCTCCCGGGACTCGAGTAAAAATAATCCGTGTCTTGAAAGAAAAACAGAGTGGTCCTCTCCATGAGCTACAGGGAAATATCTGCTCCCAAGCCTGAAGTGCCTCCTTCCTTCCTCTCATCCTGGGGTCCATGCTTTTGTTTCTCCCTCTTTATTCCCTCCTTCTCTCTCCCCAATGTTTTTTGTCCTTTCTTTAGTATTTCACCTGTAGTGGGTCCATTGCAGACCTGAGTTTGCAGTCTGGGGCAGCCCTGGTGTCCCCTCCCAAGGGCCACCCCTGCAGACCACCACTTGCCAGCACCTCTCCACAGATGTCCATTGTGCCTGCCATGCAGGGCACAGTGAATTGAATTAACAGGGGCAAAGGATCACGTAAAGGAATGTTAGAGGATGATATTCCATCCTAATTGAAATTTTAAAATAATGGTAATTTAAACGTGTCCATGTGTTTTCGTCCATGTAGCAATATTAATAGCTATTGCTGAGGTAGTGGTGCTGCGTGGACCTGCATGGAAACGAGCTGCCCCTCACGAAATGTCCTCTCCTCTCTGGTCTTTGTGCACAAGTAGTGTGTGGTGAGGACAAGCCCCTTTAACACTATATAACAGATTCTGGTTATGTATGTGAAATTTATGGGCTGGCTGTCTTCACAAAGAAACCAAATTTCTGCTGAACAGCAAATGCAAGAGAAGGTCTCCAGTGTCCTCCAATGTTTTGAAGTGGCGACGCAGCTAAAGTAGTTCAGCCCAGGCAGGCCGCTTCACAGGGACGAGTTCTGGGCAAACATCTTGAGTGTTGAGTATTGTAATGTGCAAATCAAAATAATTTCTTGGCTGATTTCAACTAAAAAGTAGAAAATCGTTAGTGAATTCTCAAGGCTTGATGGGAAAAAAAAAAAAAATGTTCAGAAGGAATCAGAAGAGAGAAAATTTTAAAAATTCCTCCAATTCTGAATAAAAGCTTTTTTTTGTACTGCGACAATATAGCAAGACTTTGGTGAGGAAAAAACAAGGAAACAGTAAAATAAAAGCTTTTAAAATTATAAAGAAATAAAGGATGACAACTATAATCTAAAAATGGAAAACAAAAGGCACAAAGAAACAACTTTAAAAGTAAAATAAGATCATAATTTTTTTTCTTGGTCTAGAATGGCATTTGTATAATTCTTAAGGTTTCAACCAAATTCTTTTGTCAGAAAATGACATTAGATACATCTGTGTATAACAAAATTTCCAGTTTAACCAGGTTAGAACACTACTTCTACTTCACTGCAACGTTAAGTAAAAAGGCGAGATGTTTTTAAATATAATGATGCAGCGTAGTTATAGTGTTACTAGAGGTAACACAATTTTGTACCCTGCACAATATCTACAGGGGAATATTAAAAAAACAAGAAAATACAACTCTTGTTTTTAAAAACAAGCAAATAAAATTGAAATAGTAGTCAAGTTATAATTAAAATATCTTTGTTGACATGTTTAATCACTGATGGAATGTTTAAAGAAAATTATAATTCTTTTGCTCCCAAATTTTCCACATAGATGATGTCAATTATTAATCAGATAAGAGCAGAGGATGTGTCTAGAATCAATCTTACAATGATATATACATAGAAAATAGGAAAGTAATATGAAATGAACTAATAATTTGATATATACATATATATAGGTATACTTAGTCTGTAACATGTATCAAGGAGTTGCTTTTAGGCTGAGCTATTCTAACATCTGAAATTATATTCCATAGATATGTGATTGGTTATTTCCTCAGGAGTTTTTTTTGTCTGCAACTGTAGAATCCAGGATTTTAAAAAGTAACAAACCCAAAAATAAACTTCATTAAAAAGAGGTGTAAGTCTCTTCCACAGGTTTCCTGTTTCATCTTTGATGTTTGTTTGAGTTTCAGGAGAGACTGGAATATAGAAAAGTACTAAGTATGTTAACAGTGTTAAGTAGAGAACAGAGTAAGTGAAGTGTTTCCAATATTTCCAGTCTCAGGGCTTATCTGAAATAAGTAAAATTACTAGTGATATACAAATATACCGTAAGAACAGCATTGGCACTTATAAGTTATTATATCAGTAAACTACTCAGTCTCAGTAAATTCTTGGCCCTATGCACTCTTCCAAAAGCTATTTTCTCATTTTCCATGATATTGAAACCAGACGAAACTGTTGTCCTGCATCCATCTGACCCTAAGCAACTATTCTCCTTGTCATTTTAATTGAATAATTCTGTGGTTTTCACTTGTCTCCTAAAGCTTCAGGTTACTCTAAAAAATATTTCCCCAGACCAAAAAGTGCACACTAAACTGAAGTGTACATGTTTGTGCACATTTTGATCTTTTTTTGGTGTTTGGCTTTGGGGTAAGAATTGATGACAGAACATAAAGTCATTATTGAATGCTGTTTATCTTATCCAAAGTCTTTCTTCAGTTAGTGCATGTAAAAGTAAAAGCTTTCAGTAGATATCATCATTCTATTCAATTTAATACTTCCACCTCAATCAATGAAAAAATAGTTTAGAAAGTCTGAGAATTATGAAAGCTGGGATAAAAAATAAAAACAAAACACTTCCAGATGTCAAGGGAAAAGCAACCAAGAATCACTTTGTTCTTTATATTGAGACTATCTTTAATTAAAAATACGGTTCTGATGGCTTCATTCCAATTTGAAATTTTTCAATAAAAAGAGTACTTATTAAGATGTACACAATAAATTAACGTATTACATTCTTAAATTACTTTTTTTTTCAAAAATCCTTCCTCACAGATATTAAATTTTTTTATTGTCCAAGTTCTCTGAAATTTTTCTGAATTTTGTAAAGGGAAGATCATGCTACTCCACATCAAGCAGAGCACCAAGCACTAGTTGTCTCAACTGGAAAAATGCCTTGTTATAGAAGATCTGTACCATTAGTTTTATTATAGTCACCTTCTCTGCTATTAACCTTCTTCCCTCTTTAACACACAAGAAAACTTGGTCTATTTCTGTTGGGATTTTAGGATATATGAATGTAACTAAAGTAATACCAAAGCTAACAAAAGTTATCATACCCTTTTTGCAGTGGTATATAATAGCAAGAGTATTAGATTCAAAGTGTCGCCGCTTATTTTCTCTGGAAATTCTGAGGCTCACCTAGAAAAGATGAGTCCTGGGTCATTTAGAGCTTAGAAACCTTCTCACAATGAGGAATTATGAAAGGAGGAATTCTAGCCTCCTGAAATTTCTCAAGCCCAGTGGCGGCCAGTTTCTGTGATGTAGCATTTTGTAGCTTTGCAGTTTGGCAGACAATACTTGTAAGACCTTTGGTCCTGGTTCTGTTCTCATTGCTGTTTGTGTAAACCAAGAGCGACCCGAAGTTATCCCTGCTTTACAGCATTTTCAAAGAGAGGAGAGATAAGGCTGTACATACCACTTACCAGGGATCTTGAAAGCAAAGAGATTGTTTGGTGCTATGAAGATGTTGTCATAGCTATTATGCCTACCAATCTCAGTCCATGTTAAGTTGACTAATTAGGGAAAAGTTGAATACAAAATAAATGCTCGAGGGCCTCCTAATCTGAAATAATATCAGGCTGGGCTTTATCAACTCACTGGGGCCTGTTTGTGAAGATTATATGCATGCTTCTATCTGCTTTGGAGGCAGAGCTAGACCAGAGTGAGCTCTGTGCACTGGTAGAAAAACAGTGCTACTCTATGTGCTTTTTGGGTGAGCTGATTCAGACTCCTCTAACATGAAAAGATCTGTTTTTATATAAATACAAGGAGACATATAGGCTCTCAAAATATCTGTTCCATCCTTATAGTATTTTTCTTGTAACTGTTCCAGCTCTGTGGAGGTATCTGGAAATTCAGATTCTTAAATATAATTCTATTAATTGTCTGTATAAGAGTAAAACTTAAGGCTCTTAGTGCATTTTCTGTTTAGCTTTCTCTTACATCTGAAATTACAGTTTTTAAAAATTTTTAAGAGCCTATAGATTTGACAAATCTGATATTAGACTTGGCTTAAAGAAGTCTTTGAAATGTAATATTTTAGGCATGGAATACATTCATATTACTTTGCTAACCTGCCAAAGGCATGATTTCATCTGGGTTTTGTTTGGATTCTGCAAAATCTCACAGGAAGCAACTGCAGAAAACTGCTGGAGGACACCTACATTTAAAAAACGTATGCTGCTCTGAGATAAGTTCTCTGTTTCCTTATTCTTCCCCTTTAAAGCTTGTACATAAATTAGAAATACATTGTCATTCAGGGCTGCCTCAACCCAACCACAAGTTCTGTGACTGACATTTATGCAAAATGTTGATAGACAAATTCCGTAGTTATTTATCAACACTAAGCAGTCCCTGCAGACATCACTCAGCAGCCGTATCCCATCATGCAAGCATTCCTATTTCCTTTCAAGTCATTCATCTGTATATGGGAGCTATTTAAACAAATAAACTTACCTAGATATGAAAGCAGTTGCCATATTCATACATATATAAAAGGCAAACATTTAATAAAAGACTTTCATTTGGATATATGAGAAACACCCTGCAATATGTGAAGAAGCAGAGAAATAATACCTCCTTCCTATGTACATCCTTTTTCTTATAGAGAGAACTAAGTTAAAAAGTTCAAAAGGTAGAATTTCTTAACCCATGCATATGCAGCTTTATCTGTGTATAAGACTTATGAATAAAAAATGCACATAATGACTTGTGTTACCTATTTGCTTTTAAGAAAAATGGATTTTATTACCATAAGTACAGTTTTAACGGCAAAGCTCTTTCTGCTCTGTACAAATTCACTAGAAAAATCTCAACTTATTATTCTTCCTATGAAGTTTTTACAGAAACAAGAGTTTTGGTTTGTTTTGTGGTGGGTTTTTTTTTCTGGGACATTAATAAGAATTTCAGATTTTAGAGTAATTTTAAATACTTGGAGTATTTAAGACTGTGCAACATTTCCTTGTGTGTTCCACCTATTTATGAAAATACAATAGAATGTATTTTATGCAATATCTTTTAGTATCATGAATTGGCACTTACATTTAGAAAATCTTCATTTGATAGTTCAATATGCTGATACCAAATGAAAAAGAAAAAAAAGGAAACATGCAATAGAGCTTTCCTGATCAATTACTTGCCAGCAAGCTGGACTCGTGTTTGTGCCAGTACTCATCAATAACAAATTAAGTATTCCTTAATGATGATTCTGTCCATTTATTTTTTATGAGATGATTCAATTCAGAGTACATAAGACATTCCT
This sequence comes from Taeniopygia guttata, assembly GCF_048771995.1. Lineage (NCBI taxonomy): Eukaryota > Metazoa > Chordata > Aves > Passeriformes > Estrildidae > Taeniopygia > Taeniopygia guttata. Next base: position 16,440,415 of record NC_133028.1, on the reverse strand, counting down.
TCACTATCTACTTTTAAGACTCAAAAAATGCTGACCTCGATGTGAATCAGATACATATATCTAGGAGCAGAATTCATCCCAGACAGCTATACTGGAGACCTCTTCTTCAACTTTGGGATGTTACAACAGCAGTGGGAAGTAGCTTTGCAAGAAGGGCTTTTTTTGAAAAGTGAGTTTTTTTTGAAAAGCGAGGGAATTTCAGGTACTGTAGTAATTTACAAGGGGTGTGTTCTAAGCCCTGCCTTATGTCAGCTCAGCTCCACAGGCAGTAGGTGCTTGTCTGCTCCTCTCTAATGCAGTGGAAATGGCAACTGTGGGGGAATAGATGAGATTAATCTTTCCAGATGTCCTAAGTCCCTCTGTAGCCTCCTTCAGCTACACAGCTATCTTGCCTCTAGTAATCGGCTCTGATATAAACTTTTTCTTGAAGACCATTATTGATCATTAGGGTCAGGTGCCAAGGTACAAAAATGAACCCCTAACAGAGTTTTGGAGAATTATAAGAAAAAAAAAAAATCCAATTCTGATAACCCTGGTATTGACAAAGGAAGTTTAAACAACCTGCCTAAAGAAAAATAATCCTAAATCCTAAAGTCTCATAAAATTCAGCTTGTAAGAAAAGACAAGATTCAGAGCCCTAACAAATGAAGTTTTTCTGATATCTGCAAACAAAGGACATCAGTGCCAGAGAAAGAGTTTCATAACAGAAAATATTGGTTTGATTTTTTTTTATTAATATACAAACATATTGGGTAGTTTTACCAGTGTCATTACTTACTTCATGGTTAAAACAGGACGAAGCAATTCTCAGTTAATTCCTTGTGATTAAAAAAAGATCTGACAATGGACAAATGATTTATCACTTCTCTTGCTTCTGTTTCCCTGATATCTTCTTCTGTCTTGCCTTGTGATAAAAGCCTGAAGTTATACTTGGAAAATCTATACTTAGAAACCCTATTAAAGGTCTACATCAATTTCACCACCTTATGAATTAGAAAAGGTGCTGTACATCACCAACCTAGACATCAGTTTTTATCCCTCTTCTCTCATCATTGTTCACCAGTTATGACACACACAGCTTACATCAAGCTGGCTGAGTTAAAACAAATCCTTCCACTAATATAGCATAACAATACTTCAGTCACTTTGCCCCTGTAATCTGTTAGGAGACATACCAGATCATATGCTTACTCAAGCACTCTATGGGATATTTATTCTCAGCTGGGTAAAAGAAACATGCCCAAATAGTTAATTCTTTAGAGTGGCCAGTCAGTTAATGCGACTCTCTGTGGCTGATTAATTAGGTCCTCTTCCAAGGAGAGGAATTGCTGCTATGCTGCATTTGGGAAAATGTGATTTAGAAGGTAAATTTCCCAACAGCAAGCTCTACCTTTAACATGTGATTTAAGGAAAACAAGTCACTGCCAACCTTGTGACAATACAAAACTTGTATTTAGATACAAATTTTCCAAGAAAATCTTTTTGGATGTATAAACCCCACATGTTGCTAGAACTTAGCAAGTCTGATTTTCTTGTGCATGCAGTTATGTTTTAAAATTAAATACTACATGAAGTTATTTTCTTTCTCTACCTTTCGACATTTCAGATAAAATCAAGTACAGTAATTATGAGTGTATATACTTACGCTGCTGGAAAATATCTGATTCTCTCACACTTAAGAAATATGTGATTCATTCAAATCTCATCAGCTCATTAGAGAACATGTGAATTTTACCCAGAGGGCAACAAATTATATGTTGATAAATCCAATTATCATAATTTTGTTAGATGGACTGTCACAATGGGAAAATACCTTACTAAAAATGCAATACTTTAAAAGAGAAATATAAAGCCAGTCTTCTATAATGAGGCTATAAAATATGTATGTACATTTTAAGAACCATCCATTCCATGCAGTTGTGCAGTGTATTTGTTATTTCAGGAAGTTAGTGATGCATACATATGTCAGAGAAGCATGTCGTGCCATCTTCTCATTTCAGTCCACAAGAGACTAAACTAAGTCAGCGCTAAGTGAAGAAAATGACGTATTCATGTAGAGTAGGTTTTTTTATTTAGATGGTACCACAGATTGCAGTGAGTCTTTTTGGAGCTCACAGCTCAGTTATCTCACAGGCAGTAGCGGTTCTCACAGCAAACTTACAGGTTCCACTCTGAGGAATGTTGTGCCTTCTTCACGGCGGTATGGAATAATGTAACGACTGCAACTGGAAGTTGGCTATTTGTTAGCACAACTGTCTAAATCTCAGCCTCTCACTTTGTGGAATGGAACAAGCAGAGCCTTAAGGAAACCTCAGTTTCTGTTTTCTGCCTCTGTCACAGCCTTCCCCTGTATGGTGTGAATTCTCCTGGTGCATAAATGTCTGTGTTTGGAAAAGATTGAATAATGGTGGAAAGTTGACTATAAACTAGAGTTTACCTCATCCTTAGTCATCTGGGACTGAATAACCTCAAAACAGAACAGGAGTTTCAGATTTGATGGCAAACTTTGGTGAGAAGGTACAAAAAAAGTACCTCCTCAGTTACAAAGGTGTACAAAAACAATCATAGAAATGTGCAAGAAAAATTTTAGCAAACTTAATTGTTTTTATATTTTCTTTTAAGTTGTATTTGGATTAAAAAAGATTCCCATGTAATTCAGAAAAAAAAGGTATGAATATATGTCAGTATGTCTAGTACCTCTGTGTCTCATGTGGCATATTTTTTATATCCCTGTTGCAAATTACAATAAGCTTAAACTGGTGTCCCTGTTACTCAGTGCAAATTTCTGAATCATCAGGGTTTTGATTTTCATAGGCTCTCACCATCCTTCATATGAAAATCCTTCCTTAGAAGAGCAGTAGGCCTCTAATAAATATTCTGAGTTTGACAAACTGCCGTTTCCAATTAAAAAAAAAGAAAAAAAGTAATGCACTGGAAAATTTCCAGCTAGCATACAACAGAAATTAAAGGTTCATTTTCTTTCCCTCTCTCCCTTCCTCCCTCCTCCCCTCCCTCCCTCCCTTCTTCCATTTAAACAAGAGGACTCGGATCTCCATCATCCAACTCTTCTTTCCAGAACAGCTCATTTTGAAAACTTGTTTTACATCAAAACAGAAGATAAGGCCTTCTGAGTAAGAATCAGATATTTGTATCAAACAAGAATTTTGACTACAATCAAAATAGTTTCTTCTGGGTCTAACATAGAGAAAAAATACTGTGAATTTATTTTGCCAAGTCTTTGACCTCTTATTTGCCAAAAAAACCCACTCAAAAATTTCCTAAAAAACCTCACAAAAACCAATTGCATGGAAAATGTTGGTTTTACAAAAACTTAAGGCCAATATGGCATGTATTTAAATTTTACAAAAGTAGCTGAACTTCACAGTTTTCAACTTGTCCATATAACCTGGTGGGAAGTATTTGGCCATTCTACATCACTGCCATTCACCTGATAGCAAATTAAAACCATGTTAGAATGTTATGATCCTCATTAATATTGATTGCCATGAAAACAATTATATTTTCTGCTCGTACTCAAACTGGCTGTTCCAGTATTATGTTCAAAAACTTGAAACTATCTTTATGGTCTGGTTCCATAAATTTTAAGACCATCTAAAATGGCACAGAAAAAGCCAAAGTGAAGTAGTAGAATAATGGTGGATACCATTCTTCAAATCCCTTGTCACAGTGAGTTTGTCTGTCACATACTCAAAGGAATTTGCTGAGACCTTACAAGGGATTATGGAAATAAATTCTTCAACATTTCAACCCACCATATGTTTCATTAATCACAACTCTAAAGGGAGCTCTACTTTGATCTTCTCTCTCCCCCACCCCCATATCTTGGAAAAATATTTTTTCACTTCTGATTTCTTGTCTGTAGAGATAGAGGAAAATGAAAGAATGGCATTTGTCAATTTTTTCATTTGTGCTGCTGCAAAACCTTTTTATACCATGTTCATAAGTGTAACAATTTGAACAGCACAGAAAAATAAGTCAACAAAAGTCCAAGGAAAACTCAAGACGTGCAAATCTGACAGTGACAATATAGTGCTGGAAGGCAGATTGCAAGGTGAATAATTTAATGTCTGCAGTTTCCTTACTTGTCCAGTGAATGGACACACTGTTTGATTTCACTGAAAAAGGACCCAAATGAAACCATACTCCCTCTTTAATCAAAGATGGAGCAGTATATTGTGCTTATCTACTAAACTAATCACTGTCTTACAGTTCAGAGGTGGAAAGAGTAACTAAACAGCTCTAATTACTGCAGTGCTGTACTATTCACCTATATGGTCTGCATCATCTTCTCTCTGAATATCAATTTCCTTACCAGAATGTTTTCTGTCTAAATTTCCAACAGTTCCAATAAGTTATCTTCTAAAAAATTTCTGTCTACCACAGAGCATCACATCTCACTGGTGACCCACTGGAGTCACTGGGACATAGATCTGGGCCAGTTGGAGTTTCTTTGGACATAATGGCAACCTCATGTAAAAGTCATATACCAGTCGCCTATGCTGGGTTTGAAAATGAAATTTTATCCAGTGAGACAGAGGAGGTTTCAGAAACTAGCTTCAAGTCTGATCAGGTTTTTAAATTTATAATTTAAGATGTGGAAGAAAATGGCTAGTTTAGGTAATTTAAAGAAGTTTTATGAGTCTTTTATACTTTTTACAATTTGGATTCATTTTAACAATGAATTTACAGGTGTGGATTTACAGGCAGTACTGCTATTCTTTTATTTCTATTAGAATTTTTAAAATCTTATAAAATATTCCAGAATGTCACATTTCTAGAAAGTACATGGTATCTATGTAATAAAAAATGGACTTTGTGTATCTTGTGTAATATATTTTCTGAAATTATTTTGGCATTCCTGTTTAACTAGTTCTTGATTCTTAAATAATTTTTTTTTTTACCAAAAACCACCACCCATCAGGTATTCATGCATATAGTGATTTTTTATTTTAAAGCTTTTGATAATATGCCCACAGACACTTGCACAACATACATCCATTATACGTAAAATTTAGCATTCAGCACATCAGTGCATCCAGTTTCCCTACTCCTGTCAGTTGCAGTCATACTCCAAGCTGAGATTCCTAAAACTGAGTAAGGTGAGAAAAATACCTGTAAAGTCCATTTGAATCAAATTATCAATAAATTAGTTATGCTATGAATGTAATGAACATGGATGGTAAGAAAAAAATCTTGTAATAGATATTTACTTACACATGCATTAGCTATCCCTTTTGTTTTCAAAGCTTGCTTTCATTTAGATTGTATTGCTTGTCATTATGCTAAAACAAGTTACCGGAGTAAATAAAAAGGAATTGTAATGAAAATGGTAATTGGCCTACTAATATTTCTCTCCTTCTTCCCCAGTCATTGCACTGAGGTTGACCAGATAAATCTTTTTCTATGTAATTTGATCTCAGGCTGTCACCAGCAGGATAGTTTTCAGGATTTTAAATAGCCTGCTTATTTCACAGCATTGTTTTATAAAATGAAACTCAGTGCCAATGTTCTCTTACCTATGCTACATCCAGAGAAAGCAGTATGAGGGGCATAACACTGTATAGTATTTGAAATCACACATGGATAAAAGCAGGAACTTCCTACAACTAGAAACATAAAGACTGTTTGAGGCATTAGACCAGAAATGTCATAATATTTTATTTTCTACAAAAGTGATAAAAGGCTGCAGGAGAGGAAGAGAACTCAAATACTGTCCAGCGCAACATGGTTTAGCTCCAGCTGGCAACTAAGCACCATGCAGCTGTCACTGTTGGAGTTTAGATACAGTATTTCAGCATGTCCCAAGGAGCATGTGTTAAATTGTCCTATTGGAAGAGTTCACAGTTTATTGTCATTTACTGTAGACTTCAGAATTTTATACATTCTAAACCTGAACTCTGAGGTATATTTATGAGAGTAGATAAATACTTAAGATAATGCTCAAACAAAGTTTTCTAATTGGTGTAGTACTCACAATTTTTTTTTTATCAGACTGTCAAGATTATATTTTTCTTATGTACTTACTAGAATTAGTATGTGGCTGGCTGGTCAATCTAGGGAACCTATCCCCAGCATAATGTGACGCTTGCCTTTAAAATAAGGAATTACGAGATTTTTTATGGACAAAGAGACACAGCTGATAGACTAATTTCCTGGCACGCTCTTGAGAAATGGATGAATATTTGAGCAGGATAAATATTTCATTTTCCCCTTTCTGAAGCAACGGTCTCAGTAGGATCAGGAAATCCTCTTCCTCCTCTCAGCCCTTACTCTACTGACATCATCATAGTCACACTATCCTGAAAAACTTCCTCTGAGGGTGAGTTCAGTCGAGGCCTGAAAAAAGCCAAGTCCAATCAAGTTTTGAATATCTTCAGTTTCCACAACCTTTCCCAAAACTTAATTACCCTTAGTGTAAAAAATATGTCCTTATATTTAAGCAGAATTCCCATCTTGCACCTTGTGACCACTGCCTCGTGCCCCTCACTGTGCCTCTCTGAGGACAGCAGGCTCTGCCCGCCCTTTGCCCAGCCAGGTGGTTGAAGTTCTCCAGCATCTTCTTGTACATCTTACAGTGCCTTCACCCTCTTGGGAGCCCTTGACTGCACTGGCTGCACCATGGCATGGTCCATGCTCTGCTGGGGAGCCCAGAATTGAGCACAGGACTGAAGGTCATCCTTCAGAAGCAGGGAAGGGACTATTCCTCCCTGAGTGCTGGCTGCACTCCTACCACTACAGCCCACTGTGCTGCTGGCCACCTTAACTGCAAAGGCAAATTGCTGACTTTCAACTGCTTTAACTTCGAGATACTGGGTAAACATAGAATACAGGATATTCTATATTATATATATGTATAACACCTATATGTATAACGTATATATTTTATACATATATATATATAGAACATATAGAAATATCAATGTCTATACATATATGTATAACATATATGTTTTATATTCATTATACTTTGATATTTAATTAGGTGAAGAAAAAAGCTAGGTGAAGAAAAAACAGTTTGCCAATAACTGAATGGTGTAGCACAATGCATTTGCTCCATAAAACTGCATAGGATCTGAGTGGCCCAGCTGATGGCCCATCCCCTGCTCTTGGGGCACAAAGCTGCTTTTTGGGCTTGTGCTTTTCCTCTACTCTGTGCGCTTAAGTAGGATATGGATTTAAGGACACCCGAAGAAAAAATTCTCTGCTCCCTATTTTTAAGGAAAACAGAACCAGTCTTAATTGCTTGCAGGTCTGCAGGAGTCTTTCCATTGGATTGGGATCAAGATCTGTAAATTTAATAGGCATTACCACAGATCTCCAGGCACAATCTGATATTAGGCTGTTACTAAATCAAACTGTTGTTCTTTGTTTATGCAAAACTTTGGAAGAAACTTGGATCAAAAACATTTAATTCTCTCAAGAAAACAAAGGAGTTGTAGATTGCTTTGTTACCTGCCTTAGGCTTTGAAAGCAGTCTGTATTGTGTCTCTTCTATAGCCTAAAGAAAGTAAAACAGAGTAAAGATTCTAGGCATAAACATTAATGTCATACTGATCTTAGAAATATTTCACAAAAAGTATGATAGAAAGAAAACCATGTCTAGTTGTTTTTCAAAAGCTATTAATATTAGTTGAAAGTTTGGGGTTTTTGTTTGCTTGGTTTTCATTGTTGCATTTTTTCTTATTGAATTTTTTCAGGGGGGGGGGTTATGGGGTTTTTTGCTTGTTTGGTTGTTTGGTTTGGGTTTTCTTTTTTTGTTGTTTTGTTTTGGTTTTGTTTTGTTTTTGATTTTGATTTTGGATTCAGTTTCCCTCAGATCCATCAGATTTTTTAATATTTAACAGAGCTTGAAGATTTTTTTATCTCCGTTTAATTCTGCTGGAAATATTGGCCACAGTTCAGTGGCCAATATTCAGTGGCATAGAAATAAATGCTTTTGTCAATACTGTAGTTTGACTTATACATGGAATAATCAGACCTATACAGTCCAAGGTCTGTGACTCTTTCATATCAGCTGAGCATAGTCACACATCTCTGGGAAGGAAGAGATGTGCAACAGATCAGTGCATCATCTTACACTGGGGACCACAGCCATAGAGGATGAAGAAATTCATATGGACTGATGTTTAACTAGTTATGAGACCTATCCTGCATAAAGGAGTAGCATCTGGCATAGCCTATACACTACAGAAATAAGAAAGGGAAATAACAGAATATACTAGGACTGAAGCTTTTGAGGAGTTTTCTAAGAAGGGCTGTGTACTTCAAAATATATTCAAAACAGACAGCTTTTTAAAAGGAAATGGCTCACATTATACTTTTTACATAATCTGAATCAGAGTTAATATAATTATTATACATTTAAGTTATTGAACATCTTATAAGAGGTCAAGTGTTATTGTTTCAAATGTTGTTTTATTAATGCATCTTCTTAGCCAATCTAATTTCTCCAATTTCTCCTTAATGTATATTAAGTGTATTATATTTGTGATAAAGTTTAACATGGACTACATCATCAGTATTCTATGGATTAAGTTTCTTTCTTTCAATGATCTCTGAAGCCCGGAAAGAACTGCTGTATTGATGTGTTTTTTATATCATAAATCATATATGATGCATTCTATGTTTTCCTTAGTATAATGTTCTTTTATTTATTTATTTATTTATTTATTTATTTTAAACACGTAACATTTTGAATGTGACTGTTATCGTCCATTTCTTCCAGTTAAAGTAAGAATTATATTACAGCAGCTACTAAACATGCTTCTTACATGCACTGCTGCATATACATCTGTAACAGAAACAACAGGCTAATGCTTTCTCACATCTGTGTCAATATACTTGTTCAGGATACCACAATCCTGCATGAGCTCTGTGTGTGTACTGGGTTTGTGTGGAAAGGTTTGGCAAGTGGGGACTTCAGAGGGGGCTTCTTGAGAAGCTGCCAGAAGGTGCCCACATGTCCAGTAGAGCCTGGGCCATTGCTGGCCAAGGCTGAGCCCATCAGGTGGTCGTGCCTCTGGGATAACAAAAGAAGGGAAAAAGAGCTGCTGTGCAACAGCTTCTGGAAGTGTGGAGTGTGAATATTTGAGGAACAGCTCTGCAGACACCAAGGTCAGTGAAGAAGGAGGGGCAAGAGGTATTGCAGGCATTGGAGCAGAGGGAGCTGAGATTCCCTTGCAGTCCATGGAGGAGCCCCATGCTGGAGCAGACAAGCCTGAAGGAGACTGTGATCCCATGGGAAGTTCACACTGGAGCAGGACCTGTGGAGCTGTGCGGGATCCACACTGCAGTAGTTTGTGAAGAAATGCAGCCTGTGGCAAGGACCCATATTGGAAAAGTTTATGGAGGACCATCTACCATACGCTGGAACAGGAAAAGAGTTTGAGAAGGAAGGAGTGGCAAAGATGTGTGGTGAAGTTACTACAACTCACATTCCACATCTCTCTGTGATGTCTGGGGGAGAAGGATGCAAAATCGTGAGTGAAACTGAGCCTGGGAAGAAGGGAGAGGAAGGTGTTTTAAGATTTGGGTTTATTTCTCATTATCCTATGCTGATTTGATTGTTAAGAAAGTAATTTTCCAAGATTGAGTTTGCTTTGCCTGAAATGGTAATTGTTCAGTGATGTCCCTGTCCTTATCTGAATCTATGAGTTTTTGTCATATTTTCTCCTTCTGTCAGTTGAGGAAGAGAGTGATAAAGGGGTTTGATGGCACCTGGCATCCAGCACAGGTCAACCCACTGCATTGTGCAGGAGACTGTTGTTATTCTTAAAGTAAGTAAACAATTAATAGTTTTAAATCTGTATCCTTACATACACATCACACACATAAACTTCTAATTCTCTATAAATATATTGGTAGAATAACGTTCTAATTCAAAATATCTAAAATTCACTGCATCACCAAAATGAGAAGTGAGATGAACATCAACAAACAGAAAATAAAGAGAATTTATTATGTTCATAGGGAAAAAATGGTAAACAATGTTTTATATAGCATGCATTTGCTTGTTTCTTTGGTTATCTATGAAAGAAACAATAGCAAAAAGATCCTGAGCCTTTAATCCTGATCTCTGTTAATTATAGATTTATCCTTCCATCATCATTTTTCCAGTAACTTCTGTAGGTCTGATACTTGCAAATCCCCCTAACAAATGAAACAGACAAGATCTCTTACCTGTAATTAGGGTCTTGCACAGCATCATGTTCTCTGAATAATTATCAGAAAAGTATCAGGGAAGGTCAAAAGATCTGCCTTTCAAATTATCTTCTGTGCTTAGTGACACAGAAAGTGAAAAACCATCAGATCTTTCTGTGTTTGTAGCTTTGCTGCTCAAGTCTTCAACAATGCAAAGTATTTTCCCACCATTACTTACACTGAAGAGGGAAGCTACAACACTGAAAACTCATCATGAATCTGGACAATAGCTCATGCAGCTAACCAATTTTAGAATCACTTCAATAAGCAGAGGCTTTAGAGTTGGAAACAGAATAACAAAGCTCTTCACATAAGGGAAATATGGAATCTGTAAAGTGTTTACTTAGAAGAATAATGGGAAATTATTATTTGGATAAATGTATTCAGAGGAAAGTTAGTACAGCCTGTTTCCAAGAAGTTTAAATCTGACAACAAAATTATAGGCAGTACCTGGATAATCAATGATACTATAGATGGTTTTAGAGACATATAGAGACATTCCTGGGTATGAGCCTCAACATCCAGGAAAGAGCATAATAATTTATATGGAATTGTCCTGTTAAGAAGAAGAAATGTTTTCTCTTCATTTTTTAGGCAGATTCTTTGCTCCTCACCCCCACCAGCCTTCATCTACCTCTCCCCCCATCGAACACACACAAGTTGCACGCCCGAAGCGGGAGAGGAATAGTCGTTTCCTCCTCAATCTCCACCAATTTTCCTGACATTGTAATTAAAGGGCTGACAGGGAAAGTGCAGTACTTGCTGTGAAATGAAATTGTTACACTAAAGAGAGTCCTAGACAGCTCAGTGATAAGATAATTTAGATGGCAAGGGAAAGCAGCTAACATATATGTGGGTATAAATGACAAAGAGTGGAGATTCGAGCTTTTGAAAATGTTGTTCAGACATCTTGAGACGGTGGGGAGAAGGTGCAGAGCTAGCTGTACCTAGCTCATCCTTCAGCTTTCCTGCCAGTCATAGGTAGAAGCTGAGAGTTATTGAACAGGAACTGCATCTGAATGAGAAAGTAAGAGACAGCAGCAAATTGATGGCAGGTAAGTGTTGTTAAAGCAGAACATGGTAGTGAGGGAGAAAAGTAACAAGTAGAAAAAAAATCCATGGTGGTTTCCTGAAGAAAGATTTTTTTAATCTTTCTTTAGGAAAAAAAAAATTACAAATTCCTTTCAGATACAAGAAGGGATAATAAGAACACAAAAGCTGAACTGTATGTATAAACTAACAATCTTTATAATTATTTTTTTAAGCAAAACAAGATGAATATTATAGAAATTACTTCTGACTTCTTATGAAAAGAGACCTAATATAAAGATGTAAAACCTATTATATCTTCAGGAGGACTGAGGCACGAGGTATTGTATGTATAAAAGGAGAATATTAGAAGAAAGGAATGACATTTGCAAATTTCCTGCCAGCATAAACCATTTGCACTAGTGAAAGATAGAAATGCCAAGGAAATAATTGGAGGAAATTTTGAAGACTTTGTAGGACTGAATGGCAATCTAAACTAGGAAGTTAAAGCACTACTATGCCCATAATAAAGGATTTCCATTACCCTGACATTTCAAAAATATGAAAACCATGAAGTGGTTCATGGAAGCAGCTAATTTGAGTGCCTGTAACATGGACTGCCTGAACAGCCAGAAAGCAGTCATATAGACAAATTATTGGTATGTGAACTTACAGTAGTATATGAAAAGTGAAGATACCCTAAAAGTGAAGATACCCTAAAAATTTGAAGTAGTAAGAATTTTAAAATTCTTTAAAGATTTTAATTTGAAAATGTAAAGAACTGAATGACAGTTTAAAAACAAAGATGTATCTACAACACTCTAAAACAAGTTCAAAATTTTGTAAGCTATTTCTTCTTTTTTTTTTTTTTTTTTTTTTTTTTTTTTTTTTGCTTTTAATCAATATTTTTGTTTCATGTCTTTGCATGACCAGAATATCAGATCACCAGCTGTAGAATCAGAGTCTGAAGGACTATCTTCTTTATATTACAGCGAAAGTAAGGACACATACGTCTTGTAAGAAAGCTTATTGCTGAGAGATTTTTCATTTATACCTTTGTAATACTGGGTTTGAACAAAGATAAAAATTAATTCTGAGAATCTTCAAGGTCATGTCCAAGCTATGTATACAGGTTTTTAAAAATTTACTGTAATAAAAGATATTTACAAAAATTACAGTTGAATGATGACCTGCTTATGAAATACAGCTAAATATCAGTTTTGTACATACAAAGGATGGACCAGTAAATGTGGGTGGATATATGCTCTAAAAATCAAGTCAGTATCCACTGAACATTCATAAAGAGCTGCTGGAGAACCGAAAGACTATTAATGAACTTCCATACAGAGAATGTCTGATGTCCACAGGCTAATGAACAATGAAATGTTGAAGAAATCTGTGAATAAAGCATAAATAAATTTCCACCAAATAATTTTTTCTTGTTAATGGAATAATGCTTGAGGACATAATGATTATTTGTCTGTTATGTTTTGTATCTATCATTTGATAATTGTTTCAATGTCAAATTTAGTGAAATAGATTCCAAAATGCAATCTGCTCCTAATATCTTTGCATTATCACCCATCTTGCTATTTTCTTAGACTTTTTCAATTTTAAAGTCACCACTATATATCTTCTCATAGGACTGCTGAAATTCATTGTACTTACTTGTTTAGCATCTCTGCATTATTTCTTTGTTAATGAAGTGCAATAATCCTGAAATATTTCCTCATTATAGTTGATGGCATCAAATCAGATTACCTAACATAGCAACCGTTACCAAGAAAGTCAACATCTCAAACTATATAATCCATGTTAGCATTGTTAAATGCTTTATTTTATTTTATTTTAAAGACTCATCTAACCTTCCTTCTTCAGAGGCAAGATTTGGCATTTTTTCCCATGTAGTATATTGTGATCTCTTAGCAGTAAAAACACCCCAGTTTTGCTAAGTGAAGGACTCAATAGTTCTCATGCTCTCAAACAATTCTGAACAGCAGTCAAATGAGAGCAAAATCATGTTTCTTTGCTAGGGTGGTTTGTTAATAATAGGACAAACTAACTTGTAAAGTTTTTACTGTGTTTATACGCAAATTTAGATAGGTGTCTGACATGGATGGTTCTGCACCTATAAAACAACACCCATAAAGAAGATGGCAGAGAAAGGACTTGATTAATGAAAAAAACATTCCTTTATGCCTGTCACTTTCAGCACTTAAAAATGTTGGTACTTATTAATGGTTCAGTGTAAGTATTTTTTTCTACAATAAGCAGAAATAATATGTATTTTTTCTTTTTTAATGATCTCTAATTTTTTCCCAGTGACTAATGATGTTAGCCAAGAGAGGTGGTGGAGTCATTGACCCTGCAGGTGTTCAAAAAAAGCTTGGATATGGTAATTAGTGCCATGGTCTAGTTATCAAGGTGGTATTAGGTCATAGGTTGGACTTGATGATCTCAAAGACTTTTTCTAACTTAGTTAATTCCGTGATTCTGTGGGTCTCTGATTCAGAATGAAGTACAGTTCATCGTATGTGATGTCCTGTTGAGAAATAGGGAAAGAGGCAGAAGGATTCACCCTCAGCTTTCAACATAATTTGCAAAATATTTGGAGGAGGCAGTGGCTACACATAGCCTGTAAGGTTACTGGAGCACTTATCTGCTCTGCTGAAGTGCTGGGACCAAAACTCTCTTTACATTTGATTTAGAGCAGACTTGAATTTGGCTTTTCTAGGTCTCAAGAGACTATGATAACTTCTGGCTTGTAGGGTACTCTGGAATGAGTAAATATCAATCTCCTTTTGAAGAGGTTCTACTTCTTGTAACCAATATTAATTCAGGAAGAGAGTATGAATGACCACATAATGTAATCATTAGAGTACTCAATTGGATGTAATGACAGCTGGATTCCAACCTGATTCACTGTGTTCCTTCTGTAGCCCATTGTGTTGGTTTCCCTTAATTTTGTATTTACAAAATACAAAATTCCCCCATGCCTTTGTCTATTCAGGAACTTTTAACATCCTGAAAAGAACTGACTTGACACTTCAATTTTTCTCTATGCTTTGCTTTGCTAGAAATGTAAAAATCATATCTGAAGTTGTTTTGACTGTTTCAGAAATGCAAATTTCAGCAACAAATTCATGCTCCAATGGGTTAGTTTTTTGGGCACTTTTTCTTGTCAAAGCTTGCTGAAGAGTTGAAATACAAATCAGATTACAGATGTTTGCTATTAATTTGGCAAGAGTCATTGTTATTTTTGTTATTGTTATTTTTGGTTTTCATCCTCAAACACCTTAGCCAGTGACTGTTTATTTAGTACAGAAGGTCTGCCTGGCTTCCTCTGACAGTAGTAAAAATTAAAATCAAAGTTTTTTAGGCTTTCTCATGCTTTAAAAATATTTTTTATGCTTTAATTAAAAGCAGATTAGATTCACACCAAAAATTTTAAACTTGCCTATTTTAATTTGTTAGAAGATTGAAAAATGTCCTAAATCAGAACTGACAAGAAAAATCCCTTCCTCTTCCTCTCCCAGATTTTTAGTAATCTAATGGATTTTCTTAGTGGAATTTCAAAATTTTCTAAGGCCATATGAATCAAAATAACCCCTTTCACCCTGGTGCTCTTTCAGAGTTAATCTCAATTTCTTTGGACTATGAAGTTCCACTTTATTGCTGTGAATACCACTTTCACTTTATTTTTGGGATATAAGGACATTATTTAAATTTATGCGACTCTCAAGTGTGCCAATCTCTCTAAGGCTTAATATGCCTTTTGGCACATCTTCTGGCAGCCAGAGTATTAAATATGGTAAGCAGATACAAAGATGATTAAGGACTGGTTTGGCATTTGTACAAAATATTTTTAAATGTGTATTTATTTATTAATGGTTCAAAATCTCCACTTTTACTGTATCTGATATAGCAGTTTCAATTTGAAGTGTGAAAATAAATTATAAATAAATAATAAAACTAATAATAAATAAATAAATAAAAAAATATATCTATGACAATGATTATTTCTTTGATGGAAAACTTTTGCTGAAAAGTGGAAAAAAGTAAAGAGTAGAAAAGTGAAATAAAGGTGAAGCTTTAAAGAGAGTAAGGAATTTCTGTGGCCAAAGGAGGGTTTCATAAAAGAGCACTTAATAACCAGCTTTGTTGCTTCTCAACGTTTTCCTTTGACAGTCATAAATTCCTAATGCTAGTGCATGAGAGAATATAGGGGTGACCTTCCTTAACTATTGAATTATATTTCAAGTTTTGTTTCTTTTTTCATCAAGTATCAGCTTTCATTCCACTACTTTCTCTATTCCAACAATAGTGACTATCTGAATCAACCATGTTTTAGGAATAAAAAAACAACCACAATTTTTTCTTGTTCTTGTTAATATTAAGAACATTGCTTAGTTTCAGAAACTTTTAGATCCTTCCTTTTTTCCATATAAACTCCCATCAACTGCTTTCACAGTGGAAGGATGTGGAATCATAAAACAAACACAAGCATTCTGTAACACTTAAATTCTATATACACAGACTTTCTGCAGACTTCATACCAGGGCCTAGTTACAAGTGCACTGAACTCAGAGAATCCACTTGACTTTAGAAGCCTTTGATTGCTTTTATATTTCATAAGTAATTTTGGCAGTTTTCACTGGTATTAAAAAGATTCACATCTCTTAACCAGAGACTAATTGTGAATGGTCATATCACAATCATAGTTTTTTATAATAGCTGCTATAAAGAAATAGTAGGAAAAATAGGAGTATTCAATAACTTGGTTTTGAGTAAAAATAAGGCACTCTTCAAAGTTAGACTTATAGTTCTGGTTTTGGGGAATCATTTGTCTGTCTCTCTAAGAGATTCATCCTCACTCTTCTGTTATCTACAATATTTCTGACCACACTGCTCATCTTTCCAGAGTTTTCACTGTGTTGTAGCTCAAGTGTAACTTCAGTAGTTTCAAACCAACATTTACTGAATTACATGAATTACCAATGTGAATTAACATTTACATGAATTACCAACATTTTAAATAACCCAAGTTTTAGTCCTATCCTTTGGGCTGTTTTCCTCCCAGGATCAGTTTCTTCAAAACCATTTTCCATTCTTTCATGGTAGCCACAGTAGCTTGCTTGTGTCAGTAAGAGTGTACTGTGCACTGTTAGAGTGGTAGAAGAACATTCCAGATATTTATCTTAATATAATGCTTCTGGTATCTCTATTTTAATACTGTTTTCTGCTACAAAATAGTTGTATTGTGTTAATTTCAAAACCATTTGAAGAATTACGTGGATCAGAAAAGTATTTCTGGAGAAGTTATGTTATTTAGAAGGTAAAACAAATGTTTCTATTGTGCATCTTTCCCATTTAGCTATGTCACCTTCTGCATGCTGATTTTCCTTTCCCAAAATATTCGCACAATTCACTTGATATTTTGAATGAAAAAAACATAACTGAGAATAAGCAACAAAAATTAGGATATAATCACAGTGTGGTCAGATTTCTCAAAATTTTAGTTCACATTTCTAGGATATAGAAATTTTAAATAATTAATTTTACTATCATTAAAATTAATGGCATTTTTATTGTCAGTCCCAAGTGGAACAATATTGTTGAGAATAACAACAAAAGAATTTTAAATTACCTGACCAATATTAAAAATATTAAAGACAAGAAATTAAAAAAATACCCCTTTTACTAGTACACCCTTGATATTTCTTGATATCTGTGACTCGGTTAAACTTTTGTTCCCTTATTGCATAAACAGGTCCTAAAATATTTGTTATTTCATTTCTATGAATAGAACTGTAGGACGTACCTTAAGTCCTTAATGCTTATTCCAGTACAGAAGAAATGCTGTGTGTTTATTCCAAAGATAGTTATATTATCTATCTACTTTTTAGTTACTTTTAGTACTTCTGTTCTTCAGGTACAGATCTCCAAATAGCTCTCAAATGTTTGTTTGCTTTGGAATAACTTCCAAGAAAACTGGTGAAATTTTTTTTCAGTAATATCACCTAAAACTACAAGACCAAATGCTGTCCAACTGGCCCTTTACTGGCCAAATAAATAACTAATTTTTATAGGGAAAAATTACAAGGGATTTTGTACCACATTGCGTTTCTTTGAAAACTGTTTTTTAAAATCCCTCAGACACTATTAGAGAGCTTACTTTGCAATTTTAATGTGAAAATAGCAATGCAACATATTAAGTATTTCTAAAATTCTGAGTCAGATCATGAACTATTCTTCTCAGAAGCTTTTCTTTTTCGTGCCTCATTTTTGATGAGTTTCTCAATACAATCCTCTTTTCCTAATGAGAAAGCGCTTTGCTAATTTTTTCCACTTTTTAAAATTCAAACTCATTTGTTTTAGAGTAGAATTGACTAATTAAAACTTTATGTAATTATAAACTGTGGACTTTTATTTCAACTTGTTGATGGAAGAAAGTGCAAACTAAAATTTTGTTGTGCTGAGATTTTTCACAACATTCCTGAATAATTTTTAAAATGTATTTATTTTTATATTGGAAGCATGCTATTTTAAGTAAAAAAATATTAAATGCATTAATCTCTTTACAAGAGATATTCTCTTCCTCTGAAAGAAATGGCATTTCCCTACAGTGACCATACAGCTGCATCTAAAATACCACATTTCTTTTTCAGTGCTACCAATAGGAAACAGCGATTTTGTATCAAATGCCTTTGTTTATTTATTAGCAACAGCAAGGGCACAGAAAGATAAACTGCTCTGCTGTCACATTTTGATTGTTCATTTAAACTTCAAAGAGGTATAATACCAATAACATAAGTTTTCATATCTGAACAAAATTAAATAATGGTCCTGTCTATTTTTCCCTATCTTTTTTGTTTACTCTCTCAACTTTGCCAAAGGAATACACCCAGGATATCACTACCTAACAGTTAATCAATTTTTTTTAGACTAATGGTTTTCATGTCCTTTTGTTGGAGGTTCCCCCTCCTTTTCCTCAAGCAGCTGCTGTTTTGTCTGAACCATAGCAACCAGTCAAGCAAGCAGAATAAGTAGCTCCCTGAGAAAACAGCACCAACTCTGCTCCATAGGTGATCTAGGGAAGAGAGCTTCATAGCAACCACTCCTATCCTCCATTACCAGGCTTAGAAATAGGATTTCTCTTCAATGAGGAGTATTATCTGGAAGGGAAGCAAAATCAGTAAGTGCACCAGGGCTTGTCTGTGGTCTGCAGGCAGATGGAGTTAAAAAAAAATCTTTCAGTGGTCTTCTATGTATTTTGGATCCAAATAGCCATAAGATTAAGTATTTTTGTGCTAGGAAGAGGCCAGTTTGTAGTAGTAGAGAGCTTTAGGAAAGGCTATATGGCTGGAAGAGGGTAGCCTAGCTGAGCTCCTCTACTTTGGATTCCTCCAGCTGGTGTTGCAGCAGCCTACACAGATGGAAGCTTGAGGCAGGGATTATCAGTAGTCACCTCACAGGAATTGGCCCCAGCAGGCATTTCCCTGTTTTCCACACTGTGCTGAAGCTTACCTGTCCCACCTGGAGAGAACATTGCTTTAGTTTCACACTATCCATTGGAGGCAGAATAAGAAGCACTGCTGAGTTTCAGATTTTCCTGCCCTGTAAGGGAATGTTAATGTGTCAAGAATTTTTTTTGAAGGAAAAGAAGTAAATATAAATCTACTATTTTGTTACTTCTCTTCTATGAGCAACTGGTTTTAGAGCACAAATATTTAAAAAGCACAAGATTAAATGTCAAGAAAAGCAAGAATGATGAATTGCATAAACTTACATAATGTTTAAAATATAATTCTGATTTTTTTTACTAGATATCATAACTTCTTTTATAATTCCTACAATGATTAATGACAAGGAAGAATATAGACATTTACAGGTTTTGGAATAAAATTAAGTAACTAACTGAACAGGAGAAGTATTGTTATGTTTTATATTTTTATGCAAAACATGATTTAAAATTTAAAAGAATAATTAAGTAGTTCATGTATACTGTTGACTGAATATAAATGAATGTCACTTCACTGGGACAAGGCTTGTATGTCTTGTTATCTGACTTGCATTTGAAGATTGGAAGTATAACAAAAATGCCTACCTGCTTTAAAAGTTTTCAAGAAATTCCATCATTAAAAATTCAAATAACATCTGATTTAAGGTAAGAGGCAACTGATTTTTAAAGCATCCAAAAAAATCCTCCTCACCTGAGAGCCTGTTATTACAGCCAATGAACACCAAGTGAATGTATCAAAATTAGCAAAAGAAAAAAAATCTCTGAATTCCCTCTGGGCAATAAAAGGATGGTTTTATATGTGGAATTTTTGGAATGTTTCATTGAGGGAACATTAATAGTTCATCAAGATGAAGGGTTAGAACAGTTCACAAGATATTTGAATTTTGTACAGTTTTAGTTTCCAACCTTTATTTTCTCAGCCTGAAAGCTTTTGAACACTGAATAAAATATATTTTACTGTCTTCAACCTACATTTTAGATGCACTGCCGTATTCAATGCAAGATATTGATGAACCTTGTATTAGCATCCTATGTCATTTTGATATTGAAAAAAAGAAAAAGGAAAAGAAGGCTATGAGACCAACACCATGCTAATAAAAATAAAGATCACTTTCCTAAAAATCCCTCTTCTGTGGCTAAATCTCAAAAAAAGAAACCTAGCTGTGATAACTTTGCATAGTCTGAGGTTTCCAAAGCACAGTGCAAGGAATAATTAATTGTGCCAGTTGCCAGTGAGGTGTAGCTTTGCTCCTCAGTCAACTGTTTGTGAAAATGTTGTTCCACTAATTGAAGAAACACAAGAAAGTCGTTTCCCTGGGTTACTGCAGCTGGCAAAGATATTGCCATTCACCAAGGAGTATTGTTATAGGAAGTTTCACTAGAGTGCAGACAGACTTTCAAAGCTGAAGGGAAACTTCAGGACCTTTCAATTAATACATAAGAGGATAGCTGGAATGTGAGATAATAAGAATAAACAGTTCATTGAAGTATTTTATTCACATATGAAACTTTTCTTCCACTTACCTTAATTTTCAGACTAAAAAAGTGGCTGTTACTCTTCAATTTTCTTTCAAGACTTTTTATTCCACTGATGTTTGCGTCCTGAGTTTAATTAAGCTTTATGAATTCCTTACAGCTGGAAGACTTAGCAAAGGCTCAGATATGCTTTCCTGGCATGAATACTGTTATTTTCAGACTGAAGCTGTTTTTAATTGGATGGTGGAATAAATACTTTATTGAAATAATTAAATAAAATTCATGTAGTAAACTACTGAAATATTTACAGCATAAAGAAGAAATAAATTATCTGATAAGATGCTATATTAATTGATGTGAAGTATATATATGAGAGAGAGTGGTCATAAAAAAAAGGGAAGCAAAAAGGGATTTGAATAACCCTTAGGCAGGTCTCAGTATCTGAACCATCTATACTGTGCTGTCTTTACTCAGTAAATTACGCATACCACCATGATGACATCACTCCAAGGTCCTCAATTAATCTACTCCTTTTTATGATCTTTCACACCTTTCATTGTGGTCAAGAACCTTGTGAAGGATGAAGTGGATGCTAATATTTATACAGCACTTAATGTAATTGGGTCCTGACCTGGCTAAGCACAACAGTTATATAAACATATATTGAAAAAAAGAGAATCGCTGCAGGGCTCAGCATGCATTTGTTCCTAAAACTCAGTTTTTGTTGGTTCTCTGGGCACAGGAAATATCAGATTATTATGACACACTGACTGTGGTCTGTCAATAAATTAATATTTAACAATCAAGAGAGATTAGGAACTCAATGTTAGCTTTAGAAAAACACTCCAAAATTCCAAACTCAGCTGCTTCCTTGAAAACAATAGACAAAGTCCAACAGAAACCAATTAACTTGAAGGGTTAAATAGACATTTGGAGAAGTGCTATACTTAAGATTTGAAAAATACAGGTTTAGGAAGAGGAGTGACCTAATATAGAAATGTTAAACACAGAGTTTGTAAAAAATACCTCAGCAGCTGAATGGTGTGGTGTTGGGCTACATTTTTCTTCTTTCTAGATATGGAATGTAACTAGAATATTGAGAGCCAAATCTTGATCTTTATTGGAAAAAAAATTAAAAACATAGGTTAACAGACCTTGGATATAAGTTGGAGAGGTGCACAGGTAGATCTTAAGAAAGTTGTTCATTTCTTTAAATAGTTTGTTTTAAGGAAGTACGTAGCTTTCTGGGTGTTTTAAAAATGTTTTTTTCTAACTCTACAACACCACTGTAGAAATACATGTGAGTGAAGAACCCACAAAAAAAAAAAAAAAAAAAAAAAAGAGCCTCTCTGCCTCACGCAAAAGACTTAACAGGTTTTTTTCTGCCTGCCAGTGAGGGATACTTAAAAAAAGACTGCAGTTGGCAAGTAAAAGGAGAGGCTGAGAGGTAAAGGTCAAAATGTTCATGAAAAACCATCTCAAATTCAGTGCCTGAGTTTATAAGCTATTTTCTTTCTAACAATTTAGCATTTTTTAACTCCTTATCACTGCAGATGATACATTCATCAGTATAAAAGTGACTGCATTTCCTATTTCTATTCAAGTGGTTTATTCTCTAGCTCTTTTTTTTTAACCTTTTGTTTATATGTTTACAAACCTAAGATTGAGTTTCATGCATTCTGAATGCAGAATGAAATATGAATTATTAAAAGTATTATAAGATTGCCAAATATCTTAGCCATTGCTTTTCTAAACTTTCAGTATTTGTGGTTATAAATTTCTATTAGAACAATTAAACTTTGTGTATTGCATTAACTGGACCTTTGTGAAATGCCAGCCTCAGCTCATTTTTGTCAATGTTTAAAATAGGAATATAGTAGACCCAATTAGAGAATGTAGCCAATTCTAATAACAGTTCAAGGTGACAATCTTCTAATTCTCTTTTTGAGTTTAAATCAGCTTTTCTCACTCGAGATTGTTTTACACTGCTGCTAGAAAATTGACTTAGATTTAAAAAATTATCAATCCACTACTAGGGAGGATTTCAAGGCAAATTCATAATTTAATTATACTATTTTTTTTTTTTCCTTTTTGTCTGGGTCTTTTTTTCATCCCTGAATAGACATAACACCAACTGAATTCAATAGGCTTTGTCACTTGGGGTCCATCTATAGTAAAAAAAAAAAGCAGCTACTGCTCAAAAGAACTGTAGAGCTCCTCATACACCACCCCAATCAGAACCAGTATAAAAAGGGGGAAAAAATACCAAAGGAGAAACAAACCAGCATTTTAAAGGAAAGATACTATCCTAGGCATGTTGAGGTACAGCCTTTAATGTTACACCAGGGTAAAACTGAACAAGAAATTGTAGTTGTCTAAAATAGTGCAGGTGTCTGTACAGAAACACATGCAGCACGGGGAACAAGCATGAGGAACTTGAGCTCCAGAGTGACAGAATCATGACACTGAATTAGGTGGAGGGACAGCTACCCTGAATGTAGCGGTGCACTAGATGGGAAGCTAAAAGACATGTTTCAGGTATATTTTTGCCTTCTGCATCAATAACTTGTTTTTCATAGATATTTATATCCATATAGAGTCAGTTGGAGGCCAGAGAACATGCATATCACATCCTCTTAGCTTCAGCCTTAAGCTGCATTATTAGTCAGCAAAGTGGTCTGATCCAGACTGAAAAGCTGTTCTAAGGAGCATGTGGTGTCAGGTGCATCAGAAGGATCAGCTGTCATTTTCCTGACTCCAGTGTTTTCCATCCCTTCCTAAAGGGTGAGCTGTAACAACTAAAAATTTTCTGAGAGAACACTTTGGAAAACATGTAAATGAACTTGTGAGAAAATATCTCCAAGTTCCTCTTGCAACAGCTTTTGCATTGCTGGAGTATTTGTTATGGTATGCTGCATAGAAAAGTTTAAGGGAAGCTGGAATACTGAAAAGAAGCTTCAGGTAATTAAATTCTTCTACACTGTGTAGGAACTCCTAGAACAGAACAAGTTTGGAGAGATGGCAAATTCTGCAGTGTGGGTTTATCTATCATGCTGAGGTCCAACTATTCTATTCATCTGTTTTTTCACTTACCTTCAGTCATCCCCTGACACACACACTAGCTAGATATCTTCCCCTTGTGAAGACAAATTAAGAGGTGACTGGGAACAAAGCAGGAGAGCTGTGCTATCTGACAGATGAATTTTCTGTGCTGAATTCTGTGAGTGAAGGCACTCAACCGTATCCATTATTTGGGTTCCTCAGGAGGAGAGTAATCATCTGGACAAAGGGTGAGGGGAAAGTTGTGCTTGCAGTGGAATCTTATTTTCCTAAAGAATATTAGATCTGCAGAGGGCAATTTGAGGCACACAGAGGAGTCTAAGCTTTAGTAAACAATCATATTTATATAGAATCTGGCTGTGAAAATATTGCAAAGTATAGAAATCCCTAGAACAATAAATCTTCTTGTTCTTCCTGATGGAGATAGATTCTAAGGTCATCAACTATAAGGATCAGATGAGTCTCACATGAATGCTTTGGCCCCAAGCTTCACTGGTAATAAACAGGATTTTTATTACATTTCTAAGTGCTTCATGACATGTGTTAAATTACTGTAAGCTTCACAAACTGCAGCACAGAAGTATTGTGCAATTGGATAGTTCAAATATGTTCCCTTTGTTCCATTTCAACACAGTGGCTCAGCTTCTCTTGCAGAACAAAAAATGCTCTTTGCTTATTTTATACACTATCTGAACCAAACTGTTCAACCTTTGCATGATTATAGTAAATGAAATAAATATTATTCATGTAAGTATAGAGTGCAATATTTCTCAATTGTATTTTTTAGCTGATGAACCCTTCTATTTAATATCAGTTAGTCTCTCTGTACTCTAAGTTTGCACCTAAAGTGCAGGATGTATAAGCCCATCTCAGGCTGTGATACCTCGATAAATCTGAGCTTTCCATCCAGCCAGGATGCTGACATGCAACCACCTTCTCCTGGCCATTCTGTCCAGGCTAGATCAGGTCTTAATCTACAGCTTGTAATTTATATTATAAACTTTTTTTAAATCAATGAGTATCTTTGACAGAGTCTCTTTATTATTTATTATTTTTCATAGGGTCACTTCAAAGCCTGGTGAATCCGTGCATGTATTTAAACCGATGTTAAATCAGACTGTTAACTCCATTTCTGTGTTTGGACATGTGCAAAAATCAAGACTGAAATAATTATTATTATTCATTGTGAAGCAGAGCTTCGACCTCTCAATAAAGCCTCTCAAAGAAAAGATACCAAACAATAAGCATTGTGTGTAAATTCAGTGCAAAACGGAAGCAAATGAGTTATGGCATTTTTGTTTTATCACTACAGGGAAAGCTATGGAAATATTCAAGTCTCTGCTTTTAATGAACAAGTATGTCCAAGTTTCCTCAGAAGAGCTGATTGCCTAGTCTTCAGCTTAATCTACCATTTCATTAAGTACTTGGAATGAATAATGATAAAAATTAAATAAAAACAATTCATGCATATTTGTATATAAATCAGATGTCTAAAGGTTAAAGCAGCAATATTAAAGGTGAATATTCTACTAGTAAAATGAGAGGAAACTTTAAATGCAGAAACATAGCTTCTTCCTAAAATACTAAGTGCTTCCCTAAATACTTCAGTGTTTCTCCCTAAAATACTAAGAAATATTAAGAAATATTTGGTTTTATTCATTTATTCATGGTAAACATCTACCCTCACATCTTCGCAGTAATATTCCAAAACCATAATTTGACCTTGAGGTAGGTGGTGTCTTATCCTGGACAAGATATTTTTGTGTGACAAAGAGATGAATATTGTCCTTGGTAGTTCTTCTTTTAAGAATTCTGAAAACCAGTGCAGAGGAAAGAGCATCTATAATTTATATTCAGAATAGCAACTCAATAATTAAAGGTTAACAGTCTAGAGAAATTGCAACAAAAAAGCCTTAGCAAATTGTTAGTGAAGTAACCCTCTACTGAAGGGAATATTTTTATATTTAGTGCGAGTTTAAAGGGAGAAATTCTGGAAAGTTACTAAAAAATAAGTAAGATGAGAATTTAAAGTAAAATGTCTTTAGTAGCTGATCAGATCTCTTTCTTTTTCTAGAAGTAGGCTTTTAAGCTTTGCTGGCATTATAGCTGATCAGTTAATTTGATGTTATTTATATCTAAAAATCTGTAATGTTACTTTTCATTTCATTCTGACAGTATTTCAAAAATTATTTTGGGGGTTATTTTTAGCTGCCAGTTGATAAATTTTCTAGGTGAAAATTTAAAATTCTATCATGTAATTTATATTCCGCTAAGATTATTTCTTTTTTCTTTTTCAAATATCTTTGCTTGGTAACTCTTCTAATTGAGCTAAATTCTTAGTTAGTATTAAGCTAATTTTCTTAACATGTTTGTATATATTTTTCTTTCAGGAATAAAAAAGGCAGGAAGCTTTTATTATTAAAATGGCCAACATTCCATGCTCTTTTTTCTATCATTTTTAATTTAAAATTAGGGCTCAAATTATAAAACAGCATTTTTTCTGAGAATCACAATTAAAGCTTAAAGGATGCTTCTGTCATAGTGTCCTTGGGTATTTTTTTTTTTTTTTTCTACCAAACCACATCTTCTATATATTGTCTATTTGACAGATGGCTTCACTTCCATGGCAGTTTTCCCTTGTAGCCATATTTTGGTCATGGCTCATACTGTTTCAGCTATTTGTTTCTATTTAAAAGTTCAATATCTCTGCATTTATTCTAAGCTGCTATTATGCCTACCAGCTTCAAAGAGATTTAACCCACCTATTAGCACAAGGGGGCTTCATAACTACAGAATTATGTTTCATTAGTCCTATCCATCAAAACATGATTGTCTGCATCATGGGGAGGTTAAGACACTGGACATATCAAGTTCTAAGGTCATGCAAATAGATTCTTCTCCTAGAGCTTGTCAGGTGTATCCAGCTGGAACACCCAAGGATCAGGGACAATACCACACCTGTTATAGTCTGGAAAGAAATATCTACTGTTGAGTAGAGAAGGAGTGGATATTTGTGAAAACAGAACATATTTTTGGAAAGAAGAAGAAGCAAATTTCAAAGAAGTCTGAACACGGGATTTTGAGCAAGGTAAAAGCATTTGTCTGCTTCAGGCCAAGAAGCCAGAAGCAAGCATTTACTTATTTATGTTACAATTTGGTCCCATATTCTGTGTAAAAATCATAAAAGTTTTCTCCTTTTGATTATTAAAAACTTTTGTATTATCTGTGTTGCAAAATAGTTTTGTAAGCCTGGAACAGGTTAATATTGTCACCTGTATGGAACCTCTTATTTAATGAGAAAATTTAAAATTAAGCCATATTCCCAAAACTTTTTATTGTCCATGTATAAAAAAAGTAAGTGTCCACCAGTAACTAAATACAAAGAGAATGAATAAGATATTTCAAGCATCAAATGTCATAAAAACATGGCCAGACTAAATTTTCAAGGGTAGGCTGTTATATTGGTCTCTTGCATCCTTTTATATGTAATTTTAAGTCAAAAACAATCTCAGCAGGTAGACAAGATTAAGTGGGAAATGAAGCAAACCAGAATTGCACTCCTTTTAATGAAGAAGCTCAGGAAGAGGTGATGCTATGTTTTTTTTTTTGTTTGTTTGTTTTTTTTTTTTTTTTTTTTGCAAACTCACATGCATCTACTTGCCTTCCAAACAAGTAAGAGCATTTCCAGCTACCTGCCATGGGCAAACAGCTTATTAGCACAATATTACTCTTTCAACCTTAAAGGCAGATGGAATCCATATTTCTAGGATATTTTTTGTCAATTTGTAAGCAGTCTGGTAGTTGATACAAACACTCTTTGATTGGAAAGAACACAGGAATGGATGATAAGGGCTTGTTTATAGTCTTCACTGTACCAGCTCAGTGCTGGTGCTTCATTTGGTGCTACACAGAGAGTCAATGCTCTATGAAATAAGACACTTTTATAACCAGGTATATGACACTAAGACTGACTGAAGAAACTGCGCTGAGAGGCCAGCGCTGAATTCCTAGGTACTGTAAATACAGGCAGTTCTATCAGCACACCCAGAATCAGTACCAAAATAAAAAAATTAAAACCACATATGCATATAATGCCCAAAAGCTGGTACTCAAAATGGTGTTGTACAGTCTGGCATTGTGTCTGATTTTACTGACAGCCCAATAGATTTCTGATTGTCTTCACTGAGTGGTTTAGTTTTGAAAGGAAACCTGGACAGACACTTTAGATGTCAATTTACTAACACAGTCCAAGTTTTAAGATCTGCTAAGGTACTAATCATGAAATAGTTAATGGCATCTAAACAAGTAAACAATAATTGTTCCAAATGGAAACAAACCACTATTTGTATAGCAATTTATGATTCTTCTAAATATAGCCAATTCAGGGGCAAAACCCCAGGGTTTCCTTTTTTTCCATTCAAAATCAAATACTGATATATGAAATTCCAGTTTCAAATATGTTGCAGGGTTTAAAGGGGTGCATTTGAGAAAGGCTATGTCATTGCATAAATAAAAAAAAAATGTTCAAGTCTGGACACTTTGGCACGCAACCTTAAATATGAAATGAATCCAGGCACTGTTACATGAAAATCTGGGCTTATAAATTTGAATGATCCCCTGGTAAAAATCTAAGAAAAAATTCAATATATTTATGAAATATTAGTGATAGAGCAGTCTTTGATGGTTTGTGTATTTTGATCTCTTTGAATTTGAATATGATAATCTTTCATTTTAAGTCGTGTTTATGAAATGGAACAAAATTATTCTAAGATGCATGCCAGACTCTCTTCCCATAGGATGTTTGTGAGTAGGTTTTCAGCAGAAACATGGTAATTATGCTGTATTTACTATTTTTACTGTTTATGATGCTATTTGTGGGTGGGTGTGAGTGGAATAGCTTCATGTGATAATGACTGTATTTTTTATATATGCAGCTTGTTGCAGTAGCAAGGCATCTATCTCCCTGTTATAAAAGGATATTAAAGTTATAATCTGCCAGCCAACATTAAATTCCCATAACTCCCAGCAGCTGAATTTGTTAAAGAAGTTAATACCCTTCTAGGTCTCTGGTGAGGGTATATGCTGCACCATGATACACTGTTTATCTCCAGGCATAGCTATGCAAACAAAGGCTTTGTAAAGGATTTACCTCTCTGACTGGGAGAACACTGAATACAAGTTATTTTTTGTTACATATTAAAGAACCTGAAAAAAAAAAGACTGTGTCTGGGTTCTTGTATGGTCCACAGTCTTATTGGGGTAATGAGATTATTTTCATTTGCTAGCCAAAACAAACTTTTTTCTTCCAAAATAAACAACAACAACAAGAAGTCACTTTAAATAAATGAAAATGTCCTTTGTTTGGGGCTTCTTTTTATCCCCTGGTCACAGTGTTAGGACCTTTCTGCCAAATTTGCCTGCTGCAGCTGAAACCCCAGGAAAACCAGGCTGTTCCCTGTTCCAGGCTGAGCACAGAAGAGCAGCCACTCATTGGGACCTCAGGCTCCTGCTCTACTCCCCTGAGGCCCTATTGCACTATGTGCCTCTCCTCTTTTCCCCTGAGTCCTGAGTGCTCTCATTTCATTGAACTTCAATGACTCTTTGATATTCCTTCTGCCAAATGAATCCCCCATTACACAACCGCTTTCCGTTAAGTCCCAGGATAAGTAAAAAGAAAGCAAAATAGAACCATGCTGTCTTGAAGACTACACTGAAACTATTGGTAAATTAAATATTCTATTCTATGTATTTATGCTATGTCTCTTAATTAAAATGGTAACACATCTTTTCCTGGGAAGTCTACAATCTGTGCAAATTCCCCCCCTAAATCTGAAGTTAAATTAAATTGAAAGCAGACAACAGATGAACAGCTGTCAGTAATAATAGGTTTGTAAGTGTTTTAGTAGACACATCAACAGTTTTTGGTATACAGCTAGGGAAATGAGACATATGGCAATTGTGAAGAGTAATTATAAAATTTTTCTGAAAATGCTAATAATTCATACATTTAATCACTTTAAAGCTTCCCTTGTTTGATGTTCTTTATCTTCAAGTTGTTTTCTACAATTACATCCTAGCAATGGTACAATATATTACCATATGAAGTGTGACTACTATTGTACCTCTTAAATGTCTATCAGAAGCAATGCTTTAATGATATAAATTACCCCAGGGTTGAAAGCATATTTTGCAATGACTCTGTCTAGCTGTCTAAATCTTTATTGCTACACATAAAAAATGACAGAGTCATATTTGCAAGACCATGGAACTTATGAAGCCTTTGCAGTCTATTCAATAAATTTTCTGCATCAAATATTCATTTTATTTTCAGTTCTTTCCTCATTTTCTGCCACTACTATTAAATCTAGCCGTGTTAGATCTTCAGTCCTCCCTTACATTTGAGATTTCTGTACATCTGACTAAAAATATGGCAGGAAAGTATTATGTGTGATTCAGATTCATGTGAACTTACCAGTATTCTCACTAGACTGATTGCACATTTTTTCTTGTGATTACCTCTGTAATGTTTCCTCTTTGTGGCTGCCAGATAAAAGCTTGATCCCAGTTCAGAAAAGATGGGTGAAAGAGTGATGGGCTGGGTTGCCTGCACATTAATTGCCATCAGATTTGACTCTGGGAAAACTAGATTGATTGTAAGCAGAAAGTAATCGTGCCCTCAACAGTATGACACACTGACTTCAGACATTGTCATATTAACCAACCTTTTAAGAGCCATTTTCCTTATTGTGATCAAAAAAAGAATGAAAAAGAAAATATTTTTCTTTGTAAATACATACATGTATTTTCATCTCCTTTTCAGAGATAAACCTAGTATAAAGTGAATTTACATTATTTCAATTATAATCTGTACTAATGACAAATTATAGCAGTGACAAATATCAATCAGTTAGAATTGGCTGCATGCATGTTAGGCAGAGGTCCCTGAAACAGAAGAATTTCCTGCTGGATTGGGCACGGATCTAAATACAAAATCCCTTTCCCTTACAAAGATTTTTAAGTATCCTGAAGACTAAGGAGTTGGTGCCTGTGTGTCAAGAAAGTATGTTCATTAACTTCTTATCAACATTTGATATACATGTGCCCATGTAGAGGTGGGCTTATGTGATGAAAAAGCCCTGTTGGTTTGGTAAATACTATCAAATGCTTTAATAAATTCCTTTGCCAAAAAACTCTAAAATCTGTTCTATTTTGTACTGTGAGCCTATGAGTAGAATAAATTATTATTTATGTAGGGTACTAGCTCTAGCTCTTACTACTCTACATTTACAGAGCTCTGCTTCAACAGAACACTCCACCTTACTGTGGAAAACTGCATTTGAAGGTAAGGAGGGGAAATGGCACTATATTTCATTCAAGAAAATTTTAGGAAAAAGATAAAGTGAGGAAAGAAAATATTTTTTCCATGTTAATTTATATGGTTTCTATGTGATACAATAGCAACAATGAGGTGAGGGGGTAAGGAATAATCTACAGGCTACACCCATGGCCCCAGCCTCTGCCCCCTCATGGTTACTGAAAAAAATTGTAATTAATTAATGTTAATTAATTAACTCTCTTCTGGATGAAAGTAGAACAAACCCCAAGTCAACCGTTTTGCTGTTTGAAGGAAAAAGAACTAAACAAATGATAAAGAGGATAAAGAGAGTTATCCAGCTATAAAGATGGCATTAGCTGTGCAATTGCAGGAATAGAAAATTAACCTTTTTTGTCCAAAAACTATTCTACATATATATTGTTGAAAATATTTTTTCTGAATTCCCATCCCATGTGAAATTTTCTACTCCAAATTACGATATTTGTAATTTTTAATCATGCAAACCAGCCATTTAATAAATAACTATATCTGTGTTTATGATTAATAATCATGGTAATTTGAAATTCAGATATGTTCATGTGGTTTCCTTACATTATAATTGTTGTGTACATCCCAGATAGTGAAGGTGAGGATCTATTCTAGGAAGATAGCAGGGAAAGAAAGAAACACAGAAGTGAAGGACAGCATTTACAAAATTGTAGCAGTAACACTTGAATGTTGGTGAAAAGATTTAAATATCTTTTCTGAGGGAGCACTGGATTAATGACATCTGAGTGAAAGACTTGTCCATTTATAATATGAGGTTTGAACAATAGTAGCTAATGGAATGATGGTATGAAGAGTAGGCAGATTCTGTTAGGAGTTAAAACCTATAATCAGCTACACATCTTAATGACTTGGTTAGCAAAGAAAGCAGGTATTGTAGGAATCCTGTAACACAAGCTGTCCCAAGCTCCTAATGTCTGCAGAACTATAGAATTTTTAAGACTGTATAGAGAAAAAATGAAGCTATAACTTTGTAGGACTCAACTCCAGAAAGTAGCAAAGTGTAGCTGTGACACTTTAAAGCATTGTGCAGGCAAAAATGGAAAAATTTAGTTTAAGTAGCTTAAAAAACATATGCTGGGGATTGAGACTGAAAGGACACTAAAACAAACATAAGATAATTATTTTTGACTAAGGTTATCAGAGAACTGCAACAGCATTACAGCCTCTGCAGAAGAAATATACATTGACCAGAAACTGTACAGTTGAATGTTAGGCATGGTTTAATAATATATATAGATCAAGAACAAAATAGCGAAAAATAAGGAGAAATAAATTATGCATATATCTGCAAAATGTAACTACTGTCCCTTGAGAACTACTGGAGATCTGTAGATTCATCACTTTGCAAATGACAATACACGATTTTCAAGCAATTATTTATCAATTGATTGGAAGGAATATTTTGTCTGTCTCTATTGGCTCTGGGTGGCTGTACTTAAGGCCCTCTCAAATGTGTGGGAGTTTTATTGGCCTTGAGAAACAGATTACTTAATTCTTTCTATAGAGCAAGTATGAACAGGTCAGTAAGCAGCTTGAACAGCTATGGACATTTTGTTTAAGACCCAACATATTTGTACAAACACAAGATTAATGTACAGATATTTTATTCCATCACTTAGAGCAGTCAGTATTTTTTTACACCTGGCTGTAACCTTTAGCTCCATCTTGTCATTTAGAAAAATCTCTTACATACGGAGGTCCCAGTGAGAACAACTTTTGCTTTCCTGCTTTTGAAAGAAAAAGTATAACAGTTATGGAGGAAAACTGCTTGCCTTGCCACATGCACTTTAATCTCATAGAATCATGTAATCATGAAGGTTAGAGAAGATCTTTAATATTAGGGTTCAACAATTAACCCAGTGCTGCCAAGTCCACCACTAAACCACGTCCCTAAGTGCCACAATTACCTGTCTTTTAAATACCTCCAGAGATGGTGATTCCACCACTTCCCTAGGCAGCCAGTTTTTGTCTTTGACTACACTTTCAGGAAAGAAAGTTTTACTAATATTCCATCTAAACTTCTCCTGGACCAACTTGAGGCAATTTCCTCTTGTCCTGCTACTTGTTATTTGGGATCATGAAAAATCCAGAATAAAGGCTCACAGAAGAAGGTCAGTGTAAGAATGTATGCTCGGACAAGTATTCTGAACCAATGTTTGAGGAGGAATTTAAGATGAAACTATGCATAAAGAATGGAATTGTTATTTTATCTGGAATGTAGATATCATATGCTTATGTCTTCACTGAGAACATAGGGAGAGCAAAATCCAGGAACATCTGGTTCCTGCAATCTGCATATCCACAGACATCTATACCATTGATTTTGATGACAGTGCTCGCTGTGGGACACTCACTGTGCTGAAGAAGGATTTCTTCAGTGATGTTGGTACAAATCATGCATACCAGGCTGTCATCATTTTATCTATTGTCTTCAAGAAAATTATCACATGTGCTACCAGATGAAGACTGTTTAGAATGGATGAAATTAATACATCATTTTTTCCTTCAACAATTTTGTACTTACTCATTGCCAGAATCTTTGCTATTTCCCAAGATTTGATCAGAAGTTGATCAGAATTTTGCCTCACAGTAAATTTTTATGCATCAGGACTGAGATATTTTCTAGGCATACCAATGCACATGTAAGAGAAAATTCTTATATGAGAATTTATAAGAATTTATTACAAAATTTTTACACGGAAATTCAGTTTATTCTGTATATGATGATGGTCTTGCATGTGACATCCTCACTTCAGTGTCTCTTGGGAGCATGTATTTCCCATTTTTACTCTAAGTTACTGAACTTGCCTAATTTTTTGCATTCTACATAAAAGATGTCTTTTCAGATTATTTTTGGCTATTTAGAGTAACTAGGGATGTCCTTCACACAAAAAAAGAAGGGAATTGTAGCTGTTGAGATCTGCCCAGATCTTATAAGCCCATGGAGCAATCAGCACAACATAGTGCCCGTTTCTCTACCTCCAGCTCAAAGTCCTGATAATTAGTTCTCAAGCTGAGCATAATCCTATGATCCCAGTATCTCAGAGACTGGTTCTTTCTATTGACACATTAGGACTGTCAGGATTAAAAGGAATTCTTTAGCTAAGTTTCTGTTGCTGAACAGGAAACAAAGATATGTATATAATGTAAATATTTGTCACATGTAATGTCATTCTGTCCATGTCGGCAAGGACAGGCAGCGATTGAGACGGTCGCCCCTCAAACAAGGGGCAATCCCAATTTATATACATTAACATGGAACATTCTGGCAACATTCCAACCAATCATAAGAGGCAATGCAACCCATATGAGCATGGTAACGCCCATGATCCTGTTTGAACAAACTTTAACTCTCCCTAATTTGAAACAGTGTCCCCAAACTTAGGGTGTTGCTTTCCATGGCTTCAGTTGATCTCAGCTATGGCTGGTTTGCTGGCCAGGCCATTGGACCTCCACAACATGTAAACTAAGAATTTAGTATTTTCTTTCCCTTTCAAACCAGATTTTTTCAGGTTAATGTAAACAACATTTTTCACATGGCATAAGTTGCTATCTTTTAGTTGCTATATTTTCTCCTTTCATTTTTAGAGAAATATGCGTGATCAAATTCTCCTTTTGTATTAAGCTTCTTAAAAATAACGGATGATAAGCAAATACATTTTAGTTAGATTTTATTAGATATCTCTAATTTCAGTCAACTTTATTCCCTAATAAGAATTCTTATTAGACTACCTTTTTAAAATGAAAGTAGTTCCCTAAATATAGTGTCAAAGGAATCAAAGAATAGTTTGCAATTCTGCATCTGAGCATTGCCATCCTACATCTTTGGATTAAGTTTCAAATATTTTGTGCATTTTAGTTCAGTTTCCACTATTCAACAGGAGAGTAAGAGTGAAATATAAATTACTCCAGTGTTCAATAATAATTATGATAAATTACTTTTTCCTTCTAGAAAAATATATGCTGTAATATTTGAGAAAATTATTTTATAGAACACAAGCTATTTTATAGCAGACATTTGCATAGTGTTTTCATATGTCTTTTTTTTCATTGATTATGCAAATAAAACAAATAAAACTAAAAAAAGTCACTGTGTGTCTGATTTGACACTGTCTTCCAGTTCCATAAGATATATATATAATACCTCTGAAAACACTGTAATCTGTTCTGTTCAGTTTCTTGAGTTATATAAAAATATATATTAACTTGTCCTTCATGCTAGGTGTTCTGATCAGCATAAATGTATTCATGGGCAATAAACTTCTTTAGTAGAGAGTATTATTCAAGCAGTAATAGAGAAGAAAATAAAATATTTTATTCCTCATCTTTATTCACCCTTCAGCATTTGAGAGCTTATTGATTAAGGCGCTGAACTTACAGTCCTGAGGGAAAATCCCTCTTTTCATCTGCACAGCGCTATCAATTTTTCCATATTGTTTTGGGTAGGACCTAAATCTAGGAAATTACTTTAAATTTAAGTAGTCTCTTCTCAAGTAGATTACTTATGTGCCTAAAATTCAGCAGTATAAGGGGCTTCAGGTTTCAATTGTAACAGTCGAAGTATAGCAGGCATGGAAATGGAGAGATAGCTTAACTACAAATTCTCTTTTACAGAAATTGGATTTTGATCAGAGTAGCTGCACCCTCCTTAATGAAAGCAGTGATACTAAGGGCAGATTCACTGACCACTCTGCTAACCAACATCACCTTCACAGGCATATGTAACAATTAGGAGAACAGTAAAGGAAGGTATGAAAGAACTGAATACACATTACAAAACCAAATAATCCTGGGAATTTATGTTATGCATTTTCTTTATCATTGTTGGAAAGAAATTTGAAAAGGAATTCAAAGCTCTTTTACTTTAAAGTATAACAGTGATCAAGTTTGTGATGCAACTACTTTGTGACTGATCTAATATAATCAATATCTAGTGGATATTAATAATTCACATCTGTGAGTCGTTTGACCATTGTTTCATGTAATTAGGGAAGGCACTGAGACTCTGAGATGTTCTATCCTCTGCTTTGCTTCATATTCTATCCCAAACAGAGCTATCCCAGGCCTGACCCTGTCACACACATCATCTGTGTGTGTATATCTGTCTGTCTGTCCTCAAATAAATAGACAAAAATCTACATATATTTGTGTGTGGATGCATACATATTTATTTACATAGAGACATTTACTAGGGAATACAAGGAGCTACTTACCTTTCAATTAACTAAACGACATCAAAACTGGCTCTGTGTGTAGAGACTTTCTAATTCATGCAATTTCCCAGAAATCTCAAGCCATAATTAGCACAGTGGAAACACCCTTTTCATCTTCTTTTCCACCTATTGTGTGAAGAGATTTTTTCTCACTTTAATGAAAAAATGAAAAAAAAAAATTTTTAGATAATTGCCTATAGAGAATATTAAATCCATCTGAAACACATTCCAATGGTCAAAACCTAAAAATATTTACTAATAACTAAGCTACAGGAACCAACATGTGAGCTTAGTTATGAGTCTTGACTAGAAAGTCTTGCTTGATTTTAGGCTGACATTCTGACTGAGAAATGTTGTGGGGAAATTAATTTATTGACACAACTGAAAGATTCAATTTTTCCTTTCAGACTGTTGGACATATAAATCTACAAGAAGTGTAGTAATAACATAGATTTAAAAAAAATTGTCTGACCTACACTTTTAAGAGTGAGCAGTACTGAAAACTTAATCACACTTGAATTATGATGATCCCTTTCTCTTTCTTAGTCCTATTTTACATTCACAGAGTATTATTAATTGTTATTATGATTATACATTTTTTCAGCAACAAAAAATACTTCCTCTCTATGTATTTTTCTTTCAGGTTCTATATATCTACCTTTCATATAAATAAATATAGAACTACAACACATTTGCTTTTGATTGTCACTTCGGTATCCTTTTCACTAGAAAGCTAATCCAGGTTAACCAAGAAACTCTAATTTTGGTTTGCCTGGGTTAACATTATCATGCCAGTAAATACCACGTGAACTGTACTTGGATGGTTTTTTTAGCTTTTGGAATTTATTGCAAAAGTTTCTATTATTTCCAGATGACAGGACATGGTGATGAAAAGTATGGGAAAATATGGTTAAATTAATGGGCTTCCTGAAAACTAAATCATTCTGAATCATTGAATGTGGCTTCTGCATTACTGCATTGTTGTTTGAAAGCAAAAAGGCAAATTGCAGTGATGGAATTTCCTTGAAAAGATTATCTGACAAACTGATTCCTGCAGAGGTGGAGAAATGTCATATATTCTTGGGCTTGATGTGCATACCTTCTCCAGAAGATCTTTATATCTGTGACAAAGTCCCAGGCAGCGAATTTATATTCCCTCTGGATATGTTACCATTATCATAACATGTGTGTGTAGAGATTCTGTCTAGACTGAATGCTGTTCAGCTTTCTTCATTTTAAATAATATTCTACAGTAGATTAAAGCTCAAAATCAGAACACCATTGGAAAGAGAGGTTTATTTTCTTCACACAGGAAATTAAGACTGGCTGTTATTAATTTTCAGATATTAGAGGGATGCAAGAAAAAGCAGACAGGAACTTGTTAATTATTGTATCTTAGCAGTGTACCCACCCTAAATGGTAGCTTGTAACAAATTTATCAAAAAATTATTTAAAATATATTTTTTATTATTTGAATACTTGAGGAATATATATCTCCTAATTGTGATAGATGAGTGGGTCTTTTCTGTTAGATTTGTCATGAAAATATTTTTAAAAATAAAGGCAAATATCTTCCTGTAATTTTTGTCTTCTCATATTTCTGCAGTGCTAAAATTTACTCGTGTTCTAGTGCTCTTAAAAGGTGCTTTGAGAAGATTACTGAAATGCCAAAGAAAATGCATGCTGTGTCTACAGGAACATCCTGTCTATACCTGGATTACCTAGGAAATCCTGCATTGCTGCAGGTTTTTCCCACTCTTCATCTCTACATTGTTCTGTCTTCAAATTTTGTATAGACCCTTGTACCTGGGTGAAACTACCCAGCAGGGGTGTTGTGCTTGGTGCTTGCAGGTACATTGCAGAATCCTAAATGTATATCCAAATTTTGAGCAAGTACTGAAGGCATCATCTGCTGAAAGCTACCAACACCGGCTGCAGGGTGTCTCCTTATCAGCACTCCCTCTGCAGAAGGTTTTACAGAAGGGATGAAGAATCCTTCAGAGCTGGCAGGAAGGAGCTGTGAGAGAGTGGAGCATATGGTGATCCTGTCATGCATTCCTGCATCTCAGCTGGATTCTCACGTAGGAGAGCAATATGCATTTGCCTCTTAGCTGCTGAAGGTGGCTGCAATAGCTTCTGGGTAGACATAAAATCATAAGATTGGAGGCATGAAGCCACAGAACATCTTTCAGCCCATTGATATGTCCAAGGCAGAATTGTGTAGGTCAGTGATGAAAAACTTGTTCAGACTGAAGACACTGTTTCATGAAATAGGAAAGATACAAACTTCCCAGAAGCTTTTATTATTCATAACTAAACAAATCTAAATCTCTTTTATATTACGTCCTTTTCTATTTATAATGAACACCGAATACTGTCAATTCTGCTGTTCCCTACAGCAAACCTGAAAATGGTTTCAAACAGTTATTTACTGCTACTGCCTAGCTGGTATTTTCCTCTTGCATTAATACCTAGGAGTTGTCTTTCAAACGACACCTTGCACTTAGTCTTGATTTTTGTGAGTTCTAGGTGTATCCTCAGCTATACTGGCAGTCTTTCCACCCACATACAATCTACATATATAATAAATCCAAAGCTCATAACTAATGAGAGCTCATAACTAACTCGGGACAGACCCTAGCAGAATTTCACAATTGCCTTCCTTGTTTTGTCTCAGGGCTCATCATAACTGCTTTCAGAATTTGATACAACTGGCTTTGTATCTTTCTTCTTATATTTTCATTGGGGCCATTCTTTCCTCCTTAAGATTTTACTAGTGCTGAGAATTTGCTGAAGTCAAGCTATGTATCAGCTGGTTTTCTTCTACCCATATAGTTTGCTAGCCTGTGGGAGAGAGATATTAAATTGATTTGGTATTATTTCTGGTTGAAAATATGCCAGCTGTTATTAATTCTTGTGTTTCTGTCTTGGTTAAAAAAAAAACAAAAACCTCTTCCAGTACTTTTCCAGAGGCTGATGCTAAGCTGGTTAGTCTGTTATTTTCCGCCTTCTTCTTTTCACATTTCCATTTCCTCGACTGTGTTTGTGTGTCCATTCTAATTTCTCAGAGATAAAAACTAATGATACCATGATTTCATCAGCCAGCTTTTTAATTGCACTACAGTGAAGGCCAGCTGCTTGAACCATTTTGAGAATATTCAGATACTGTCTGACCTGTTCCTTCTTTATTAGATAAAGATGTCTTACCCTCTGATAATTGCATTAATTATGACTGCCCTATGACATTTTCAGGAGTATATTGCAAGAAAATTAATAACTCCTCACTTTTCTTGAATCAGCCTTCAATAACACTATACTATACCAAGTAGTCAACAAGTAGTCAACCAATCTTTCCTCTTCTGGAAGGATTTATTGATATAATTTAGCTTCCTAGTTAAAGGTTTTCAGTTTTGTGTTGTATCTTCTCACTCTCTCTGTACGCACTTATTCTGCTTTTGGTATTTGACCTTAGTAACAAAACCTAGTTTCCACTTTTTTTTATGTTTGAAATTCACAAAAAGCCCATGATTTCATCAGGCCCATCTCTTACTGCACCTCTAATCTTTTTTCTGTTATAGTATATTTCACACCAGTGACCTTAATATTATTTCTTTATGGAACTGACAGTTCACTTTAATTTCTTTTTACTCTCCTAGGACTCCTTGTTTACCAGTTCTATGAACTTATAGAAACCCACTTTCTGTAAATGCCTCATTTTTGCTTTGTTATAGTCCCTCTTTTCTTTTCCTAAGGATCATGAACTTCATACTTTCACTCTCTCTCTAGATATTTTCTATTTAGGTGTTATTAACCATTTTCTGTACTTTCTGTCCATTGATGTCTCCTATTCTTATATTTAGAAGTCGTTAAAATGCATACAAATTAACCAAGAGTTGGCCCCTTTGCTATCTTCCTTTTCAGAGAGTGAACGTTTATATTGAGTCTGAGTTAATTTTCCCACAGCAGCTCTCACAGTGCTGTGCTTTGCAATAGCATTGGGTTTGTGTGGCTGGGTTTGGGTAGGAGGGGAGTTACAGTGGTGGCTTTCTGTGGGAAGCTGTAAGAATCTTCCCTCATGTCCAGCAGAGACAACGCCACCTGGTTCCAAGGCAAACTGGCTGCTGGCCAATCAGGAATTATAGTAATGACTCTGTGGTGACATATTTAAGAAGGAAAATGAAATTAATTGTGACTATTTAATACCAGACAGAGAAAAGCGGAGTGAGAACACATGAAAGGAACAACTCTGCAGACACCAAGGTAAGTGGAGAAGGAGAGGGATGAGGTGCTCCAGGCACCAGAGCTGGATTTCCCCTGCAGTCCCTGGTGAAGACCATGGAGAAGCAGATGAGTCTCTGTAGCTCATGAAGATCCACAAGGATGCAGAATCCACCCTCAGCCCATGGATAAAACCTGCACTGGAGCAGGTGGATGCCTGAAAGCAGGTTTTGGAGCTGTGGGAAACCCGCTCTAGAACAAGCACCTGCCTGGACTTGTGGGCCCATAAAAGGAGCAGCCTCCACTGGAGATTTCCTGGTAGGACTTGTGACCCTATTGGGGGACCCACATGGGAGCAGGCTGTGCCTGAGGGATTGTACCCCATGGAAGAGTGACCCACGCTGCAGAAGCTTGCAGAGATCTGTTGCTCTTGAGATGGACTCACACTAAAGGAGTTGATGGAGGACTGCATCCCGTGGGAGGGATCTCCTGCTGGAGCAGGAGAAGGGGTCCTCTCCCTGAGCAGTGAGAGAAACAATGTGTGATGAACTGACCATGAATGCCAGTCCTTGACTCCCTGTGCCATTGGGGGAGGAGGAAGAGCTCAGGAAGAAGGGAGAGGTAAGAGGAAGGTGTTTTAACATTTATTTTACTTCACATTACCTGCTCTGATTTTATTAGTAATATATTCAATTAATATCCCCAAGCTGAGTCTGTTCTGCCATTGATATTTATTTGTAAACCTGGTGGTTTGAATGGCTTCTCTTTTTGCTCACAAAATCCATCATTCCCTTCTTCTGGCTCTGGTGGTATATAGTGGAGATTCCATTATAGCAACACCTTACTTTCACCTTTGCCATTGCCCATGATTTTTTTTTGCACTACCTCATATCTAATTTCTTCCTCCCTGCTAATAACTGGCTTAGGCACTAGACACAAACCTAGCTGCTGTATTATAATTTCTCTTTTAACAGAAGTCTCCTACTTTATATGAGTGGTCTCTTTTGGAAGCTGTCTGCTGCACATTTCCAAGCCTTCACCTGCTCACAGTGAGTTAATCAATTCCTCAGCAATCCTTACATTGCCTAGTCTTGCACTCACATGATTCATTGACCTGACTTAAGCTGCTGACTTTACCACTGACCTTGCATGGTTGAACATGTACTTTAATTATTGGTAATGTTGTGGTCTTTTTGGAGAAGAGTATTGATCACAACCTTAAATAAAGGGTCATATGTAAAATAGCCCGATATAGCTTAGATTTTGGTCCTTATATCATATATGTCTGTGTCAATGGCTCCAGGCTAGCTCTTTGCACCTTGTGACATGAAGCCCTTGCTTATTCTTGCCTACTAGTACATATATCTCTTGTAAATGTCTTTTTATCTCCTTTAGTCAGATCTTATCCTCTCTGGTGGTGATGGTGCTGTGTTCTTCCACTCAGTTGTGGTTGTACAACCCTCAGTTGTAGGAAATTACACTTATACACCTCCCAACCTCTTGCAAACCTTCCAGAACAGCCAGTATAAAAAAAAAAAACCAAACCCCCAACAAAACCCAACAAAAAATATGAAACTGGTCTAAGGTTTAGTGGACTCAACATGTTTTATGGCATTCCTTGTCAGAACAATTCACTTCTCTGACTGTCTTGGCCGTCAGGATATAGAAGTTGTTTATTAAATAAAATAAATATAAGAAAATCAAGGAAAGTTCTCCCCTTGGCAAATTTGTAAAAGTGAATTAACGTATGGGTGATATCATCTTCATGTGATGTGATCTCACCACTGGCATCAAGGAGCCTTGTCAATAATGAATTTTTTACAACATTACTACACCTTTATATCCTAATTTAAAGCCAAACTAGGGAAATGAAATGTATTAGGCTGCATTGTAAGTGCATGGTTTTTAGCAGTGTAGCCGTAAAATGTTCCAACCCCTATGGGGGTTTTTTTCCATAATGCAGTATAGATTTTTCTGAGCACATGCTGCTTGGTAGTATCCTCTTCAGTTTTTCCAGTGGTTTAGAGTGGACATACTTTCCTCAGCTCACACAGGCACTTCAGCATGTGAGAGTGATGCAGAATTCCACTCTATACCAGAAACTGATTTATTAAAGGATTTAGCCTGGGAAGAAAAGACCTTTGCTAGTTCCCCTCTGTAAAAAATGAAAGAAAGCTAAAAAGTCTTATGTCTTGCTTTTTTTTTGCTCAAATTATCCATTGGTAGGCTGTACTGAAACTTGAGACATTTCATATACATATAGATAGTGTACTCATAGAGAAACAGCCTGAACAATTTGGAGGACAGCCTGAGTGCATACAAATCTGAGTTTGCATGCTGAAGTTTTATATTGTAGGAGTGTAGGTGTGGCTAGGGAGTGAAGAAAAGAGGGACACAAGAGAAGGTTTATCCTGGGAATAACTTTGAGCATGTTAAATGTGTCATTACTGTGTGTGGGTGAAGGAGAGTTTTGAGTGATTTGTTTATTGGAGTTGTGCCAGCCTCACTTCTTATCTTCACAAAATCTGCAATAGGGCTTTTACTGGAGGGCATAGGGAGTGTAAAGTAGGGGACAAAAGGAACAATGTGTTCTAACTACTCTGGTTTTAGCCTCTGCATTTTTCTTTCACTGTCTTCTTTTGCATCTGTTTGATATTCCATGAATGTAAGACTGGTGGTTAAAGGTGGAGACTATGACACTAGAGGGTACCCATATTTCACACAAAAACTGGGAGTGACCAACCACAAGCTTGCTTGTACCTGGCTTTAATGAAAGTCTCCATCATTGATCCCACAAACCTTTTGTGATTCAAGATTTTATGAACCCAGTTCTGAATTTTTTTTAGTTGATTGATCTCTATATGACAAATATATTTAATCAAAAAGATTCTGCTTAATTCCAAGGAGAACAGTTACTATTCCATTTACTCATGAGAACAAATTGCCACAGGCTTTATATACTGAGAGAACAATGGAAGACCTACTGGTATTGTGCATCAAATGGTCTGAACATGTTTTTATAACCAAAATTTTGAATACTCTCAGACACATCTACCACTCCTGTATATATGTTAAAAGGTTCTGTTTTAA
Source organism: Taeniopygia guttata (assembly GCF_048771995.1). Lineage (NCBI taxonomy): Eukaryota > Metazoa > Chordata > Aves > Passeriformes > Estrildidae > Taeniopygia > Taeniopygia guttata. The sequence continues at coordinate 16,397,202 of NC_133028.1, read as the reverse complement.
ACTCCCCGGAGGTCAATAACATCCCTAATTAATAATATAGTATAAGGGTATGTGTAATAGAGAGAGGTGAAACTATCATTAGATTTTGATAATAGAGCTATCCCCTTCCTTCTAAGTTTGAGCTTCTGCCACAATATTTAAGTTTCTTATGAAATTTCTAATTAATTATTTTGAAATAAATATTTAAGTCTTCTGAGAACAAATTGTATAAAAGAGACTATATAAATATATAGATGAGACTGTATTGCTTTTTATTCATTTTCTCCATTAGGACAAAAGCCTCTACTCAACCTCTACTCACGACTTTGCTTCTGGCTCAAAATTAGATATATGTCTGCTACTTTAAGTCATAGAATATTTACTCCTAATTTACATTGAGATCATATGCAAGTGACAAATCCTAATTATTATATGAAATAATTCCTCCTACAGTTTAAATAAAAAAAAATTTTGGGATGTATTTTGTTTCTCACTTCCTAATGAGATCCAGTAACATCTACTGTCACCTGAAACATAAGAGAGACCCAGAAAGAAATGTATTTGTTCTATATTCTAAAATACTGTTTCATAAGGAATGGTGGATGAAGTGGAACAAAGGGCAGTGATATCTAGTTCCTGTTTCTCAAACATGATTTTGCAAGCAAGTATTTAAAAAAGAAAAATGCCCCTTGATTTCAGATTTCTTTTTCTTTGCAAGCCTAGTATAGGAAATCTCACAGAATTCAGCAGAGGTTCCACATTTTTTTCTCCTCCATGTCCACTCAGTAGCTTTACTGAACATTCCATGCTAAGTGCCATAAATTCATTTTTCTGAATGTATATGAACTTGTCTATTCCATAAAACAGCTTTGCCAGCTCAAAGCCATTTGCAATTCTAAGAGGGTGTCTTCCTCCAAAATGAGGGCAGGGAACAGGAGAATGCGTCTGGGAAGGTCTGGGAACCTTGTCCTTATTTAAAAAACTTCAAGACAACATTAATTAGAAACATCCTCTAGATGAAGATTCCTAAGCTTGTAATGATGCAGAAGCCTGCTCTGCAGAGCACCATGAAAGAACTGTCATTCAAGAGTCTTTATGGGAATTTGCAAGATCAGCAGCAGGCACTGTTAGAGGATATGTTGATACCAAGAAAACTTTATATTGTAAAGCTCTTAAGCACAAAATTATGACTCTACCTATACGTCTTCACTGGACATGCAAGCAGTGTTTCCATTTTTTCGTTTGTACCAGTAGCTGTGATTTTCTGTCTTCCCCCTGAGTTTTGAGATCTGCTTTGTCTCTTGTCAAGGGCTGTGTTACAATCTGCAGCAGTAAAACTACGTAAATCAACATATGGAAATAGTTTAGTTAACATGCTTTCAACAACAAAAAAGCACCATCTGTGTTACTAAAACCTACTTACATGCTAAAACAATTGCTTCACTTGCTAGTTTCTCTTCTTTTACAAACTATCTATTAATCTATCTGTCCATCTATCTAGCCAATCTTAGGGACAGGATTCAGATATTGTTTGTATAAAATAATGTCATACCATTTATGAAGATGAAAGCATTTCTATCTGTGGTACCGCTGCATCCAAAACTGCTTACTTCATACTACTGTAGGTCCATCCTAAATACTCTTTTGCCCTTTTATTGTAATTGTGTATAATATATTATAGTATATGATACATATTATAGTATAATAATATAATTTATGTATATATATCAAAGGTTACTTTTATTTTTCTGTTTATTTTGGACGCTTTAGTACTTACTAGCTGCTTGCAACTGAATCATAGTTAAAGTTATCATTTCAAGATTTTTGTTTTTGTTTGGTTTTTTTTGAGTTGGAGTCTGTGAATTTTATAACATCACATGACTTCAAATGCTGAAACTTTGAAGTATAGATACTTGTTTTAATCATTATTTTTTGAAAGCAAATGGTTAAGATTAAATAAATTTGACAAAACCTTTAGAGTTGAAAACACCACTCATTAAAAGGTGCTCTGCAAATTTTTCTTTTCCAGTGAATGCTGTCCATTGTACCTTTGCAAGAAAATAATAATTTTTTTCTAGTTGGCTTTCCAGGAGACATGTAAGACTTTCTGAAGATATAAGGCTTAAATCTTCACAGGGTCTAAAAAATAGTTCTCTTTTCTTGCCCTGAGATTTATCTGTGGCTTTATTGCAAACAAGTCTACAACCAATGAACTCTAAACTGTCTTTTCATTCACCCTGCTTAGTTAACCTGTCTGGCCAATTCTCAAATTCAGCATTCTCAGGTGGAAGCAATCTTCCTTCCTGCCAGAATGGCTCACCTGATCCGAAGTGCAGCAGCCCAGATTCCATAGTCAGTCAGCTTTCCTTATTGCTGCTCAACACATCCTCCTTTTACAAAACATAAAATGCTACTGATATATAGCAAACTGTGTACTATAAAAATTATTTTATTGTCTAGAATGACCACTCATTTTTGGTTATTCTCATCCTGGTTTGTAACTGTAGCATGCAAAAGTAAAGAACTACTTGACTCCATGCACAAGCGTTGTATATCTTGTATTCAGAGAAAAAAAAGTTGTATTTATATCTCACCTAGTCTTTGCTACCTTCCTGTGAATCCTTACTGCTCCTAAAGTACAGAGGAACTGTTCCCACAAACCTTGGCTCTACTCAGATGTTTCTCCTTCTATTGAAACCCCATATCCTTAGAGCCATTCCAAATTATCCAGGAGAGTCATTCTCGGAGCAGATGGGAAGCCCTGCATTCATCTATTACCATGCCTATTTGACACTTGGGCTGTGACCACCAGGGCAGAACAGAGTTTGTGTGAGGTGGATTCCTCAAAGGTTTCCTGAGAAGTATACCTTGGCTGGACTAGGTGGACTCCAATAATTCAATCAGTTGTCTGTTTGTGAGTAAGGATGGCAACAAAGCATAGGTAGAGCAAAATTACTAAGCAGACTTTTAGACTGGGTTAATATCCATGTCATGTTTATGTATCGTCTCACACTCAGGTGCTCTGGGGTTTGACTTGAAGGGGTAGAAGCATTTGTTACAGCATGATTCAGTGATAAAATGTGGGTCATGAGGTAGTAAGCCAGGTCTTGTTTTCATTCTAGCACTTTTTCATTCTAAAGTGGGGGGTTAGCGATATCGAGCAATCATGGCTGTCTGCAGCATGACTCTGAAGACACAGTGTGTGGGGTTGTTTCTGCTCCAGCCTTGTCACCTAAAAAATTCAAGAAGTCATGTCTGTCTTTGTGCTCAGGTCACTGAGCCTGGACCTTACCAATTTAATGCATAGGGATACATACATCCTTCTCACTTACTTGTTTTTGCTCCCATAGCCAGGCTATCAACAGAGCCATTGAATACATGATTCCTGTTCAACATGCAAGTTAATGCCTGTGGAAGAAGAAATCTGATAAAAGGTCCAAAATGTGGTCTATTAACTACATAGAATTCATTGCCTTAGGATAACCATCTTTTGACCTCAGTTTCCCAACACAGCTATTGTGAAGTCAACTCAGAATTTAAAACAATAGTATTGTAATGAAAAATAAATGTAATTCTCTTTTTTCCTTACCATAAATAGGTAGTAGAAATATATATTAACATATTTTCAGATAGAAGGAAAATAATTTTAATTAGAAGCCTCAGCAGAATATTTAGCAGGTCTCTGCAATCTCAGCAAATCTATTTATATAAGGAACATATGTATGTATGTATGTGTAGATATTATATATATTTCACTGCTGAGTTTGTGACAGCAGTGAATATAATAAATATCACAAGTTTTAAGGTATTGAGAGCATATTTCTATCATTAAGCTGAAGAAGCATACATACATCCATCCTTAAATCTTTCATGACACAATATTTCTCAAGCATTCTATATTTAACTTTTCGACAAGCTTCAACCCTTCTGTAACATTTATGACTTCTTTAAAAGTCACACTTTTTATTGAGAAAGTGACTGAATCAGATGATGAAAATATGTAATATTGACTGTAAATTCCTTATATCTTTCTCCTGTGACTTTGCATAGCCTTAATTTAGTAGTTGCACTTATTAATAATGTTTTCAGTGTTTCCTTTTTCTGAAAAAAAAGTGATATACATTTCAATGCATTCAATATTATATGGTTTGCGCTTTTTTCTTTTTTTTTTTTTTTAATTTACAACAAACAGGCTGCTTAATGAAATACTAAACCCTGAAAATGTTTCTTTAGCGTCTCCAATTTTGTCATGCATAAGGAATCCAAAGCTGCAGATGAGAAATCCTAAAAAAGTAGTTCTAATAGCTGGAAAATATTTTAGGATCCTTTCATCTGTAAAGTAGAGAACTATTCTACATTTCCATATAAGCATGACAAAATGCAATATAATTCTCCAACTTTTTGGCATTTGAAACAAGGAGAAGAAAACTATTTTCCTCTTTCTTCAGACCAATTGATGATACAGCTATAGTATATTCTCCTTTACTAGGCATCCTAAGGAACTTTTCATAGATTGCATTGCTTTTGTGAAGATAAGCTGACAATAGATTATTCCTCACTCAGTAGTCCTGTAAGGAATAACTAGCAAAATATGGTTTAAAACTATTATTTCAGGTCTCAGCAACCATAGAAAAAAAATCTATAGTTTCTGTCTAGGGGATATATGGTGTCTGATAATGTTTGTTGGGGGATACTTGGAGAAACAGTTTAATTGCTGGGAGACAAGGAGCTGTAGGATCTATGTGCTCCCAAAGGTCATGAAGGCTGTGAAGTGGAAGCAAAATGAACAATAAAGCAGTTTATGCTCTTAGTTGGAAACTCTCCACTAAGAAATCTTTGCTATTATTTGGAAAGTTGACATTTTTAGATAGATTGCCTTGATTCTGCAAATAGTTAGAGTATGTACAGTTGAAGTTAAGCATGTCCCTCCTTTTGAAGCAACTCCTGCCCTGTTCCTCTGCTGAATATGGTATTCCAAAACTATTTATTGAATATAAATACAGAGCTTGGAAGTATTCTGAGTAAGGGTAATGCTTTTCATTTATTTAGATATGTGATAGGATTATCATCAGGAATGATGACATGCCTATATGAAGCTTTTGAAACAACAACTACTACAGAAATACTTCATGATTAGTGAGGAAATCATCAGTTCAAATAATAGAGATTAAGATGGAGTAGATTCACATTGCTTTGGGAGCTAACATTTTTTATTCTAAGAACCCTGTAATGAGGTCCCTTCACTCTCCTCCCTTTATCCTTTCTTCACATGCCTTCACCTGCCTTTGGCATTGTTATCAGCAGTGAAATGCTGAATTGTACCTTCCTGACTACAACTGCTGTCATGAATCCAACTGCTAACGGTGCAATCACTGATGGAGTCTGCTGAATTGGGATCATAAGAGTAAAGTCCACAGTGCTGAGTTTATGTTCATGCAAATCTACCCTTAACACAGCTGAAGAGAGGGGAAAGAATACCATTTCCCAAACGGCAAATCTTTCAGAAAAGACAACATTACAATTTCTAAATTGTAGATCCAGATATACAAAGCGATAGAAGCCATATTGCACTTTGAATATAGAAGTTCTGAATTGGAAATGGTGATCAAAAAATGGGCTAGTGGGTGGTGGAATGGCTCAGGAACATTGTCTGGGAAGACACACAGTCACCATATATTTAGAAGCCAGATAAATGCTTGGTTTCTTCATCCTGTTTAGCATCTTGATGCTAATCAGAATGAGGCTACAATTCCTCTGCTGCCAGGAGTTTCTGGCCTTACTCTGACTGGCTATACAACACTGTTAGCACACACACCCCTCATGAAAGTGTCCCTGAGGTTAAAAATTTTCTGACCATATTGTTATTTACAGTTTTCTCTGCTTTAGTTGGTGACTCATGGCTAATAATTATCAAATGTCAGTAAAATATAATTAAAATTCCATTAAATGAATTTCATATAAGCTCATAGCAGATTATTTTGCTAAAGTGGACACTGTAGTCCTGAGACATTCTTCACATGGAATGGAGAAAGAATAAAGGTTCACTGAATCAACCATACCACTTATATTTTTTGCTCTTTTTAAATTATCAAGCATTCTGGGAATGCACAATCAGTTTACAACCATTTTTACCCCAAGTGCTTAGGATGGTTTACTTTGTCTTTGCTGCAAGTCATTCCATAAATGTGATTTTCATATGTTCCTTAAATTCATTTTTATTGGTTTTTTTTTGGTTTTTTTTTCACAATTACATGGGATGTTCTCTGAAGTGGCTTTAAATTCACACCTAAATCTCTCTAAATGAATTGATAGTGAGAATTTGGAACACTGACATGTAGAACAGACTAATTTAGTGACATTTTTAACTGAATTTTTAATTTTCTGATTTCAACCATAAAATTTAGTGACTTGCTGGAGATCAAATTCAGTTCACTCTCTGAGAAGTGTGATTTTGGGAGTGGATAGTGTCAAAGACAGCACACTGTCTTTAAAATGACAGAAAACTTTGCTTTGATTTAGTCTTAAAACAGTATTATTTTCCAGAAAAGACCTATCTGTCCATTTCTCTGACAAGTTTTATTATTAGAATATTTGGTTGTTGTTTTATTTTAGCTCCTGGGAGAGTAAAGAAGAGAACTGCATGAATTTGAATTAAAACAGAATATGTGCTTGTGAAACTCACACTTTCAAAAGCAATGAGATATATAAATATTTGTTATGTTAATCTACAAAATTACTTTTATTATTTAACCCATATGGCTATGTGGATACCAGTGTATATAATTCAATCATATATCCCAGTGTTACAAAAAATGCAGCCTTAGAACTTAAACACATTTTTCTCTTGTGTCAAAGGTGAATCATTTCCTTATGTCTGAGATATCAGGATATGAAGGAAGATTACTTTCACAGACAAACAAGAGACAGCTGCCCTTGATAATGTAAGATTTATTCTTAACATTCTTTTCAAAGGATCCATTTATGTCCAAATTTTCATAACGAAACAGAGCTTTTCAAAACTATAAGATAGGAAAAGCAAGGCAAGAATATAATATTTTTGCTTTCACTTTTGGTGGACTGAAATT